>NC_090748.1:73483697-73503697 GCF_036898095.1 Palaemon carinicauda
AAGAGGCAAATAACAAAACGGCCACTACACAAGAGGAGTCCACTAACGGTCTTTGATAACCAACACGCACCCGACAACAACAGGTGATAACTTTAATTGTGAAACTTTTCCTACCCTTTAAACAGAGGAGTTCAACTCTACAACAACAACTAAATTCAAAGAAATGCTACAAATAGCATCATCACTGGGCAAAACACATTTAACAAGAAAAACACTGTATAATAGAGAAGAGACATTGAGGCTGTTAAGAGTTATTTACTTGAAATAAAGATTACTGCAAAGCCATGGATACTTTCATCTATTCTTATAATGAACCTAAAGAAAAAAAAATACAACTATCAACCTACTATATTAGACATGTAGATATATAGGCTTCTAAACTTGAAGTAGAGTTTCGTGGCAAGTTAATTTCAATTTCTATAAGATTATTAGTATCGTTCAAAAGACTCAATGGTTAGCCTCCAATATAATATATAAAATAAATATTAACAAGTAAAACAATAAAATTATAAGCATAAAATCTAAGGCTTAAAATTAGAGTATACTGTACTCATCATAAAAAATTGTCTTGCCATCAGTAAATCTGACAATATCATTCGTAGTTTTTCTGTGCGGCGCTCACAATACGAACAACAGTATCACGAGTCTACCAGCTGAGTCATCAGTAACCATTGCCAGGTCCTCATACTAACTAGTTTGGGTGGAGACAGGGGTTGGGTGCTGTTTGGTTTACAGAACACTTTTTGACAGCTCAATGGCCTGGCCCTTTTGTCTTTACCAGTGTTGAGTTAACTTTAAAAATCATGATTATACATTTTTCTTAATGCAAAAGATATCCAACAAAGAATCATTTAATTCTGGATAAATGTAATGATGCGGAAAGAAGAATGCTATAATTATTCACAATTTATCAGAGAACAGTTATATATGCATAAAATCAGAAGTTGGATTTAAGTATTCTATAAAATTGAAAAGCTGTATTCGAAGTGGGTCGGAGTTATTAAAAAGACATACAAGTCAACAGGAATCAACTGACCAGTTTCACTCTTCCAAGCTACGCAGATAAACTATTTTATCCGAAACATACCAAATATAGAGAGCTAATTACTCACTTACTTTAAGCAAAATTTTCGTAAGATTCGTTTTTCTTTGAAAGTCAACAAAAACGAAACGGATTTAGTTTTAAGAAGATAATAATTCCAGTTCTCAATCACTTGAGCAAACACACAATTTTGTCACAATGTCCAGCGTTACATTTTAAAATATTTTATGTAACTATTACAGTTGCTGACAGATAACTGATGCAAGGGCAAAACTATCTCAACTATGTATATTAATTCTTTATGTTCTTAAGCAACATATTTTTGAAGCAAACACTGGAATGTTATGATATATATATATATATATATATATATATATATATATATATATATATATATATATATATATATATATTATATAAATACACTTCAGCTTCATTACTTTTCAAGTAAATATATAAAAAAAACATGGTAATATAACGAAACACACAAGCCTCTCGCTCCTAACTACTTAATATATATATATATATATATGTATATATATATATATATATATATATATATATATATATATATATATAAACATATATATATATATATATATATATATATATATATATATATACATAATATGCATATATACACGTATATATGAAATTTGCACATCTACGTGTTTTTCATCTTTCAAATAAGCCATATATTTTAATACATATAAGTCTGGATTCTCTTAACGACCTCGGGATCGGACCCCAGGCGTAATCACTCAAAGACTATACTGTAGTATCTGACCGGATGGGTTTCGAACACTGGTCCAGGCTACTTGTATGACATTGACCTTACCACTTAGCCACGAAGATAGATAACAGTCAATGAAAATTCTTCTTAACATATACCTGTCGGATTCAGGTTTTTTGTACTTAGAATTGAAATCAACCCATCTTCACCATCGTAGCTAATTGGTAGGTTTGAAATATGAAAAGCACGTTTAAATGCGCAAAATTTATCATTAATCGAATGCCAAGGCACAAACCTACTAATTAGCTACGATGGTGAAAATGGGTTGATTTCCATTTTAAGTACAAAAAACCTGATTCGACAGGTATATGTAAAGAATTGTCATTGACTTTTATCTTCCTTCGTGGCTAGGTGGTATAAGGTCAATGTCATAAAAATATCCTGGACCAGGTTTCGAAACCCGGCAGGTCAGATACTGTAGTCTTTGACTGATTTCGCCTGGGACCCTGATACCGAGGTCGTTAGAAGAATCCAGACTTTAATGTATTAAAATATATAGCTTATTTGAAATATATATGTATGTATATATATGTGTATATATATCTATCTATATATACATACATATATAAAAATATCTATCTATCTATCTATATATATACAAATATATGTATATACTGTATACATATATATGTATATATGTATATACACACATATGTATATATACATACACACAAATATATATATATGTATGTGTATGTATGTATGTATATGTAAATATAAGTATATATATATATATATATATATATATATATATATATATATATATATATATATATGCATATAAGTACATATATATATATATATATATATATATATATATATAATATATAATATACACACATATACATGATATGATACACAATTATTGTTAAACAACATTCTACAGAATAAAATTAATTTTATATTCATACCAGCTTCGTTACCATTTTACATTTTATAAAATGCCTAATAACTTGAAAAATCTTTTTGTTGTAGAAACATACATGCAATTCCTAATCTGAAATCACAAAAGCTGTCAATCACTAAATTAACAGACAATTAACTCGCAAAATAAACGTGTAATCTATAGTCTTACAATGCACACTAAGTAATTCATCGAAATTTTTAAATCCAAAATTAATAAATCATAACCATTAATAAAGTTTAATATTAATATCCCAACATTTAGATTTGGCTTCTTGAACATTCCCTAAAAGTGCATCCGACAAAAATATACATAAAGCAATTAATGAAAAAACCTTACCAGGTACTAGTAATTGTTACTGATGGTTTTTCCATTACGTAACTCCCTATATTGCTTTTGAGTTTCCATCACATTCATTTTTACCCAAATGAAAAGTAGAAACTACTATCGCAACGACTGCCCCAAACCCGGCCCAAGCCAAGCTGGAGACGAAAATACTTCAAGAAATGACGCTGAGAAGGCTAGGAAAAATGTTACTATTAATCTTTACGTAACATTAATAACCTTAAGATGCCTAGACGCAGCTTCCAGGCAGAAGGATAAATATCTTAGAAAGAGGGTAGCAGCATTACTTAGGGAGATTAAATCCAATACTTTTCCTAAGGATTCTTGCATAAAGACTTTGACTACGGGTTTTCTTATGTATTGTAGCATCCTTTGAAAGGAAGATAAATATTTAGGTAATGTCATATGTATATATCCTTAAAGAAAATCTAATTATGGAGAGAGAGAGAGAGAGAGAGAGAGAGAGAGAGAGAGAGAGAGAGAGAGAGAGAGAGAGAGAGAGAGAGAGAGAGAGAGAGATAAATATTGTTTAAAAAAAATCATATTTCGTGCTTCACTGTAATTTTCATTTTTATTAAAATTTCATAAATAATTCATTTGCATTTGTTAGCACCGAAGCGAGAGAGAGAGAGAGAGAGAGAGAGAGAGAGAGAGAGAGAGAGAGAGGAGAGAGAGAGAGAGAGAGAGAGAGAGAGAGACTAATGTTAAAAAAAAAACAGATCATGTTTCAAGGTTCACTGTATTTTTTTTTCTATTAAAACTTCATAAGTTTATTTCCATTTATTAGCAAAGAAGCAGGGCCCAGAGAGAGAGAGAGAGAGAGAGAGAGAGAGAGAGAGAGAGAGAGAGAGAGAGAGAGAGAGAAGATAACTTATTGAGTTTGCAAGAGGAAACCAAAATATAAATTTATCTAGAGAGACATATCCATGGAACTCTGTCGCTCAGAGGAAGATTTGATTAACAATGGGCTTTGCAAAAGTTCCTTCATTGGAAACGATGCAAAAAGATTCGTGGAAATTTAAAGACTAGAAAAAGTCACAAGGAATGCCATTTCCACAAAGTACTGTTTTCTCTGCATAAAGATCAATATGTATATAAAAGCATATAACCATGACGAACAGAAATAAAATTATCCAAAATATCACGCCTATAGCTGCAATCATCGCTTATACAGAAACACACACACACACACACACACATATATATATATATATATATATATATATATATATATATAAATATATATATATATATATTTATATATATATATATATATATATATATATAAATATATATATATACACATACACACAAACACACACACACACATTATATATATATATATATATATATATATATATACATATATATATATATATATATATATGTGTGTGTGTGTGTATATATATATAATATATATATATATACATATATGTATATATATATAAAATGCTTGCTTACTAGAACGCATGAAATATTACACGAAGATGGGCTGGAGATAAATAGAAGAAAGACAGAGATGATGAGAACGGAGTATGTAATGGAAGATGAAATATCACTGGAAGGAGAGAGGATTAATGAGGTAGAATCATTCAAGTATTTAAGAACTATGATCGCCAATACAGGTGCTTTAGAATTAGAGTTAAGTGAAAGATTGGAAAAAAGCAAATCAGAGAATGGCTATGTTAAGTAAAATTTAGAAATCAAATCGCGATAAATTACATATAAAAATCAGACTATATATCAGTATAGTGAGATCGGTGTTACTCTATGGACACGAGTCATGGTATGAATATGAAACAATCTACAATATATTTAGAACATTTGAGAACAAAGCCTTCACATGGATAGTGGGAGTTAAATGGGAGTTGAATGGCAGGACAGGATTAGAAATGAAACTATAAGAGAGATTACTGCAGTTCCGTATGTGGATGAGATCATGATGAGGGGTAGATGGAGATGGTTTGGGCATGCTCTTCGCACTCCCCAAGACAGCTTATTTCATCAAACGTTCAGCTAGGCTCCACAGTTACTAAAAGAGATGGAAAATCCAGACCTACATGGCCGAGGACTATGAAGCGTGAAGTAGATGATGATGAATGGAGAAGTATTGAATTAAAAACTCAAGATAGAGACGACTGACGAAATCTAACCGAGGCCCTTTGCGTCAATAGGCGTATGAGATGATTATGATATTCATATATTCATATATATATATATATATATATATATATATATATATATATATATATATATATATATAGATAGATAGATAGATAGATGGATAGATAGATAGATAGATATGTATACACTAATCATCTGATGACTCCCTTTGTACGTGTTTACTTTTTATTTTCATGAAAATTGTTTTTATCCTTGTAATGTTTCCATACTGTCCTTTGCGTTTCAATATTTTTTTTCATTTAGTTCTATGTTTCAACTTGTTTTTTAATTTCTAATGTTTCTAATTTTGTCATTCCTGGAATTAAATTTTTGTAAGAGAATTTTTATTGAAAAACCAAGAAAATTTTTCATATTTTTCGACTTGTTTTCACCCTCATAATGAGGTTCAACATACCCTTGATAACATTTTTTATAATGAAACTAAGATTTCATATATATATATATATATATATAATATATATATATATATATATATATATATATATATATATATAAATATACATACATATATATGTATATATATATATATATATATATATATATATATATATATATATATATATAGAACGTGTATATATACTGTACATACACAGTTAGATACATATCGCATATATATTATCATTATCATTACTAGTTAAGTTGTAACCCTAGTTGGGAAACCAGGATGCTATAAGTCGAAGGAAAAAATATCCTGGGGAGGAAAGGAAACCAGTTTACAAATAAATTACATGAGAAGTAATAAAAAAAACAAAATACAATATTTTTAGAACAGTAACAACATTAAAATACACCTTTCATATAAATAATATGAAAACGAGAAAAAAAGAAGAGTAAGAAAAACAAGATAGACTAATGTGCCCTACTGTACCCTTATGCAAGAGAACTCTACCACCAGAAAGTGGAAGACCATGGTATCAGAGGCTATGGCACTACCCACAGCTAGAGAACTATAGTTTGATTTTGGAGTGTCCTCTTAGAAGATCTGCTTAAGAGTCTCTTCTACCCTTTCCAAGAGGACAGTAACCACTGAAATATTACAATGCAGTAGTTAACCCGTTGAGCGAAGAATTGCTTGATATTCTCAGTCTTGTCAGGTGTATGAGGACATAGGAGAATGTCGAGAGTAGAGACCACACTATTCGTTTTGTGTGTACCCAAAGGAAAAATAAACTGCAACCACAGAGTATGACAAACCACTATGTATGACATTTATAGACTATGAGAAAGCTTTTGATTCTGAAAAAAAAAAAAACTGCAGTAATGTAAACCCTTCAAAAACAAGAAATAGACTAATCTTAAGTTAGAACGCTTCCAGATATCTATACAGGAAGTACAGCAATCGTAAAACTACATAAAGATAGAGAAAATTCCGATTGAGAAAGGAGTTAGACAGCGAGACCCCACCTCGCTTAGATTATTCATGACATGCCTAGAAGACGTTTTTAAGAATTTAGACTGGGAAAAAGTAGGACAGTTGTGTCTAGTGAATCATGGGAGGAATTACTAAAGATGATAGAAGATAGATAATAGAGAGAGCAGAAATGTAGTCTGAAAATGAATGAGAAAAACTAAAATAACGTACAATGAAAATGCACTCAACAAATAAAGAGTTTTGGACGAACCTATAGAGATTGTTAATGAATATGCGTACTTAAGACAGACAATAAGTGTTTCCCCACGACACGAGACCGAAAATGAAAGAAGGATAAGCATGGGATGGAGAGCATTTGGTAAACAAAATGACATTATGAAAAGTGAAATGTCACTTACTCTACAAAGAGAAGTATTTAATAGAGGGTACTACCAATATGAACTTAAGCATCAGAAACTTGGAACCTTCCTTAAGCCTTAATGAGCTATGGAAAGAATAATGATGGGAATAACACTAAGAGAGAAAAAGATCAACATGGATATGAAAGCAAATAGATGGACATTAAGAATAACAGAATGGGTCCCTTAAGATTGTAAAAGCAGGGGAAGGAAGAGAATACGATGGATTGACGAACTGAGAAAGTTTGCGGGTGTGGACTGGCATAGAAAGACCATAAACACCCAAAGCAAAGTCCTTCAAAAGAAGGTATCCATTTTACCCCATATGAATGGGAAAAAAGCACTTTAATAGACGAAGATATATATATATATATATATATACATATATATATATATATATATATATGTATATATATGTGTGTATATATATATATATATATATATATATATATATATGTATGTATATACATATATATATATATATATATATATATATATATATATATATATATATGCGTGTTATAAAAATGAAGCATACGTCAGGCGAATTATTAAATGCTGCACTTCTTATATAATCAGATTCAAATTATTTTGTGAATGTTCTCTGAACAACAAGACAAGACATAAATTTACTGAAATGAGCACCGAAGAAAATGTCAACTGAAATACGTTGATAGAAAAAGCTTGAAATCTACAAATTATCATAGACAAAACGACCACACACAAATCTAATATATTCATATTACAAATCAACATGAGATTTAATAAAAAATTATATACCTTCATTCCAAACTAAAGTAAATTTCAAGAACTTAGTTTTAACTGAAATATAATCAGACATCTGCACCATCTACACCAAGGGTTACAACAAAAATCTTTTTAATCTCCATAAAAGAGATTAAGGGCCCTTGGATTCTTAATTCTAAAAAGCAGAAGCATACACTACATTTATCACTACAAATCCTTTACAACTGTAACTAGGGCTTAATAAATGGTGTAAATTTACGCGTAATTTTTTTCCAAACCTACTAACAAAATCTCACATGACTGAAAAATATCTTGTTTCACACGAATGTTTCTACTGAAAATTTCGAGAAGCAAGTGATATTAAGGTTACCTATCCTGTAAAAGTTTAATAACTAAAATGTTCAAGACAAAAAAAGAGAGACAAAACATGGGTTAAAGACATAACCAGAAAGAAATAGTTAGGCGATAGGGATTAAGAAGAAAGGACAAAATCTGAAAGTATGGAAAGCAAATTTTCATCTAGAAGCATAAACTATGGGCCACTGATTGATTTTCAGATTAAAAAGAACCATATTTGATCCTAATCTTTATTAGGATGAAGTCCAAAGATTAGAATTTATAACTATAATTATGGATACCTTCCTAGATACGATGAATATTTTTCAAATCCAAACGCTGGAAATATTAAAAAAAAAAAAATCGATGTTTTAATTAGTTCTTTGTATACCTCTCACACTGTATAACTAATACCCTCACCAAAGACCCTAAAGAATAATTAAACAGCTATAATAAAGAATTTATTAAAATTATAGATGAAATAGGTCTCTTTTACAAGATTCAAAACTATTTCGTTTCATTTAAATATACTGTATATTTCAAATAACATTAAACTTCCATACGTATAGCCACTATTTGCACTTACATAAAGCCCTCATCAGCACCGAATGAAATCAATTCTACACACATTGTCATTCCCCTTTTTAACTTACATATAGAGGTTACCAAGTCCTTCCTTTCTGATACAACTTTCATTCATTCTATGCATCTCTAAGCTTTCCTTTCCTCCTACCTTGAATCACTTCAGCACTAGAAAAACTCTTTACACTATTCATTCCATAGGAATAAAGCACACAAAAATAATCTAATCCATGCCTTCACCAAATCCTTTTTACTATTTTTTTATGTATCTCTACCATTTTTCACTCAATGAATTCTTATAAAACTTCATATACTGTACAAAACAGTTTTACTTCAGTGCCCAAGCCCCTCTCCCCCACAGTCTGGACCTCGGAAGATCAAACAATGGTTACTGTTGTTTCAAATGGTAGAACTTTATGCCACCCAACCCACGTTCCTTAGGTCACAAAAATTGTGAGGTGGTATTCAGTAATTAACTAATGGGAAACTACCATGCTGCAAACATTAGATATCTGAAAACCCTTTTTTTTTCCCATAACCCAGGACCCTACTCTTAATAACGTACAGTATATCAAGACAAAACAGGTATCAAATCCACAGTTAAAAAATATCATGTGGAGATAGCGAATATATGACACAAACTGGCCGTTCCCTGTTACAAAGATTATCTAAGCACAAAAGATGTGGTTTTAAGAACTCCGTGACTTTTTTTAACATTAAAATAACTTCGGGATTCATATCAACTACAGCAAGTCATGTTTACTTTTTAAAGATCCTATCCATAAAAGGAAATGACTCTGGACTTATGAATCCGATCCAGGTAATCCAGCAAGACGATCCCAGATGACTATCATAGGTGAAGACAGCATTTAATTCAGTGAAAGTAGATTCTGATAATCTATACACAAACCAACTTCACCCTTCCATTCCAAACTAGATCAATGTAAAATTAACTTTTCCAGATATACATAACATATGATGTATATCACCTCTGGAACTTCCCTCTCCCATTATCCACCAAGATGAGGACCAACATGTTTTTGTTTAAATATACCAATTCATTTCGTTTCCTTTGTTTCCTTTGTGAGCCTCTGTAAGAAACATATTAAAAGTTAGAATAAATATATATACATTATATATGTATACACACACACATATATATATATATATAAAAATATATATATATATATATATAAAATGGCTTAGCACCGTATAAAATTTAAAGAAACTCTCCCTGGATAAACTGAGATCCAAGTAGGTTTTAGGATAAAACGAAAACTGCAGTTGCTTTCTTCCATTTATTATTTTGGTTAAAGAATGAAGGTAATATTCCATATAAAGGCTATGGTGGCTAAGATTTTAGACAAAAATATTTGTATACTGAGAATTTTTATAAGCATATTCCTGACAGCGCAATGTTAAAAAAAAAAAAAAAAAAAAAACATTAATGCCAAATGTCTTGAGAAGCCTAAAAATGTTACCAAACCGTGAATGAGGGAATTACCATAAACTTTTATTTAAAGACTATAGTTTTCGTCAAGCCATAAAACGTTCCTTGGGATTTATAAGAAGTATTTTCATTAAAGCTGCCTGGATGCCTCGAATTTCCCGTAATATCACCCGATGAAAAAATCTAGACCTTTAAAACAGGAAAATACAGAAGTGTTAGTTTTAGTCGAGTGTTTCATATATAAGTGAAATATAAGGGCATATGTTGTAGGCTTCCTGTTAACCGAACATTTGAAATTCTGTTTGAAATTCTATCTCACATGTACCAACGCACCTAAAAACGGTTATTTACCATTTTTATAAAGGATACCCATGTATTTTGTCTAGATAAAGGAATTCACATAGCATGCCCATGATAAACCTCATAATAGAATGTTAGGAAAATATTATCCTTTAAAAAATTCCATTCATAGAGTGTTGTGTATTAGGAGACAAAGGGTTCACTATGGCCATACCCAATTATAGCGTGACCAAATATCCTATGGAAGGTGTGTGGTAGGATTCTAACCGAAAAAGTAATAACTGTGACACAAGGATGGAAAAGGAACTAAGTACGTTACAGACGTTCAACAGCGAGAAAAGGCCACTCGTAGTATACATATAGAAAACCTCTATAATAAAATCAATAAAGGGACAATGTGGATTGTATTGTGGACAACTGCATAGAGCTCAACAGCTGATTTTGCATGACCTGTAGACAGGACCAGGACTAAGCCATAAAGCATAAAATTTGGATGTGACTGAATTCAAGGGGCTAGACTAAGAATGCAGTTTACATAACAAAAAAAACATTTCTAAATTTGGACAACTTCCAATAAATTGGATTTCATAGTTTTTTGTAACAGGATTTGACAACGCCTAAGATTATAGTATTAGGATTTCTAAGAAAGTGGGACATGAAGTCCCAATAAAGCTTTAGTGACTAAAAATATTTACCTATCATAAAATTCACTCTGGTCGTGAATTCCTATATAGTTTAAACTTTTTTTAATGACCAATTAAGAATCAAAATCTAGTAAAATATACTGTTCATTAATATGTAATGTTAAGAAACTACCCTTCAGTATTTTTCTCTAAATGTTTGGTATTAACTATATTGTAGATAAATATATAAAACAAAAAGTAAAAGGAGTTAATAAAAATATTCATGATAAAAATATCCAAACATTATTGTCTAATCACATTATAAATCGATCGTATGGAAATTTTTATATGAATTATCAAAATTCTTATTATGGAGCTAGGGGAGGCTCACTAGTAGTACCTGAAATCCATACTTCAAAAGATATACAAGACGCAACATTCTATATAAAAAGCAATATTGAACATCCCTGCGTCAATGAACTTAATACTAAATGTAATGCCTAATTACAGACAGACATTGTAAAATCATACACCAAATCATATAAACATTCATCTTGACACCGCAAGATTGTTTTTTCCTTTATGTAAGAATTTTTCATAAAATACAACCATTCCTTACCACATTACATCGGAATGTTGAAATCACTAATTAAGATTCTAGCATGTATTAAATACACTAGCTGTGTATCGTTTTTCTAATATACAGTTGTAATGCCTAGCAGAATTATTACACACTGCATAAATATGGCAACTTTTTAAAGGCTAATGTAAATGTCTGCCCATATTGCAAAATTTTTTCCCCTCTAACAGAAACACACGAAACTTCTTGGCGTGTTTTAGTAATATCCAAAAGGGCCAAAATCAATGCTGTCTTGAATATCAGTGCACATGCCTTTATGTCCAAAATAACAATATTAACCTTGTAGGCCAACTCCATCTTCAGATCAACTCAACATTCCTGCAAAAGATGACAGAATTGTAGGAAATGGGAGGCCAAATAAATCTAATAACCACTACCCATGAATGGCAAAAGTTAGGGAAGTGACAAAGCCGTAGAAACTGTCCATGCTGATCAACGACAAAGACTTTTCTTCATCCAAGCTTGATTAGGGAATGGGTGCTGATGACTCATCAGTTGGCCATAGGATGGTGCAGTTGCAGACACTACAATAAACTATCGAGCTTGTATATATACATATACATATACGGCACTCATACTCTAGAGCGATAATTGACAGAGCAATATCCTTTTGAGCGATCCACTTTGAGCGATATCTGCAAAAGAGCGACGTACGTTGGAGCGATTCATTTAAGACCAATAAAAAAAATCGGAATTACTTATTCAAGAATAGAAGCTATACATTCAAGTACAATAGAATGATGTATTTAAGAAAGATAATAGTTGTTTAAAAATAGCATGTAGTTTTCACATATTTGCTTTGGAACGACGTGTTTAAGACGATAATAGTCGTTTAAAATAAGAGTTCGTTTTAAAAGTTTTTATACCAATTTCAAGCTAGACTATATAAATATTTTCAGTTCACTGTGTTAGAAAGTTTTCCTCTACAGCCACAATGGAATTTGTAGACAGCTTAAAAACGGTGGGAAACTTGTATCTTATAACAGATATCTGTACCGCAGAGACAAAGAAAATAAGACTACCATAAATTGGCGTTGCACCGTAAAAGAATGTAAAGGACGGCTGATTACCAGCGCTGTATCTAGTATGGATCAAAATCCATGTGTAAGATGGGAACATTACCACCTACCAAATCCGTCAAAGGTTGAGTTAAAGAAACTTCATTCTCGGTTGAAAGAATAAGCCGCAGCTACCGCAGATGTGGCACACAAGATCATTCAGGATGAGGTACAAACCTTAAATCAAGAAGCAGCTAAGCAACATCTGATGCTAGAAGTATGGCACCTCAAAATGGAAGTTAAAGAACATCTGATGCTAGAAGTATGCAAGTTGGTACAAATAAAAATTTAGCAGTTATTATTAACAGAAAGCGAAGACGTGTTCAGCACTTACCTCCAGCACCAATTATCAGAACTGGATTTGTCCTACCTATAGAATATACAGTTACTTCTTCAAGGGAACAGTTTCTTCTATTTGACTCGGGTGTGGAAGACGAAGGCAGGACTAATTTTTGGGACAAAACGTATGGTGAAATTAATGACTGAATATAAACAGTGGTTTAATGACGGGAGCCATTTCCAGTTCATGTGCTAGTAAAAGATACTGTTTTGCCTTGCTTATATGGATTATTGTCAAACAAGTCTAAGGATACTCACCGCAGGTTTGGGAAGGTTTAAGAAACAACACTGAAGAGTATGAGATACAACCAGTTTCTGCACAGACAGACTTTGAGCTTGCCTCGGTTCAAGCTTTCAGGAGTATTTTCCAAATGTACGAATGAACATTAAAAGTATCTTAGCATTAGCGTTTTACCAGTAGATGATGTACCTGGTGCATTTGACCAGTTAATAGAGAACTTTACAAATGATTTGCAACCAATCTGCCACTATTGTGATGTTTACATAGGAAGACACGCCCGGCGAAGCAAAAGGCAACCCTGCTTTCCAACCTCAGGTGAAATATGTATGACAGATTATCTGAAGGTCTAACAAGAACGAATAACTCGGTAAAAGCCTGGCACTTGGCATTCCAAAATTCTCTTCAATGTGTCCATCCCTCCATCTGAAAGTTGATACCCACCCTCTCCAAAGAAAATAAAATCCAGGAGGTCGTTCTCGCACAAACTTTGTCCGGTTCAAGGACAAAAGCTTGCTATAAAAGAGTAACAGAGGTATTGAAGCATTTATTTCCACAGAGAAACAATATGCCAATATTAGACTATCTCCGAGGTTGTTCTTACAACATCGAGATGAACAAAAAACTTCATCTAGCTTTCATATTTTTAAATCTATTTTAATTTGATTTCTATTATGCTCTTTTACATATTTATTTAAACTAAAAGAAATTTATTCTTTTAGAACGAAATTGTTAGGACTAAATGAAATTGTTTTATTTTGTTTAACTAAACAAAAACTTTTGACTAAATAATATTTTTTACTCCTTTTTCTTTACGTGTCGCTTTACATTAATCGCTCTAAAGTTACATCGGTTAAATAGGCAATCGCTTAAAAAAAAAGCCCTTAAATAACAATCGCTCAAAAGAATGACCACGAAATATGCACCATATATATACATTCAGGGAAGGAACAGAAGACGATGGATTGCCGAACTAAGAAAGTTTGCGGGTGTGGACTGGCAAAGAAAATCAATAAACAAACGCAAGTGGAAGGACACGTCTGAGCCCTTTGTTCAGCAGTGGACTAGTAACGGCTGATGATGAGATTTTATATACATATATATGTATATATATATATATATATATATATATATATATATATACATACACACACATACAGTACATATATATATATATATATATATATATATATATATATATATATATATATATATGTGTGTGTGTGTGTGTGTGATTGCGTGTGTGTGTTATTCTAGGCTGGCTTCTCAGAAGTTTGTATTCAAATATTATCATTTGTTTCGTGAAAGTGTGTATCACATAAGTTTCCATTGTTCCTCATGTTCAAAATATCAATTTACCTTCCCCAACGCTTTTGAAGTAAAATCCTAATAAATTTCAATCGGATATGTTACCGAACCGTTATACTGCTTTACTATGCATGAAATATGTATAGTAGTATGAATATACTGTATACTCAAGTATAATTCATGCCAAAGTATAAAATTACAAAATAACTTATTGAATAAAAAAAAAACTAGATAGATTTAGAAATCTTCTTATTTATGAAATAGCACATATAAACTCATCAGTGGCCTATACTTCAATAGTCTTTTATCAATAGTATTTACTAGGTAGTTTCATTATTTCTATATACTCCAACTTGTCCTTTAATGTTTCATAAACCTTCCCTATGGTATTCCCCAGAATCTCTTGATTTTATAGGTTAGTAACAGTTTATCTCGAAGACTTCAACTTCACTGATTAATATTGAGCTCCTTATCATTTAACTATTAATGAAGCCTCTAATTTCTCATATCCTCAGTCCAACCACATTAAATAAAACACACATATTTTACCAAGATCATTTCCATGGATTTTTTCTTAAACAAGAATGGATCAAGTACTTATGTGGCAGAATTCTCAGACAGACTGTCATTAGAATAACGAGAAACAAGTGTCATAAAAAAAAAAAACAATAATCACAACCAAAAACTATAAGAATAACCTTGGAATCAGTATTAAGTTTTTTCACTAACGAGTCTCACATCCACTTCCACTAGGTGCAAACAACAAAGCCCCTTAGTAATCAATACTTTTGAAGAAACGTTAATTACAGCACCTCCCGTTCAAGATCAGAGCTCTCATTTCTTAGAACAATCACGTACAAAAGATTTCTGCCATCTGAGGTGTAAGGTTTCTTACTCTTATGGAATTATTTGAAAGAATCTTCAAAACAGTCTGACTTTCGACAAAAAGACTTGACAGTGAAAAGCTGGTATCAAGGCTATTGCTTTGTGAGAGGGGATACGACAATTATTTATAACACGTAAGTGACATGTTTCGGAGTTGTATAAAACAAACTAAGTTAGGATGTGAATTGGAATATTTTAGATAGACTAAATAAGTGCTACAAGTTTTCAATAGCTGCATAAGTCTGTTTTGTCTGTATTAAGGAAGCGATATTACTTGCGTATCTTAAACTTCCATGATATCATATTAGGAAACATGCCAAAATTCATGCACGTTCAACACTTCGGAAAAATTTACAAAAACGTAATGAAAGGCTTATACTTCGGTACATCAGGTTACTTTCTATGAAAGACAATATAATTTTTTCCTAATAAACTTTCCCTCAAATGCCATGCAATAAACAATGAAACAAGTAAATATTCTGGTTGACTTTATTTTCAAGGAAGGTGATATATTCCGAACAACAATAATAATGAATACCAAAGGCGCTAATACTACTAGCAGCTAATTTTAACGTCCAAAATCACTAAACAATCCATTTGCGATCTAGTAGACAAGAACACAATGAAGTTTGGTCTAAACACTATTATTATTAACATTATCGCATGTATCTGTGTTGTGTGTTTATATAAGTATGTATGTATGTATGCATGTGTATATATATATATATATATATATATATGTATATATATATGTGTGTATATATATATATATATATATATATTATACTACTGCTGAATAAATTGTTCTAATTACGAATGGATGAAATGGAAAAGGTATAGCTAGAACTCTGTGAATGCATGTGATAATATTCATTTCAATAAGATTAACATTACTGATCCTGAATGAATGAATAAATCCAAAAGACTTAACTGACACCAAGTGCAAATCCCGCCACAAAATCACTGACAATCAATAAAGAGGTGCTAAAATGTTACTCCTCCTCATTTTTAAGGTAATGCACCCTTTGCAACATATATTTCAAAGCTGTGAACAAAATACATTTATCTAATCATGGTTTCGCCAACCCTTAATGGATTACTTAATACCAAACTTTTTCAAAGGCTTTGAAGTTTACAGTAATAGAAATCTCACTCTCTTTTCCTCTCGCTAACCGCTATATTCAAGCAGTGAAATAGTACTGCATGTGAGTTAAGGCAATGCCAGATACCCATAGCGCGTTGCTGTAGAAAAGATCAACACTTCAAACATTAAAGTGAGCAATGAACCTCTGATATAGAGAAACATATATACTTTTTAAATATTTTCAGCTTCAAAAGAACTTTTCGCGCCCATCAAATCACAGAAATTTCATATCAGCATTTTATAACATTGAATAATACTAATATTTCATTAATTACCGAGGTGTATAATGCACGGTACTACAAATTTCAAATTGATTAATACAATATCAATGAAATACTCCAACCAGCAATTTAGACAGTCAGGGATATTTCAAACATAATTGCTCTTGGGGTAACTAGTCTTTCTTCTTTAGTTGGTAAGAAGCCCAGGGGTTGGCATTTTACCAAAAATATACATATGAAAATGTATGAGATTAATATTTCATATTCCTTCATAGAATGTACACGTATTCAGTATGTAAGAGTTCACAAGAGGAAAGCAACCAATATATCTTATGGAGAAAAGGCTATATAGGAAGCTCTCATAGTAATTTGTAATGGGGAGGGAGTAATATCTGCCTCCAGAAATTATGGTGTTCCTTGTAATCCTTGTAAAATACAAAGGTGCCACGTGGATGAAAAAGTTCCTAAACCACGAACAACGCTACTAGGTCGTTTCTAAGCTGAGGTGAATGCAACATATGAAGGAATGTTTGTGACTCTTAAAGAAACCATGAAGAAAGCACTTTTATTCTTAACTACCATAAATGTGTGAAAACTTGCATATATATTTGCAGAGAAAGGGAAAATTCTACATTTCCAACTTACCTTACAAATAGCTGCAATGAACTAATTTGTTGGCTTCTATAATTACAAATACAGAGGCTATAGGCAACAAATGTTATAATAAGAGGTCTGGATTTAATCATGGTTAAGTAGATCTGCTACATTAAGTGTATCGTGAAGTTTTAGTTCAAGAAAACTTCAGATCGACAAATATGGAAAATGGATGAAACTGGAATAAAATTAAAAAACCTGTCAATGTAGATGCAATAAAGGGATAAAAAACAGTTAAGAAATTGCCAGGAGTGAAAGACATATATCAAAAACTGTTTTATGCCCAAAGAATGTGACTGGCCAAATCATACTTCACATGCTTATTTCTTGCCACGAAAAGGTACTCTGAATCCTCTCCTTTGAATGGAGGACCTCGTGGATGCATTGTATTCTGCACCTCAAATGTTGGATTGACTGTCTTAATGCTTCTTGAAATGGCTATACCAAATTATATTACATAACGAACCTGTCAAAGAGGATATTTACGTCATAAATCAGAACCACAATAACCTGAAAGATATCATCGGCTAGAAAAATGGCGTAACTACGATAACTGCACTTATAAAAAGCACCATCTAGACGTACCCTACTTCAAATATTGCATAGTAGCCTTCATTATGGATGCAGAGAACTAAGTGGAAACAAATACTGGGATAAGCACCAGAGTGTCCCCAACCTGGAAAACAGAAAGTGAATGAAACAAAATGGGTTAAGTATTTGCAGTCTGCCAAAACCTAAACAAAAATAAAAAAGGAAAAGAGAAGCAGGGAAGGCGAACGAAATCCCATCACCACCTTACAACGTACAATAGGTGGGCATAAATAATAACACAATGGGTCCTTAGGAGATTGTAGAAGAAGCAGGGTAAGGAAGAAAAGACGTTGGATTGACGAACTAAGAAAAAAATGCGGGTATAAACTGGCATATAGTGTCCATAAACAAACATGAGTGGAGGGACATGTCTAAAGCCTTTTTTTGCAGTGGAATAGTAATGGCTGGTGATATGTATGTATGTATGTATGTATGTATGTATGTATGTATATATATATATATATATATATATATATATATATATATATATATATATATATATATACACACATACACAATCTGCCGTTAATAGCCCATTGAAGAACATAGGCCTCACATATGTCCGTCCACTTGCGTCTGTTCATGGTCTTTCTATGCCACTCCACACCCTTAACATTAACATCATGAAAATAAATTTTTCATATATGAACTATAAAATCTTAAAAGTACGAGAGGAAGAAAAATAAGATAAAATAGTGTGCCTGAGCGTACCCTCAGCAAGAGAACTCTATACATTGGAGGAATGTTGTTAAGTGGTTAGAGTAGGAACTTTAGTCGTGGATGCAAAGTTATGGGATAAGAAAATGAGGGCGGAATGTGATGTGGAATTGTCGATTATTAAAGTGGATACTCTGCTGATTGGATACAGTTTAGAGAATCCGCACATGCTGGGGAAATGTTATATAGCGTTTGCCAAAGTAAGTTAACAGCAAATGTGAGCAAAAGGGACGGTATACATGGTAAATAGAACCAAGAAGATGGAGTAGTGAATAGAGTAAATCCAAATGGAGAATGATAAGATGAAAGATGAGGATGCACGATAGAAAAAAAAATATACCAGGATGTCGGCTAAAGATTGGAAAGGGAATAGGATTGTCTGTGAGAGATAAACTGGGGATGTATGAAGCGATTATCTAACCACATTTCTTGTGAATTTTTCAATTGAAATAGAAACTGTTGAAGCTGTTGGGGCGAATAATTTTCGTAGCATAAGGGTTAGAAAAATCGTTAAGGTGATAAATGTGAAAATACATGAATGTGAAAAGACAGAATCATAATAAAAGTTTCTAGAGAAGAAAGAATGAATCTGGATAATCATGAGGTAGTTTAGTTAAGTCTTGAGAAAAAATGATAATAGGCTAGCAAAAAATATATAATTCAGAAGTGTTATGAACTATGAAGAACAGGAGGCCTAAAACGGAAAGGATAAATGGTATGAAAAGCTTTCCTATCACAGAAGCATACGAGCCCAAACCAGGAACAGCAATGGTGCAGCATGTGTAAGGGAATTCGATGGTCTGTTGATGAGCCTTGTGGTAGTGTACGGAACGACTAATCATGTGTTAGTTTTACTCCATTCAATCATGACTGCAGCTAATGAGAGGGATCGACAATTGTTTTCTGTTTTTTTTTCGGGAACCTCATCTTGGAGAGAGAGAGAGAGAGAGAGAGAGAGAGAGAGAGAGAGAGAGAGAGAGAGAGAGAGAGAGAGAGAGAGAGAGAGAGAGAGAGAGAGAGAGAGAGTTACAAATTGGCTGAACTTTGCAGCTTTTCACGAGTCAGACCAATTACAGAAACAATTGCTTGGATAGATTTGAGAGAGAGAGAGAGAGAGAGAGAGAGAGAG
>NC_090748.1:73508697-73511197 GCF_036898095.1 Palaemon carinicauda
CATCATCTGGAAGATTTTTAACATATAGCTTGTTAAAAATCTAAAATTAGTGCTAAAAAGAGCATTCACCCGCAGCAAATCTTGGAATGTCGTAGATGCCGAACTAAACAAAATTCGACAACTACTAACAAACGACGGATATCCCGATAGCCTGATAGTAGAGCCATAAGGTTCTTAAGAAATTCAATGAAGTTCAACAACCAACAAAGGCATAAACCAACGAAGAGGACGAAAACCTTATCATCTATCTCGTTCACAAGGAGAACAACTACGGCAGACATAATTGCTGAAGCTGTAAGCATCGCCCTCTAGGCACCAACTTTGAACATACAGAAAGATTCTAATTACACGCTCCCCTCATGCAGAGAGCGACATGGACAAACTATATAGTGGTGCAAGTATAAGCGTGCATCTAGTATGTGCGCGCATATATATGAATAGTATATATATATATATATATATATACAGTGAGCCCTCCCTATTTCGCGGTTCGACCATCGCGGATTCACCACTTCGCGGATTTTTTTCATAACCCATATATATAAACATATCGCGGATTTTCCGGAAATTTCGAAAATACCGCGATATATGAAGACCCCAAATACAATATTTCGTTACCTGTAATTCCATTAATACTGTAATTGGTAATATCTGCTCTTACTGATTGTTCATTGCATTACATATGACATATAATTCAGTACAGAAAGAAATAAAAAACGAGAAGAGAATGTGATTATACGATAATTCAGTATACAGTACGTAGTAAAATTAAATCGAACATGAAACGCAAATCAGAAGCAGTCATACCGTATTAGAATGGTGTAAGGCTGCTGATGGCTACTACTGTACTACAAATGTAATGGATGTGCATCTTTTCCATGAATCTTTTGTATGTATACGTACGTAGTACTGCATCCAATAATATTCTTTGTTGCAAAAATCACATCTCGAATAAGTGTACGAGAGAGAGAGAGAGAGAGAGAGAGAGAGAGAGAGAGAGATTGACACACAGAATGAGAAATTTAACAAAAACAGTGATGAGAGAGAGAGAGAGAGAGAGAGAGAGAGAGAGAGAGAGAGATATATCCAATAAAACACACAATAGGACAAGAAACGAAAACAGTGATGAGAGAGAGAGAGAGAGAGAGAGAGAGAGAGAGAGACATATCCTACAACAAAACAAGCGTAAAATAGCGTACGTAAAGCTGTACTGTATACTGTACATAGGGTACCTTGTACTTTGAATTGGTAACTACTACGTAGCATATAAGACGGATTGTGATTGGTTCAAGCGCTGATAGATGACGAATTAGAACCCAGGTTTTGTAATCTAGCCTGTGATTGGTGTTTTGACCGCTTCTCCAATCTCCAGTATCTTTTCGTGGCCACTTTGTCTCCCGCTGTATCGCTGTGTAGATGTTGCTACGTTATTGTGAACTTTAATCTGTGCTGTGCGTGACTGTTTTAAGTTGAACTTTTTGTTGAACTTTCTGTTAAACCCTACTGTACAATGGCTCCCAAGCGTTCTGCTTCTACTAAGGCTGGTAGTGAGCCTAAACGCCACCGAAAGATGATGACGATTGCTGAGAAGGTGACGCTTCTCGATATGTTAAAAGAAGGAAGAAGTTACGCGGCCGCAGCCCGCCATTTTGGAGAGAACGAATCCACCGTTCGCTATATCAAGAAGGACGAGGCGAACATTAGAAAGACGGCTGCCATCACCTTTAGCAGATCAGCGAAGCAAGTCGTTACCACGCGTAATAAAACGATCGTACGCATGGAAGGTGCTTTAGCAGTGTGGATTGCCGACTGCCGGAAGAAGAACATAGCCTTAGATACGAACACCATCCGAACCAAGGCTTTGAGCTTGTATGAGAATTTTGCGGCATAGGAACCTCAAGACGACGATGGCGACCATGCTGAAGATGATGATGATGTAGATGAACCTCAACCAGGGACATCCACTGATTCCCAGCCTCAGAAACAACGTTTTTCCGCCAGCAAAGGATGGTTCGCGAAGTTTCAGAAACGCTTCGGCCTGAAAAGCGTTTCCCTGCATGGTAAGGCTTCTTCCGCTGACACTATCGCTGCTGAAACTTACGCGAAACAGACGTTCAAGAATATTATCGCTGAAGGTGGATACAAGCCGGAACAAGTGTTTAATATGGATGAGACCGGCTTGTTTTGGAAGAGAATGCCGTCGCGAACTTTCCTGTTCAAAGAAGAAGCCAAAGCCTCTGGCTTTAAAGCATTCAAGGATCGCATTACCCTCGTGATGTGTGGCAATGCTGCTGGAGTTTTGCTAAAGCCGGGGCTTATTTACAAGTCGAAAAATCCTCGCGCTTTGAAAAATAAAAATAAGAATCTCCTTCCCGTGCACTGGATGCATAATCAAAAAGCATGGATTACGAAGATGCTGACCTCCAACTGGTTCCACCAGTGTTTTATCCCGCAAGTCAGTGAATATCTCGTAGAGAAGGGCTTGCCATTCAAGATCCTT
>NC_090748.1:73516197-73562160 GCF_036898095.1 Palaemon carinicauda
TGGCGTCGATAGGCCACGAGACGTCCAATAACTGTCCTTTTTTTGTAGCAAACTTATTCATATAATCGTTTGCACTCTTACGTCGATTCTCCCGGCGTGTGTCTGTAATTTACAAGTGATTCTTTGTTAACAACCATTATGATCATTTTACGATAAACTGTTCCAGTAATTTAAAAGTCAGTGAGAGACATATTTCCTTAGTTATTCAATTAGAAAGAGTTTGAGTTCTGTTGAAGATGTACTTAAATCATTTATTCACTTTGAAGAAGATTTTTCTCATGTTTCCGTGAAAATTAACTTGAGACAATAAATCCTCTTACGATGTAAAATTCATCTAATTCACCGCCTCTCATCATTTATTGTTTAATTGCCACATACATATCTGTGTGGCAATCAAATACGATGTATGATGTTGTCCCAAATAGCTCAGATCAAGAAAATGAAAAAAAGTCTTTAAAAAACAAAGTGATTTCTAAATATAGACAATAGCACATAACCGAGTGGATTGATATTTCTTTAAACAAGAGTACAAGGACCTGCCCTTTACAAGAATAGCCCCGAGAAAAAAAAATGGCAGCAATATTTGTGAGTTAACATACGCACTTCACAAATCTCTAACCTATATCAATACGAAAAACTTAAGGCTGTTAACTTTTACACCATAAACTGCAACGAGTTATTTTATTTTCCCAGAATCTCCAAGGATTAAAAACTGTGGTTGAAATTATCCTCAAGAGAGGTGCACATCCACATTTACAAGACACTTCACTGCCTTGAGAAACATTACCTTTGAAACCCAAACCATTAACACTTTCTTAGGCAGTAAAATTTCCAAGTTGTATAGTCAATTACAATAGTTTTATCCCCTCACGGGTGGTTGGACCCAAAATAATCTACCCTTCCGATTCACATGAACGCCCTTTTTTCTGCTTTGGATGCAACTTACCAGTCAGCTAAAATTTGATTTCATAATTTCTTCTTAAGATCAACAAAAGCCAAAGTAGATTTTTAGAATAAGGGGCCAAAATCGTAAGCCCATGGGAATTTGTTTTCGAGAAGAGCAAAGTAAATACGTATATTATTATGCTAAAAATTCTCTTGAAAATAACTATGTACGTATAAGCTGTACCTTTTAAGCAAGAAACACAAAACACCAACGCAGAGGTAAACCAACTTTACTTGATCTAAAGAAAAGATATTTAAGGTGGGTAAAGGACATTACAAGAATTAGGAAAAGCTGCAGACACTTCCAGGTTCTAAACGGCATCTCTCTCTCTCTCTCTCTCTCTCTCTCTCTCTCTCTCTCTCTCTCTCTCTCTCTCTCTCTCTCTCTCTCTCCCTACGTCTCTATCCAGGCAACCCTTCCTCCCCAACCCAACCTTCAGTTTCCAGGACGCAGAACGCTAATGCAATTTCCTCTCTGGAACTGATCTCATTTTCTGGATGATGTTGATACCTGTCGGGGCTTTCCAGTCTTTGGAGTTAAGGGGTGGAGAAGAGGAGGAGGAGGAGGAGGAAGAGGAGCTGGGGAGTAGATAGGGGAGGAGGACAGGGATGTCTTTGATTGCCGAACAGTAGTGTTGCAGAGGACCAAATGAAGCTCTCTCTCTATTGACATAATGATGATGATCCTATTTTCTTTCATCGGCGCCTTGTACGGCTTTCTCGTTCGAAAAGTGTATTTAGAAATCCAATATCTTCACAGTGTTCTCAGGGTTTTCCTTCTCAATTCTTTTCATAAAGAACCTTTCATATCTTTCTTTACATCTGATATGATATGAAGAGTATTCAAAGTGCAACAGAATATAAACGTTCTTTTAATATTTATTCGAATATTACCAATTTCTTCACCATTAGAAAAAATTCACTTTTTAAATATGTGCATTTTCTTCATAAGGTTTCCCGAGATATAAGAGAACAGGAGGAGAGAGATTTATCACACTCCATTTCGTAAACATTCTTCAAAATGATTAAGACAGAATCTCTTATATTTTGTCTATACTGCATTCCCTTTGATGCTAGAAAATGTTTCCTTACACAAAGCAAATATACTGGTATATCATTAAAATTTGTATAGAGAAAAGTAGTGTAAGCTATATTTACTTACGATAATGATGATTTCTGTCAACATACATTATATATCATCATCACCATCCGTTATCAGTCCACTGCAGGACAAAGACCTCAGACATGTCCTTTCACTTCCGTCTGTTTATGATCTTTCCATACAAGCCTATACCCACAAACTTTCTTATTTCGTCAATCCATCGTCATCTCTTCCCTATATATATATATATATATATATATATATATATATATATATGTGTGTGTGTGAGTGTGTAATATATATATATACACGAGTATATATTATATATATATATATATATGTATATAATATATATATATATATATATATACATATACATATATATATACATATACGATAACAGCAAAACCTAATTAAAAACAATTGGAAATAAGTATAAAATCCAAGATATGTAACAGAATTAGCAGAACTATCCGAAACAAGTAAATTAAAATCCAAGATATTCCTAAACACAATCAGACCAAAATTAAGGAAACCCTAAAGGAGGGAAGAAGCATCAAAATGATAAATAGAAAGACTTGGAACTGGGTGCCAAGAGACATTTGCTCTAAAGGATGGAAATGGAAATATAAAAAAAAAAAGTTATTAAAAATTCCAAGATTTCTATACACCACTATACAAAACTGATTTAATATATAATGAAATACTTGAGCTAGTACCAAAAAAAGCTAACAGTAGGAGAAGTAAAGAAATCAATAAAAGACATGAAAAGAGAAAACAGCACAAAACGATAGCCTAACAATTTAATTAATAATAGATGAAGATTTCATAATAGTAAAGCTCGTAAGAATACTGTATACCTAAAGCTTGGAAAAACTTTATCATTATATTAATTCACAAAAAGGGAGACACAAAAGCCCAGAATAATCACCACCCCATACGTATATTCTCCATCATATATAAAATATTTACAAAGATTATATTGGGCTGCATAAAAAGACAGCTAAACTTTAATCAACCAAGAGAGCAGGCTGGCTTAAGAACCAGGTATTCAACAACTGATCACATTCATGTAATTAATTAGCTAATGAAAAAATCAACTGTGTATGATAAACAACTATGAGAAACCTTACGATTCAGTCAAAAGTTCAGCAGTAATAAAAGCCCTACAAAGACAAGAACTAGATGAATCTTATTGTAGAACATTTGCAAATATCTATATAGGAAGTACATCAATCCTACATAAAGATAGTGTATAAGTTCTGATTGAGAAAGGAGTTAGACAAGGATATCCCATGTCTCATAAATTATTCACAGTATACCTATTAGAATTTTTACGAATGACGACAGTTCTAACTAGTGAGTCATAGGAGGAATTGCATAAGATGATAGAATATTTGAAAAGAGGAAGCAACAATGAAGGACTGAAACTGAATATGAGTAAAAGTAATATAACGGTCAATGAAACTGCAGAGACACAACAAATAAGAGTTACTGACGATCATACTGACAAATCATCTGGATGGTAACTTTCCGAGCAAGTTATATGTTAGCTTCACCAACATGTCTGGTAACTTGTTCTAAACATATTTGGATACTTCTGTAAGGCAATGTTTTATGCTTAGTGTAGATGCAGCTTAACAAGTACTTTCATGAACAAATACTCTCATCTTGACGAAAGGAGACACCATCAGTAATGCAAAAGTGAACTTACAAGCTATATCCACATTTTGCCACATATAACATGACACTTGGTTATTTGTCCATACAAGTGACGACATAGTTGCAGAAGGCAGTCTCTCCATAATCAAAGCTAAAATCACTACTGTAACTAGAAATTGCAGTTTCTGCACTACCTTTGTTTAAGAAGCTTTATCTTCATAGATGTGAATTTCTTAGGTAAGGGTAGCGGGGTTTGTTGAATTCCAGCACAAAATGTAGTCCCTGGAATTGGGTCTGAGAACACAAATGGTATCCTCTATTTCCATGCATAAACTGGAACTGGGGTAGAGAATCTGCACAGCCAGCATCTTCAAGAAATCTGCACAGCCAGTAACTTCAAGCTCACCAAGCTAAACCGAGGTCCAAATGAGGTGGAAAATGAGGTCCCTCAAACACTTGAAAGATTTCTTGTCCAAACATATGACATCTAGTTTCTAATGTAGCAAGGTAAGACATTACTGCTCTATACAACGACCACATGACTTTAATTCACCAATCCTAACAGCCCTCAAGAAGCAAAGAAAGCATGCAACCGATCAGGCTGGCATCACTTGGGGCCAGGCAACAATATCCAACGAAGAAACTAACTTTTACCTACTGTTTATGGCCAGAGAAGGAAGAATCATAACAGACATTATATTAATCTTTCACATATTACTGCCCATTGCTCTGAATTGACAGAAAGGTTTCCGTAAGAAACTCGACTGTGCCACAATTTGCAGCTGTGAATGTAAGCAACAATAGTGCAGTTCTGACTAATCTAGATGAATTTACTCTGACAGCAGAGTTCGTATCTAATATTTCCGATTTACTTATTTAATATTAAGTTTCGACTATACCTAAACGTGTCCTCCTAACTGATGCCTTACTGAAAACTATTCTGTTTCAAGTCACTAAAATTATTTTTACCTAATTTTAAGACAGTGTTGTCCTAAGTTTTTCAGATCGTTTTCTAAATAGAAAATAAATCATTCAAGTATGCTTGAACAAAAACAAATTAATCCCTAAAGGAATCATATCGACAAGCTTCATCAATTTGCCAAAGAGATGCACAATCTTTGTGGGGTGTTCAGAAGTCAAGTTGAATTTTCAAATGGCCAATCGAGTAGATTTGATAATTCTTACATAAAGACCATCACAAATGTCATACTTGTAACATCGTCTAACCGATCTTTCTACCATTGGTTTTGCTACTATTACCACTGTTGGGAAGATTGAAAATGAGATGAAGACATTGTTATTACTCGAGAAATGAGCATCCTTTCAGACCATCTACCCTGAGGTGTTTTCGGTATATCAACAGTATGATGGTGTTTTTCCACTTCCTTGATGACTTCTTTGATGGATATTTGAGAAAAACACAGCTAAGATATACCTATTTGTTGATACATTCACCATGGGTCATATGACGGGGACTTCCTCGGTACACATACTTATATGCTTTCACACCATGCGTACGTGGTCACTGTAAGTCTGAAATTCTGAGAGGGCAATCTATTGATAAACTTGTTTCCAGATTATACCAGCAATAAAAATCGTTTGATAAGATATTAGTTTTTCTTTAGTTTTGATGATTTGAATCAATTTTCATAATATTTCGATGATGATGATTATAACATATACCTATCATAATGACGGGTGCCCGTTTATTTTGGTGCTCTCCTAAAATAGAATAAGGATGATTACAATTTAGTTTATAAATAGTAGTCAATTTACTTTCAATGCAGTATAATTAAGATTACCGATTTTATTAGAAAATTTGTGATTGGGATGAAAAAAAAAAAAAAAAAAAAAAACATACTTCGAGAAAAAAATTAGTTCCCGGGTCTGAACAAATCATTTTTCGTAAAAATAGAAAACTAGAAAAGCAATTTCATGGTATTAACAAAACTCCATTTTCATACAGAACAAAAAGCTTTTACTTAGAAAAAATATTTCTAAATAAAATGGAGGAACAGGTTACTTGAAACCTTTATATGAATTTCCCTTTGTTTAAATTACTGTAATTTGCATCTATACATAAAAACAAAGCCCCATTCGATATGGAATAAAGTTACAAGAAATCTATCCTTCACTCTTAAAAGAATTTACACCTTAAAGAGAATATTAAGTTATGCTAACAAAAAACGATGATTATCTCATTTAATTATTTTCTATAATTGCATCCTATGCCTATTCCATCCTCTCAATCAGGCTAAAAGTTAGATTTGAACTAGTATAACTAATTCATATATAAAAATAATTCAAAATACATCCGTTAGCTAAACAACTGCTCATCTGATCCGGATAAAACAATAATATCCAAATACATTTAAAAATCAAAGTGTAAATTAATCTAAAATAGTTTCAGAAAATTAAACTTAAAAGTAATTTCTCATTAGAGATTTAAGAAAATTGTGAACATCAAAGGGTGACTTATGAAAGAGGGGCTAATATATCTCCCTTTTCGATTTACATAAATCCACAACATTTTCTCGAAGGAAGAAAAGGCAATGCATTCGCTCAATCAAGACAGAAAAGCGATCAAATAAGTCTATCTTACAACTCCAACAATACACTGTAAATAACTCCTGTGCCACAAATTAAAATGATGTGAGGGTTTATGATTCTGTATACTGATATTAGAAAACAATAAAAAACATCTCTTGAAGTTTCCATAACGATCTGGGCCTGTTCATTTCGATGTGTTTCCCAGATGGATATCTAAAGATTATTCATTTCTCGGATTTTACAAAAGCCATTCAAATGGTGAAGATACGCTAAAAATTTCAATCCACTTTTAATCAACCCAGCAATTTATCTATTAACGTTATTGAAAAAAATCCCCGGTATTTTTTATTAGTATTATATACTTTTCAAGAGATGTTATTTCTAGCTAGTTGTCTCAGAAAAGACACTTTGTTTATGAATTAATTGAGCACTGTTATAACGAAAAATAATATAAGGTATTAATAATCCACCAGAATATTTCTTTAGTTATTTATGGAGTCTGTAAAAACATATTACAGATGCAGAGGTGGTATTTTTAAAGAACATTAACTTTCCGACTATGAAATGTAGAAAACATAATACAGAGGGTAAAACATGAGTAAATAAAAGTTTCGTAGGTCGTGAACATTTATATAACGCTACAGTAAAAAAAGTATTTACAGCTCTATCTATTAATGATCTATTAATGATATCATCATAACTCTAGTTTAAAATTCCTTGAAAACCTTCAGTATCAATTTGTTTAACGAGAAGTAAAATGGTGGAAGAGAGTTAGACAACTGATAAACTCATTGCTACTGGAAATGCCATCCTGAGAGAGAGAGAGAGAGAGAGAGAGAGAGAGAGAGAGAGAGAGAGAGAGAGAGAGAGAGAGAGAGAGAGAGACAACTACTTTCATTAAATATCATGGATACACCCTGTATATTAGTCTAATACCTATATAAAATCTTGAAATATAAAATTCAGATTTCTGACGAAGACAAAATGGATGACTGAATGCATTGATACATTCATAAAAATATCGATCATTCATTACCTGTAATTATTGTGAGTTCTACTGACTAAATTGGAGATAAATTGTTTTTACGAGTGTATAGATACCTGGTTACCTGAATGAAAGGTCTTTTTATCCAAGTAGGTCATACACAGATACTGTCTCTCAGGAATACCTGCCTACACAAGAAGGATATCAAATGTATTTGGGTTTCTTTAAGTTGTTTTGTTACATGTATAGAATAAACATCACCGCCTCGCCAATGCCCAGAAGTCATTCTCATGCATATAACATATGTTCAATATGCAAATGACCGTAGAGTCGCAGGGTACAGCGTCGTTTTACAAAATACATACAGTACATTTATACATACATAAGGGTGGAGCGAGAGAGAGAGCAAATGAGAGGGAGCAAATAAAAAGTTTGTGAAAACAAATAGCATATTCAATATTCATTAATAATATTATTAGGGAATACTGGTTAACGCATTTCATCGTTAACATATCTTCTTACAAGGGATTATATGGCTGTTTTCCTATCATATTTCTGAGGCATCACAGGTCAGTTACACCAACGTTTACCGGTTCATCTCACTCAATCCAAGGATATCAAGTAGGAATGATAGTCAAATCCAACTGCTTTACATATTCCATTTGGCTGTGAACGATTATGACAAACAAATAAAAGCAAGCACTCCATTTTATGTATGGACGTTGTTCTAGGTACATTAATGCAGTTATAGATGATGATATCGGCAATAATCATTGTTTCCTTATAACTCTTAATGTTCAAGTAGTAATTATTATTTTCAAAATGCAATTGAGTGGTACATCTCAAATACACCATTCGCTTGCCACAACAGGAGTTTCAATTTAAAATATAACAGGACCAATATATGAAAATAATCAAGATCAGATAGAATTCCAAGATCCATATGCATACAGGAGGCTATATTTCATTTATATACCAGTTCAGTATTCACTCATGTATAATACAACATACATTAGATCTCTCTCTCTCTCTCTCTCTCTCTCTCTCTCTCTCTCTCTCTCTCTCTCTCTCTCTCTGTATATATACATATATATATATATATATATATATATATATATATATATATATATATATATATTTATATATATAATTATATATATAAACATATATAGATAAATATATATATATATATATATATATATATATATTATATAAATATATATGTGTATATATATTATATATATAAATGTGTATATATATATATATATATATATATATATATATATAGAGAGAGAGAGAGAGAGAGAGAGAGAGAGAGAGAGAGAGAGAGAGAGAGAGAGAGAGAGAGAGAGAGAGAGAGATCAATCGTTTGTTTATAAACTCAAGTCATAAATAATATGGCGCCATCAAAATACACTTTCTCTGTATGCCATCCCTAATATTCATAAAACTTTAGGTGTACTTATAGTTTGGTCAATTGTGCTAATAAACATAGGAATATATTTTACTTAAATTTGGATACACTTGACGATAGAATTGATAATGAGACAGCAAAATTGGATAAACAGGTTTAAAATATAAGTAGCTATTTCAAGATGTAATTTCTTTTACAAATTTCGTTTCAATGCCCTTGCTATGATTTTGACAACTAAATGGATTGAAGCTCTGATAGATATTCTGCTTCTGATGCAATAATATAATACACCCATCAAAGAAATATAAACAATAAAATTTACCTTGTGAATATATTATTTTCGTTTTATAAACATATATACTAAATTTAATAGTAAATAAACGAAAAATGAAGCTAACATTATAATCTTTAAAATTTACATAATTGTCAATAACTTTCAGAGCAGATCGAGATAATTATTAGCAATGCCATACTAATTGATGATCTAGTAACAGCAGATAAGATTTATTATCTGATGTTTATTCAATAAACACTAGAGTAATTAATATCTCAAATGCTAATAATGACAATCATTGGAGAGGTTCCTTTTTTAAAAAATTGTAATTAACCACCTTCTTACCCTGCAAATGATAAAAGTGCTATCAGGCTTATCGCTTTTGCATAGGAGGGGGGGAATTAATGCTACCACAGAGAATATTTTCTGTGCCTCTGTACTGCCAAACTATAACAGATATGAACTTCTGGTTTCTTATATTTCGTCGAAGGGAGAATGAACATTTCCATGATCTTCTCTTCTCTGTTTTCAGTGTTTCTCATTTTTATATGCACTGTAAAGATAAAAAAAAAATAGAAAAAAAAATAAAAAAATAAAAACCGTAATTTTAATCGGAAATTCTCCGTAAAAATATACTGTGCTCACTCGTATTTCAGTAAAATACGGGCGACCGTAATTTTCCCTAACTTTGTTATCATGTTTCACGGGTTGGTGACCGTAATATCACCCCTTTACGTCAAATGTATCCTCAACATCCGGTAAAAATCCTGGAATAAATGTTGCCAGGCATTTACCATTTTTTAATGCAAATATCTAACAGCGTGGGGTCACTGTTTCTAGTCAGCCTTCTCTATCTTTCATGTCCCGTATATCTTATTCTCTTAGATCCTTTTCCTTCATGTTATTCAATAATTTTTCTTTCCACCTGAACTTTGGCATTCCCCTCCTTTTTCTGCCCTCCATCTTCCTGTCCATAACCCTTTTATACCAGTGTTCATCTTCTATCTTCATAACATAACCAAACCATTTCATTTACTAGAAATGTTGATATCCTTTGTAAAAGTGAGACATGGTTGCTACCTAGTACAAATGACTCAATATTACAAATTCCAAATTACAGAATATTGAAGTCTGTATCTATATCAAAAGTGACTTGCATACAAAAATATCGACTAATAACCCGGATAATATTGGAGTAGTGGATATTTGGATTGTGGTTCAATATCCAAAATTCCCATCCATTGTAGTGGGTACGATCTATCGTTATCCGCATGCCCCCAATCAATCATTTGATTATCTAATAGAAATTTTTGGCCATATGATTTTGAGAAGTAAGCCTTTATTTATCTTAGGTGATTTGAATAAGAATTTGCTTAGGTGACAGTAAACTCGCTATGATTATTAAGGCTAGTAACCTTACTCAAATAATTAATGAGCTAACACATAAAACTTCCATCAGTTCAAAATTAATTGATATAGATATTTCTAATAGACAAGATATGGTAGTTGATTTTGATGTATATCCATGTGAAGCACTAGACCGTGATCTTTGAATTCAATTAAATGTTGCTAAACCTAAACGATTTCCATCATTCAAAGCATTAAGATCAATGAGAGATTACAGTAAAGATACTCTTTGTAACTTAATTTTAAATGAATCAGAAATTTCCAATCAAATACTTTTGACCGATGATGTCGATTATCAGATAAATCTGTTTACAGATATTTCAAACAAATGTATAAATACGAGCAACCCTATGATTACCAAATAAATGACTAGACCTCCAGCTCCATGGTTAACAAATTACTTGTGAATACAAATAATATTAGGAATGAAACAAAAAAGAAATTGAAAGAAAGTAGGTTTGACTGATTGTTGCAAGATCAACATAAAGTTCATAAGAAAGTATTAAACAATGATCAAACTAGGCTAAAATTCAATGAACAAGAAATGAACTTCTCAACTGTAAAGGTGATATTTCCAAAACATGGCAATCTATCTATAAATTTATACCTTCAAATAAAAATTCAGAACAATCAAATTACAAAAAATAAGTTTTTGCTAATGTCGGGAAACGAACCTTTGAAAAATCGCAAGAAAATACGGATTAGAGAAACGTTTATAATTCAGAATCAAATGAGGTTAATGATGATAATGAACAAAGATTTAGACCACACCTAGTCGATGTCGGAACTGTCATTCAAACGCTTAAAGATTTGAATGAAACCAATTCTACGGGTGTTTCAAAATTCCACTACGATTTATAGAAAATGCTTTGCCAGTCATCGTGTTTCACATAACTATAATCGTAAACACCTCCATTGTTACCTGTTCATATCCCCACCTCTGGAAACACAATATGGTAGCACCTCTACATAAAGCTGGTGATATCGACGATGTAAGCAATAATCGACTCGTATACCTGTTACCAAACTTGTCAAAGATTTTAGAGAAGATAGTAGATACTTAATTAACTACATTCTTAGAAAATAAAAATCTAATCTACATGTTATCTACAAGTTTTCTAGCGAAACCGCTCTTTTAAAAGTAACGGATGCAATTTATTAGAATACATACTGTATACGAAAAATATAGCCTTATTAGCTCTACTAGACCTCCCAAAGGTATTCAATAGTCTTCATCATGAAAAACTGTTAAGTAAGAGGACCTCATATAGAATTGATGATTTCTGGTTTAGAATTTACCTATCAAATTGAACGCAATTTGTGAAAATAGGTGTTGTTGTTTCCGATAAACTGCCTATCTTGTGTGGTGTTCCAAGAGGTTCAATATTTGTCTCAAAATTATTTTCGGTATTTGTATATGATTTGGTAAATGTAATTGTTGATTGCACATTATCTCAGTTTGCCGATGACTCGCAATTCCTTTTCTTTTTAGAGCTGAAAAAATCTACCAGACTTAGTAATCCGTGTTGAGCAAACTTTAAAAGTAGTTACAGTATTTCCAGAGTAATGATTTACTGATAAATACAAAATGGACACAAATGATGTTTATTGGGACGAATATATATATATATATATATATATATATATATATATATATATATATATATATATATACTCTCAAAGTTTTTGTTGATGGGCACCAGTGACCATAGGAATGTGATATCCGGTGTTCCACAGGGTAGTGTTTTTGGCCCCTTACTTTTCATATTATATACACGACAAGTGGTTTGGCCTAGAAAACAAGCTTGTTGCATATGCAGATGATGCTACTCTCGTTACATCAATTCCATCCCCTGAATGTAGATTTGGGGTTGGTGAATCCCCTAATAGTGATTTAGCTAAAATTAGTGCATGGTGCAAATTATGGGGTATGAAGTTGAATCCTAACTAAACTCAAAGTATGATTGCAAGTAGGTCAATGACAGTGGCTCCTCAACATCCGGATAAAATTTGTATGACTTAAAATTTTAGGTGTGATTCTCGACAGCAAATTTACTTCTGAGAAACACATTAGGTCTGTGTCTTCTTCAATTGCACAAAAAAAATTGGCTTATTGAGAGACTTTTAAGATTTTCGGTGATCATTCTATTCTGAGGAAGTGTTTTAATTCTTTCATTCTACCTTGTTTTTTTTTAATATTGTTCTCCTGTCTGGTCTTCAGCTGCTGATTCTCATCTTAATTTGTTGGAAAGAAACTTACGGTCTATTAAATTTCTTATTCCTGGTCTAAATATTAATCTTTGGCACCGTCGTTCAATTAGTTCATTAGTTGCATAAGATTTTTCATAACTCTGACCATCTTTTACATTCAGATATCCCTGGACAATTCTATCCTGTTCGTAATAATAGGCAGGCAGTTAATTCTAATAGACAGGCCTTCTCCATCATGAGGATCAATACTACACAGTATTCTAGAAGTTTTATTCCAGCTGTTACCAAGTTGTGGAATGATCTTTCTAATCGGGTAGTTGAATCAGTAGAACTTCAAAAGTTCAAAGTTGGAGCAAAGGTTTTTATGTTGACCAGGCTGACACCAGTCTTTTAACAGTTTATAGATTGACTATTGCAATAATATGAAGGGCACTACAAATAAATTTCAATTAAGTCGCATACAAAAAATTAAATATTTTGCAGCCAAAGTAGAAGTGTTCTGCAAAGAAGTAAGATCATGCAACACCAATAATAAATTCTTTGAAATAGCTTAAGGTAGATAATCAAAGTTACTTTAACATGTGTCTCGTTCTTAAAATATTACATTGCAATTTTACTAAATGGGACATGACTCTACCGACCGTCATTGACAGAATTGTTAGCCGAACTAGACATGCAAAACAATGTGTTCATTCCAAGAACTAATTTACATATTGGCTCTAGAGATTTTAATGTAAGGGGACCAAGAGCTTGGAATAAATTACATATCTCAACAAATAAATAAATATATATATATATATATATATATATATATATATATATATATATATATATATATAGATATAGATATATATATATATATATTGATAACTTCATCCTTTTGAAGAAAAACTAAAAAAAAATTCTTCTTGGTACTCAGTAGTACCAAGATTAGTTTTATATCTTGAGGAATTTAAACATTTGTATCAGTCAATTTCTAGTCATTGTCAAAACTTATTAGTGATGAAAGCTTGTAAATATATTGTAAAATTTAATTTCTATATTTTTACTTCTATATTACAAACAATTATTTTGATGTTTTGTAATCAATACCCATTTTATAATGGAAATAAACGTATTATTATTATTATTATTATTATTATTATTATTATTATTATTATTATCGTCATCTATACGTTCTAACTATCTGACACTTACCCATCTAACTATCTATCTATCTATCTATACATATATCTACACATAGAATTAGTAGTTGTTGTTATTACTAGCTAAGCTACAGCCATAGTTGGAAAACCTATAAATAGGAAAGGTAACAAGGAAATAAACAAACTACAAGAGAAGTAATGAACAATAAAAATATTTCAAGATCTGTAACATTAAAATACTGTAGATCTTTCACATGTAAACATTAAAAAAAATTACAAGAGAAGTAATAAACAATAAAAATATTTTAAGATCTGTAATATTAAAATACTGTAGATCTTTAACATGTAAACTATAAAACAAATAAAAAAATAAAAACACAAGAGGGAGAGAAATAAGATAGAAGAGTACGAGAACAGTACAAAATAGTAGAAGACCATAGTACAAAGGCTAAGGCCCTACCCAAAACAAGAAAACAATGGTTTAAATTCGGAGTGTCCTTTTCCAAGAAGAGCTGCTTACCATACTTAAGAGAGTGTCTTCTACCCTTACAAAGAAGAAAGTATCAGCTCAACAATTGCATTGCAGTAGTAACACTTGAGTGAAGAAGAACTGTTTGGTAATTTCAGTGTTGTCAGTTGTATGAGGACAAAGGAGAATGTGGAAAGAAAAGGCCAGACAATTCGGTGTATGTGTAGGCAAAGGAAAAATGAGCCATAAAACATCTAAATATATCTCCATTTACATACTACAGTATATATATATATATATATGTATATATATGTATATATATATATATATATATATATATATATATATATATATATATATATATATATATATGATATATTGGAGTGAATCAGGCTTATGTACGAAGAGTATATACAAGCGTTTACATTCTAGATTCTTCTGAAAATTCCAAAGAATTTTCTTATTTTAGACCATTAAAAAAGAAACGCCAGATAAAAGATGAAAGGAAAGTTTTCAACGTTACCACAGAAATATAAAATCATGAAATGGACTCGTCAGCATTTGCTTTGAAAATAGAAGAGAACTGGAATGTATATGAAAGGATATATTTTCGCTACACATAAAATAAACCACACAGGAATAACGTAGAAATAAAGAAATAGTTTCATTTCCTTGTATGATTATATAATAATACCATGTCCCTGTTGGAAGTTGTCACAGAGTGAACGGCAAATCTTTTATAACTGATAGTTTCTTTCGAAAGATGTTTCCGTATTTATTAACTAAATTCTGTTGTTTGTAATATACTTAAAAGACGGCATTAAGAAAAATGTATTGATTTACATGTACCCTTCCAATGCGAGTTTCTTTCTTGACTCAGAAGCCAGAATGAGGCTTCATATTGAAAGAAGAAAGATAAAACACGAAATGATTGTTAACTTTTATATTGGAGAATATTTCCTCTTGGCACGGTTTATGCCTATTCGGTTAGCCTTCGCAGTAAAGAAACTTTACAGGTAGGTAGGTTAATATAAGTTCGTCGTGCCTGTTGCACGGAACGAGCAACTTTGCAGATAAGTGATCGAAGAATAGACTGACTTAGAAATATTGTCGATACCTCTATTTACACCTTAAAATGATACATGCACGTCCAAAAATGTTCACAAGGATGAAAAGACGGCCATAAAAGTATGTCGACAGAATCAATTTAGAGGGTCGGTGTATTTAATGTTTCTGTATTTAAAGTTTGTGTGACAATCATATCCAAACTTGCGGTTAAGGTTACGGTTAATTCGGTCAACATTAGGCTCGACCTTGACCTTGGGCTTTCAAAATTGAATCAGTCCCACGTCTCAACATAAGTATTAATCCCTAAAAGTTTCATAACTCTATGAATAAAATTGTGACCAGAGAGTTGTTCACAAACAAACAAACAGACAAACGGGGCTGAAAATATAACCCCTATGGCGGTAACAAAAATGTAAATAAATAAATTCACTTGGCACGTAAGTTTTTTAACAATCTGAAAAAGGAAAATAATTCATGGGTAAAAAATTAAGCCGAATCTGCATGTCATGTTCGTACTTTGAGAATTCTTTTTGTTTAATTCTCATCACAGCTGGTATCCTACCGGGGTTATTTTTTCGTCAAGCGTTTTTTATTTTAGGAAAAATTATTTCTATTGGTACACCGTATATGCTAACGAAGCAATCTCCATGACTAATTTTATTTAGCAGATCTAAAACAGGTGTGGAAATTGTGCATAAAATCAACGAATACCTAGAAATATTTAATTCTATCACCAATTTCATAAATACGGCCAACATTTCTGATGTTGTTCTTAAGAAGTATTTCGTGATACAATAAATATGAATCCAATGACGAATCTCTTCCAGTATATTGAACAATAACCTACAGTCAAAATAAAAAAACTATTGTTAAGTTGTTATTTCATTATGGGTTTTTTGACTGGCCTGAAAGTCCAACATTGCATCCCTTTCTCTGGTTAGTACCCATTTCTCCTTTACCTACACAGTTGGTCTGGCATATTCTTTCCTCATTCTCCCCTGTCCTCATACACCTGGCAACACCGAGATTACCAAACAATTCTACTTCGCTGAAGGGGTTAACTACTGCACTATAATTGTTCAGTGGCTACTTTCCTCTTGATAAGGGTAGAAGAGAATCTTTAGCTATGGTAAGCAGCTCTTCTAGGAGAAGGACACTCCAAATTCAAACCATTGTTCTCTAGTCTAGGGTGGTAGCATAGTCTCTGTACCATGGTCTTCCACTGTCTTGTGGTAGATTTCTCTTGCTTGAGGGTACACTCGGACGCACTATCCTATCTTATTTCTCTTTCTCTTTTTTCTGTTGAAGATTTTATAGTTTGTATATGAAAGATGTATTTTAATGTCGTCAGTACTCTTAAAATATTTTATCTTAAGTCTCCATTACTTCTCTAGTATTTTCATTATTTCCTTATTTGCTTTCTTCACTAAGCTATTTTTCCCTGTTGGAGTCCTTGGACTTATTACGTCCTGCTCTACCAACTAGGGTTGTAGCTTAATTATTATTATTATTATTATTAATAATAATAATAATAATAATAATAATAATAATAATAATAATAATAATAATAAAAGTTTGTATAAGAGGTAGCCAATAAGATTATGAACAGTCACAAACTCAATAAACATTTCAAGTTTTTCTGTATGCATGTAATCAGTAAGCACATATTCAAGTCATAAGATAAACAAAAATACACATAATTCACCTCGAAATATAAAAAAGAAATATGTCAGAAATAACGTTTCAATTTTCCAGTCTATCATCGCAGTGAAAAAGAACCGGCGATATAGCTTCTCAGCAGATAATCAACTATATTCCAAAGGCTTAGCGAGGGTCCAACGAGAAGCCCTATAATGAGACAACAACGATAATCTCGGCCTAGTTCGATGAGGCGTAGGAAGGATAAGAGGCTGGGCTATTGAACACTATGAATCCTGAAGACGCCAGAGAGCCACTCATCGGCATCCTTGCGTTCTGCCTACGTCAGTTCAACCGACCCATCCTTAATCCGCTCTATTTAATCCAAGACGTCCTCTGTCGATCACATCTGTGCAAGATTACGTTTCCCAGAATTCAATTTACCGGCTGATTAACCCTCATTATCATCTCGTGAAAAGCAACGCTGCAATTCAGGGAAATTAGATCTTGTGTCTAAAATAAGTTGTGATTTTTCGTAAACTTTCAAATAAAAACAAAAATTTATACATACAGAAACATTATACGAGCGTAAAACTCTTACCATCTATACAATGACTCCCGTAAATTATACAAACTTTAACTAAACATACAGTATCAAACAAAGAAAATTAACAACTTCAAGTAACATTATCTCGCTCTATCAAGTGTTTGGTAGGGGAGAAAATTCACTGACTGTAAGGGGTAACGCTGAGAGTAAATTGAGTAAAGAATTTGAAAAATTAAGACTCGGTAGTATGTTGGAAGAATAGAAAAAGAGGGATTCGTATTGGTATTTTATACTTAGTGTAATGAACGACGGTAGCTTAAGAAAAAGGAAAATCACAGAATCAATTGTGTTTGGAAGGTGAATTAAATATATATATATATATATATATATATATATATATATATATATATATATATATATATATATATATATATATATATATATCTTGAAACGTTTTTGAAGAAAAGTGCATATTGAATTAAGAAACTAACTATTGGGAAGCATAAAAAGATTGTTGTTTGGTTCTCCTTTCTCATAAAATAATAAAAATTTGAGACCTAGTGAAACTAATGACCTGATATTCTTACAGTGACATGACCACCAAAACCGACGACAGGCTATTGTTGGGAAGGTTGTTTAAATTGTTAATATTGGGCAGAAGGAAAAGTACGAGTGGAAGAAAAGGTTTTAATGGAGGAGACATGTCTATAGAGGATTATTATAATGAAATGTACAAATCAATATTTCTGGGTTTCTTGTGTACATTAAAATATATATTCCTTCTGAATAGGACATTAAAAACAGCTGATTGTTATTCACTTTTGTTTTTAATATAACCCATATCGAAGGTACAATGTATTACAAAGGTGTTTAGCGAGTTAAAAATTATTTATCACCAGTGTACCAAATATTATATATAGACCAGCAGCCCAGAGCTGTTTGGTTACATAAACGAGATACCAACATCTGAAAGTGGAAACACATATATAGTCATATACCGTATGCAAAATCAAGTTATTTGCATATGTTAGATGACCCCATATATCTTTCGATTTCCAGATTTTAGTACCTTGTTCGTGTAACCAAACTGATCTGAGCTTCCGGTTTAATATTATCAACGTACCTACCCGATAGGAAACCAGCTTCTAAAATAAGTATCCTGGCATGTATTTATTCACAAAAATACAAAGAGGCAATTTCCCGCAACAAATTTTTATGAACGTAGGTTTTTTTTTTTTTTTTTTTTTTTTTTTTTTTTTTTTTTTTTTTTTTTTTTTTTTTTTGGCATAAAAATGAGCCAAGACTAATATTCCCAAAGTAGAAGAACCTAAGACTGAAAGGAAGAAGGAAAAGCCTTACTAACATGAAAATATGAATTGATATTAAGTGCAAAATATATATGAAACAAACAAAAGTATAATACATTTATCCTTGCAATTGTATAATAAAAGAAGATATTACATGTAAAGGATAATCAAAACTGCTGATTTTTGGCAACTTACAGTGTAAAGAATTTTATTCAGGATATCACAATTGATAATGGCCGTTTGAAATCTGCCATTAATTTTACTAGAGGAACTAATTTTATTATGTAGGTACTACAGAGTTATGGCAGTACCATCCACTGCACATACTGAGCTTCTCTTCATATTTCTTACGTAGCCGCATTCTGGACATGACTCACTAAGATTTTCCTATATGACATTTAGGAGTGCAAGACTCGGAAATTAGACAAAACTTAAATTTTATGATGTAACCAAATCCATTTTATGTGTATACAAACAAAAACCTAATTTAAAATGAAAGTATTTTGAAATTATTATATTTGATAGTAATTTTTTTCAGTCTGTAACTTGTCTGTTTCTTCCTTCCTTGGCAAAACAACAAGCAATTAGAAATGTTACCTTAATGAATATAATAATCAACCTTATCATATCCGGTTACCTACTTTCTTAACTTATATAAAAATTCTAAGAGTAGGGAATACTGAAGATTCATGGGTTCGAATTTTCAAATTAGTAATGGTGCTATTATTATAGCACGTACTACATGTAAATAAACTTAAGCACTGAATAAGCTTCCTTGAGCAGCGATAAGAATTAAACAAGTTAGACCTAAAATTAGCTTAAATACGTAGATAAAAGGAAGTATACATTGCAAATCGAATAAACCGGTGGACACGGTTTTGGGGCACTTAGTTGAATGTAGAATTTGACTGTCATCTGATTATCGGAGCGCTTACGATATGCTGAAGTATACATGCTTATGTCATGGGAAAAACAAAATTAATTAAACGATAGTAATACACTATAATAATACCTCATATAAAAAATAAAAAATAAAAAGATTTTAACTACTAAAACCTTAAATCTGACATTCCGTTCACGTGCTTTATCCTTAAAACCCTCATTAGCTCATGAATCATTGTATATTTAAATAAAAAACATTGATTCTGGAGTTTTCCAAACATCATGCAATAATGATAATATTCTTTATCGGAAACACTGCTAGATCTGTTTCTTAAAATATTACCGAAGAACAAACGCTCAGCGAGATATGGGTCTCGGAGTTCGTAGCCTGTAGTAAATGCGCATCCAAAATGTGAGACGAAATTGAATAGATCACGTGTGTCTTCGAGCCAGCTAAAATTAATCTCTCTAAAAATAACTAATAGATTATGTTTATCTAATTGAGACCAAAGTCATAGGAATGGGGTCCCGAGTTATTTTCAGGGATAGATGTCTAACTAAAGGAATATTTTAGAATATATCGTCAACATATCAATCAGACAGAAAAGAGAAACTACTCAGCGAGAAATGGATATGTGACTGCTTGGACAGCCTGATTTTATATCCCTTTCGTAAGTGGTTGTTTTTACTATTCTCGCCATAGTATATATATATATATATATATATATATATATATATATATATATATATATATATATATATATATATATATATATATATATATACACACAGTATATATTTCTAAATATAATGTGAGTATATATACAAAATATATATATATATATATATATATATATATATATATATATATATATATATATATATATATATATATATATATATACAGTATATATATACTGTATATGATCTACATTTTCCTATATCTACCAATGATCAGAAAGAAGTAATCATCGGAAAAATATGGTTTCTCATTGCTTGGTTTTTATGGGCCTGAAATTTCATAGAATTATGCTATATTAAAACATGAACACAGCCATAATTATATTCAACATTAAGCCCGTTTCTCTAACAACAGATGGCTTCAAACTTCTAGAAATGTCTCATTAACAGTACGTTGAACCCCCACACACAAAGTAATATTCACCCCTTATCTTGCACCCAATCAAAGAGCTTCCTAGATATCCCAAATTGTTATTCCCCCCTCAATCGTTTTAACTGCCTTAGCTCCTCAATCAATTTCCCAACACCACACATTCCGTAGTATACAGAGTACTGTTAAAAAAGAATTTTAGTCACCTTTATCCCTTGTGCACATCTAAATATTTCTTTTTGACCTTTTCTCAGCCCAAGGAACCTAAATTTACTGTGTGCGCTTACACTCAATCTAGCAAAATATGCCCCTGGTTTCTCTTTCACAAACACTGTATTGCGCAAAATCAATCTTCTTCCCAAATGCATTTTTCAAGCTTCTCTCTATTATAATTTTCATATCCATTGTAAATTACTCTAGGAACGCCAAACCTACAAACAACCCAATCTCTAGCTTGTTTACTTATCTCGTAATACCAACATACATTTTTTTTCCATACCCAGCTAAGCATCGATTAAGACTATCAAGAATATTGTTTATATCTCATTATTTTCTATTTCTGTTAATATGAAAAATATTGCTTCTATCTCATTATTTTCTATTCCTATTGATTAAGACAAAGAAAAATATTGTTTCTATGAAAAATATTTTTTCTATCTCATTATTTTCTATTCCTGTTAAGACTATCACAAATATTGTTTCTATCCCATTATTTTTTATTTCTGTTGATGAAGGCTATCAAGTATATTGTTTCTATCTTATCATTTTCTATTCCTATTGATTAAGACTATCACAAATACTGTTTCTATCACATTATTTTCTATTCCTGTTGATTAAGACTATCACAAATATTGTTTCTATCACATTATTTTCTATTCCTGTTGATTAAGACTATCAAATATATTATTTCTATACTTTCTATTCCTGAACCATATATACTTCCGATCACAAATTTTACCTCTGCCACACTTACTTTTATCCAAACAATTCTCAAACTATCACATTTGCACTCTCTTACCAAACCTTAGCCTTTTCATGGCACCACAACTGTTCACCTCGTTCATACACATGTACCTTTCATCCACCCCAAAACAAAATCACTCTAGGTTTTTCTCTGTCCTGCATACATAGCACACGAATCTGCTAATATGCAATTATTTTCTTCGTGATTACTTCCACTCTTATTTAAATCCTTAAGAACTATTACGTTCCTTTGATGCAATACAATACTGTGCAGGATAAATAACTACAAACCTTATGTCACTGACTATTTAGATTTGGTGATTCACAACATGCAAAGTAAATTGAAGTAAGATTATTATTATCATTATTATTATTATTATTATCATTATTATTATTATTATCATTATTATTATTAACTAAGCTACAACCCTATTTGGAAAAGCTGAATACAATAAGCCTACTGAATCCAACAGGTTAAGTGGCCTAGTGCGAAAGGAAATAAGCAAACAGAAAAGGGTGCTCGAATGTATCCTAGAGGATGAAGATGTTTCGGAAAGTTAGGTAGAACTCTTCGGTATTAGTACTGTGGTCGCATCAGGTAAACACCGTAATGCAGCTAGCACTTACGTTTAGACCTCTTTTAGAGCCTATAGTTGCCTAACTGATACCTACCTTGCCTTCCATTATGACAGACTACAGTTCGATCACAATGTGTTAGTAATAAACAATACATACATACATACACACACACACACACACACACATATATATATATATATATATATATATATATATATATATATATATATATATGTATATATATATACATAAAATATATATATCCATATATATATACATATATATATAATATATATACATACATACATCAATATATATATATATATATATATATATATATATATATATATATATATATATATATATATATATAATATACATACATACATCAATATATATATATATATATATATATATATATATATATATATATATATATGTGTGTGTGTGTGTGTATGTATGTATATAAAATCAATAGGTATTTTAGTGTCATCCAAATATCGAAGACAGCATCACTCTGGACAAAAGAGCTCCAAATGGAATGAATGTCAGATCATCGCAGATCATAAATCAAAATTTCCGAGGGTAGAGTAACCCTCGCAAGGGGGCTTGTGAGACCATCATACAATTTTGTGGTATTATGAAAAATTATTTATGTATTTCAAAAGGGATATTAAACTTTATTTAATTCAAAGAATCTTAGTGTTTATCAAATCTTGTTAATCAACGTCAGAGTATCCGAAAATTTTCACCACCATAACCTTTATAATAAATGAATAAATGGAAATTTCCTCGCTTAGCCAATGTAGTCCTAATGAGTCACGAAAAAAAAGCGATTAGATACACGTGCTGATGCAAAACAGTAAATGAAGATACGTGAATGCAGTTTTCCCGCTATCCTAAAAACTATCTGGAGTTTAATTGTCCGGATAAATGCCGTCTTCCAATCATGGTAACCACTAAGATATCTATTTGTTATATACATATAGTAACATACCCAAGTGTTTTATATATATATATATATATATATATATATATATATATATATATATATATATATATATATATATATATATATATATATATATATGTGTGTGTGTGTGTGTGTGTGTGTGTGTGTAAACGTATTTATACATTTGTAAATAAACTAGCATAGATACCCCTCGACGCCTGGGTGTAGGATTAAAAAGTAATGTCAGTATATGCAACTGTTCAATTATTAAAAGTTATCTTTGCGATGACTCATTCTGAACCACATAATTTTTAACTCCTAGATACCCTTATCGCCAAATATTTCATATGTATATTCAGCAACTGTGAAGATGAAACATTTCCTATGTTAAGGTAGAGATGATATTTGTAACGGAGGCAGCCAAACTTTCCCTCCACCGTAAATTTTTACACAAGAACATGGTTTTAGATTTTACAAAGAATCGTATATATTTGAGGTTTAAAGTGGGTGGAATTCTGCCCACCATATCTACCTTAAGGGGGTACATAGAGAGTAGGGACCACTTCTATTGACTTTCTCGGACAATTTTACATAAGAATAAACTTCTATTTTTATGTAGAATTGTATATATATCTGAAGTTTTAAGTGTTTGATTTTGCCCCCATAGCTCCCCAAGGGGGACACTTAGAGATTCGGGACCACTTGCATTATCTTCCTCGAAAATTTTACATAGGAAGACCCTTTTAGTGTTTATGTAGATTCCCTAACCTCTCTTTCTATGGGGAACACATACACACACATTGCCTTTATAAATATAAATAAAGAAATATAAATAAATATAAATACACACATATATATATACATGTATATATATATATATATATATATATATATATATATATATATATATATATATACAGTATATATATTTTAAAAATGAAAAATTCTAAGGTGCCAGCCTGCCCTATTTCATGAAGGAAAAAAAAAAAGGGGGGGGGGGAGGGGGTCTGGCCCCACAGCTTTCTTAGGAAAGCACTTAAGAGATTCCGGACTACTTGCAATATCTTCCAAGGAATAATTTACATACGAATACACTTTTAGCTTTCATGTAGACACTCTAATCTCTCTTTCTATATGGAACACATGCGCACGCACGCACACACGCATACACAGACATTGTCTTTTATATATATATATATATATATATATATATATATATATATATATATATATATATATATATATATACACATATATATATACACGTATATAGGCCTATATTACATATATGTATAGATATATATACATAAATAGATAGATAGATAGATTTTTCATTTTTTCTCTAAGTAAGGCTTTATTAATTCTTTATTTATAAAGTTGTTCAATTATAAACGAGATGACTTCTTAGGTGGAAACTCGTCAAATAATTATCAAATTCCACCAAACGTAAAAGGATTCCGAAATCAAAGGATTCAACTAATGGCCAATGAAAACCGTTGATTTCTTCTCGAGGCCGAATTACACACAAAACTAAAATACTAGCATGTATTTAATCTCATTAGCGACGATAATGAGCTTTTCATATGTGGATGAAAATTTTTTCAACTTCCTTGGTCAGCGTTATAAATCATACAATAAACTGTATATTTCGTTCATGCACAATTTTGCAGTATTTTTATATTTTATGCGGTAATTATGAAGACAGGGCTATGTATTAATAGCTGTGCCTTTACAACAACAGGACAAAACGACATCAATGAAAAATTAATGCAAACACATTCCAAAATCTTCTTACAATTGAAAAGATTTACGACAGCAGTTATATCACAATCCTCTTACACTACTGAGTGATAAGGCATCAGGCCAAACATCACGACTATAAAATCCTCTTACACTACTTAACAAACAAGGCTTTAACTGGAAAAATTAAAAATCTAATTTCCATGTCTTTTCAAGGTTACAGGAGAGAGAGCACTAGTGAGAAAAAGGACTAAAAAGAACTCTCTCATACACAAGACTGACAAAGCATTTGTGGGGAGAAAGAATTGTTCAGTCCCTGACTCCGAAATTCAACCAAATTTAACGTTTCCGCGACTCATAAGTCTCTCTCTCTCTTCTTTTGCAAAACCGAGACAACAATGAATCATTTTAAAAGCCAACATTACTCATCCTTTTTCATTCTTGCACAACCAAAGCATCACAGGGAATTAATGCAACTTCTTGCTGGACATTCTCCACTTCAAATAAATAAGCGTTACTGGCAACAAATTATGTGGTAAAAATAGGACACAACGATTTTGTTATCAAGTATAGACTTGAAAATACTGGAAAATATAAACCCAAATCAGCGGCACAAAAAAACCCTAATTGTACAGTGTAGTGTAATGATATTATGCTAATGCTTTCATCAAATACAACTGCACTATTCATAAATAACAGTATACTGTATTATTAAAAGAAATGAGATAACTCTAAACACAACGGTATTACAAGCAAGTAGGAAGACAAAATTCTTAAAATTTAGAAGATTGCTGTAAGCTTCTGCGTACTTTCCCCTGAAATAGACAGTTAGAAAAACAGAAAAGAAGAAAAAACTGAAAATCCATCATGTGACATTAAAATTATATTCCCAACCCGTTTCCACGACTTGTAATTCACTTTTCTAATCAAGTAATCCATTTAAATATTTAGTGAAGTGCAGCGCCAGGACGCGGTGAATAATTTCCCAGGTGTTGAAAAAATTAGCAGCCATTTTTTGTATATTTCCTTTCCTAATTAGCGCAAGGGAGATGGTTGGCCGATATCATAGCCCGGTTTTTGTTTTCAAAATTATCATGAAACCGAAACTACAATGTTTCCTATTACCTTTAATTCATCAACACTGTTTTTTCTTTTTTTTCTTTTTTGGTAAAATGCCATTATCATCATTGATCAAAAATGACAATAGTATTACCTAATTGTGACATAAACATATTGCTTGTTTACTATTCATACTCCAACGTCGTATAGGTACTACTGAACTACTACCTACTAATGCTGTTCCTAGAAATATTCTTTTTATGGTTATTACCATAGGAAAAGGGCTGTATGTCGTTTCTAAAGTAGCCTCTAAACTATATTTTAAATTCTCAATCTTTACGCGTTTAATGACTTTTGTTTATTAAAAAAAAAAACCTGATGAATCAAAAACAGTTTTGTGTAAAGTCTCAGGAAACTTTTAAACTAGAAATTGTACCCTTAGAATACTAATCACGCACTATATAATCTACGAGAGATATCACTAATGATTAAGAGAGAGAGAGAGAGAGAGAGAGAGAGAGAGAGAGAGAGAGAGAGAGAGAGAGAGAGAGAGAGAGAGAGAGAGAGAGAGAGAGAGAGAATTTTAAAGAAAAATTCACAAAATCTATAATGCAATGATAAACTATGATATGTAATTTACATGTTTATATGAACAACAAATGAAGTATAAGATAAATACAATAATAAAGTATACACCAACCTAAACTAGAGAGCAATCATGACCACGAAGAAAAGATAATAATGGATCTTCATTCTTGTTTAAATCAAATAAACCATTCCTTGTCACTACAGCACATACATCCACTTTAATTCATTAAATTCAATCAGTAATATTTGAAGTTAACTTATGGACAGATATACAAACTAATGTTGGGGGCAATAATCATACCATATGAGGACAAGAACAAAATAAATAATTCCTATCTACAGTTTACACTTCGTGGATTTGAAGTTGATTTAACAGACACAAAGAACACCTGAAATACTAAAACAATTAGAGAATGAAAAATGGAAAATAGAAATATGGCCAAAAATATACTTATGTCATGAAAAAAGGATAAATTCTATAAAGACCAGATCATATAATAAAGGAATAATATAATCCTAGAGAGAGTCGCAAAGACAAGCCTTTTTTTGTTTCCTCAACTTGCCAAGAATGAATAAAAATAGAAGCATTAAAAACAATAAATAATGAAAAGGAAATAGAGTATGTGAGAGAAGACGACGCAGAGAATCGCCAATCAAAACAAGCAGAGAAACGAGATGTTAAGCGTAAACCAAATTAAAGTACACAAAATCTCAATTTCTTTTTGTAGCAGAACCTGCCAAGCATTATACAAACTATGTCTAGACATCAGTGTCATAAATTAAGATTTCTCGATAGCATCACGAGCTATGAAAGTTGTTGACAAACGTTTCACTGAATTTCTTCATAACGAAGGATACGTCTTAGTAAAAAGAGCCCATCTCTTATCATTCTTTCCAACATTAATTTTGAGGATTCAGAAGAAATAACAGGAGCTTTTGAAACATTAAGAAATCAGAAGTTAAAAAGAATGACCAATGACTAGTTACATTAATTTTGAAGGCTGTTGATAATAATATTACAATGTGATGACAAAACACTGCCTCTGGCCACACACACACACACAAAAATTCTGTTTTTCCCACAAAATCTATCTCCACTAGCTTTCTTGCATATTGAATGTGCTAGTTAGCTTATCGTAAATTCCCAAATGTCAGAAAAAAATAACTATTCAGCATTCCTGATGTTGACCATCAGGAATAAGGTAAATTACTGACGGAAAAAAATAAAAGTTTTTATTTACATTTGTTTTTAGAGACTGGGTAATTTTTAATTCTAACCTTTTTCAAATACAAGCCCTCGGTTAACTAGAAAATGATATAACCCACTAATCTCTTTTCTTCATAAGGATTTTCCTATGGGCCATACTAAAAGTTCTGGGAGTTTCCCGCGGCTTCCTTCTAAACTAAAAATTCAGTTAATACACTACTAAAACCCCTCGTTTAGAACTACCACTAATATTGAAACTTTTATGTTTGTAAAAAAAAAAAAAAAAAAAAAAAAAAAAAAAAAAAAAAAAAAAAAAAAACTATATACAAAGTATACAGAGCTTTCAATACATTATTGTTTTTCTTTTCTTGTGGCTTTCTCCCCCACTAAGAGAACTTACTTCCATGAGTCCTTATTTCTTGTTGCATCAACATGTTCGTAAAAGTCAAATTCTCCTTATGGCATTATGTAATTAAAGTTAGCTATCGCACTAATCACTGTGCTAGCAAGAATTTTTCAGCTTTGTTTGCCGTCACATAAAAATAAAATAAGTTGACTCACTGCCGAGCTTGGAAAGACTAAGAAAAACAGAAAATGTATTTTTCTTATTCTTAATAACTTCTAGAAAGATCCGGACAGAATAATGCTTACACAATCTTGGTACAAACTTAATAGCTCCCACCTTGCCTAACAAAAAGGAAATAAGTTCGTCTTCTCGTTAATCATGACCTCACATCACCCACGCGAACATTTATTCTTGAACTGCCTTGTGCAATTCTTTATTCCCTACGATTTAAATTGTACCTCATAGTTATTAGTTAAATATGATGCCGTATAAAGGTTTCTGACGAACCTTTCTGTTTGCTACAATATTTTAGCTTTGAAGTAAGCATTTTTGCATGTAAAATCTTAAACAGTATATTTTCGCAAAAAGCATCTATTTTTAATCTGTAGTGATACATATAGCTATATTAATCCCCTTCAATCAATACCTAAGTAATAAAGAATGATATTCAATTTACAAAAATACATCATAAACCACCAACGAGTGTATTGACACTTTACCGACTTCATTCACCAATTCAATTACACCATTCTCCAACATTTTTTTTTCCGTAATCTAACAAAACTCTTATTCTTAAGATCTTATAAGGAGGCTTCCACAACAACCTCCTCCTCCTTTCCTACCTAACCATCACCTTTCCCGCACCTCCTCCGATAAGCCTTCGCATCCATGTTAACAAGTCGCGATCGTTGTTTGTCTACAAAAGCAGTAATTAGCAAGAAGATTAACTGCAACAAAGACACCCAACAAAGTGTTCTCAGTTGCTGGAAACGTTACGGAGAGACAGTTCACCATTAGGTCTTAAATAAATGGAACAGGGTATCTCCTATTGGACGACGGTGCAAAGGCTGCCGACTTATGAAGACAGAAAGTCGAAAAATGTTTTCTTCTCCCCCTTAGTGTCAATATGCATGTAAATTAATTTGAAACCTACATCACACACACACACACACACACACACACACACACACACACACTTATATCTATCAATCTATCTACATATATATATATATATATATATATATATATATATATATATATATATATATATATATATATATATATATATATTTCTTTTCACAAGAAACTTTTTCTTTGGCAGATGTGCAGCATTCCAGTTTCTCAAGGGAGTCCATTGGGGATGAAAATAAAAGCCATTTTTTTGTGTTCTATAATTGATTAAATAAAACGATCCGACCCTTATACAGAGGGGTATGATATTGGGCGGTCAACCAAGGCAAACCACGGACCACAACTGAACTGGAAGCTGTAACCCTTACCATCAGGTTTCATAAGTCAATTTTCGACGTAAAGTGAATTTTCGCCTTATAAAGGGAGTTATACGTTCCCTGTATCCGTACTAAAAACGAAAGAAGTACTCACAACCTCCCATTTTGTAAAAACGAGGCTTCCATGGGAAATACAATACTATACCGTACAGTACGTAAGGTATTTGAATGAAATGAATGTGAGAGAGAGAGAGAGAGAGAGAGAGAGAGAGAGAGAGAGAGAGAGAGAGAGAGAGAGAGAGAGAGAGAGAGAGAGAGAGAGAATACAATACAATAAGATGTAATAATATTAACACATTAACTGGTAACTATACTTGAGCCTAATTTGACAACCTATCTGCTTTCTGGACACGGAAGGTATGCGAGCGAGAAATTGAAGATAAATGAGAGGCGAAGTGAATGCAACTAACTTTATTTCAACGGACAGCGAGCTTAAATACAAGAGTTTCAGAGCAAGGTCACAAAAATTCAAACACAACAATTCCTGATAAAGCCAGGTTGACACCTACGCACTTTTTCGTTGCGACTTGTTGCGACGTGGGGTCGTGCCACCTCGTAAAAACACCTCGTTACCGCTCGTGAAAGACATCGTATGAAAATTGTAAAATGTCATGACGTCAACAGGTTTTTAAAACATGTTTAAATTTTGTCTCAGCGTTGAGTGAGGTGGATGACCTCGCGCTACCTCACAAGATATGTTTTGCGACGTCGAACAAACACCTTGTAGGATGTCACCCGTGTTCGTGTCATTTCGTGCCTCCTCGCTTTAGCCACAACACCTTACGACCTTTTGCAAGGTGTTGTTATCCTTTCCAGCAAGCAGCTGCGCACAGCCAACGATGTCTGGCGAGCTGGTTGTAAATTCGCTTATAAGGGACGGCAGGGATGTTCCCATCTATTGTCTGGCCATTCATGTACTCATATAAACGTAATTCAATAGCCAAGGAAATACTGTATGCTATTCTGGGTATTGGTCATACCTTCATTCATACATATAACAATCATATTTATGTAGATTAGAATGTATACGTATGTATGTACATATGTATGCATATATATGCATATATATCTGTGCGTGCATATATGTTTGTGCATGTGTATATAAATATACCTTATATATACAGTACATCTATATATATATATATATATATATATATATATATATATATATATATATATATATATATATATATATATATATATATATATATATATATATATATATATATTGTGTGCGCGCGCGTGTATGTACCTATAAGAGTTTGTAAGACTCGTATGCCACTAGTATAAGGGAATACTAAATTTCAAGTGCTAATTGTATAATAATCATTTTGCTATTTTGTATGCAAACTCTTATAAACCTCATTTCGAAATAATGTATTAAATATTCGTTTTAAACTTACTAACAGTAATCGACGTTCCTTAAAACCCCAAAGAAGGTTAAAAAAGGAAATTTGATAATTTAAGGAAAAATAGAGAAGTAAATGGAAAAGCAAGAGTAAAGCAAGGGTAAAGCAATGGGAAAATATCAGCGCACAATCGAATGCCATCCTCTTACTTATTTCTTGAGGCATCAGGGATTTTAGCACACAGCTTATGATGTCTGGCGAGCTGGTTGTAAACTGTATATTGCCAGCTTTAATTTGGTTTGCTCAATATGATAGTGCCATGTTTTTATTTTTATTGTTGTGTGTGTGCTTGTGTTCAGTTACACAGTTTGGACACATTGCGTTATCCTCCTCTCTTCGTTTACTGATAATGTTGTTTCTTATCAGCCTCGAATTTATTATGCCATTTTCGGGAGCCTCCAAAAAAAATTTTTTTTTTTTTTGCTTTTGTTGATCTGTGTATGGATTACTTTTATGCATGTTCATGTTCATTGTTATTTTTGTTATTATTATCGATTAAAATAGATTGTAGGAAGATAACTTTTTAAAATTGATTATCACTCATGCACGCTCTAGATATTTAGGTTCGAAGCAACACAAGTATCAATTGATTTAGCTAATACTAGTTGATAGTTTCAACACTTAATTCACAGACTGAAATATGTTATGAACACATAAGAGTTCCAATAAATATCATTTTTCTACTGCTAACTTTTCTTACATTTAATAAAATAATTTACATGATGTATTTCATATGAATTACTCATAAAAAAGTTGATTGAATTTGTTTTAATTGTTTATGAATTAACTCTAAATCACTTAAAAAAAGGGGGGTTGATCAAGAAATGAATAAAGTAAGAAAAGGTAGCATTTATTATATGTTGAAGTAAAATATTAAATGTTTCTTTAACTTTTTCTTGAGGATTTAATCACACTAGAAGAACTAATACTTATGATAGTCAGTAAAGTAGTGAGTGACTTCCCCAGGCTTCGAGCACCCTGGTAGCTTGGGCACTTTTTATGTGACACTTTGGGACACCTCACGGATACCTAGCAACACATTACAGAACCACCTCGCGGCACTACACAAGACATCGTAAAACAACCTCGTGACATGTCGCAAGATCTCGTATACTCACGTCACGACGTTGGCAAATTTTTAGACGTTTTCACCTACGAGGTGGCACGACCCCACGTCTCAACATGTTGCAACACGTCGCAGCCAAAAAGTGGTAGGTGTCAACCTACTTTAAGACAGGCTCTATCAGGTTATGTTAACAATAAGGTGTAGAGCGAGGTATACAATAGAAGGAAAATACCCTTACAGTGTACGAGCATGTAGGAAACATGTGCGGTACAAAGGTGAGTTTAGAAGAGTTAATAGTTGTTAGAGGAGGATGAGGACGATGTTGTTATTGGTGAAGATGTATCTGCTACATAAGGTTTTCTTTAAACCCAACATCGATGGCAGTGTTTCTTTGGCGTAAAGATCAGGTGATGACACTAGCATTTTGTTTTTAAACTCTTACAGGAAACTGACCTAAAGTTTGTGGGATGGTGTTCCTCCTCCTACCATATAGATGGAAGGAAAAATTCAATAGAACTAGTTATATACATTATAAGCAAACTTCTTGGCTTAGGATCCTGGGACTCAAAGACTGACTGAAACTTGGTAAAAACCATGCTGAATTATCTTCCAACTCAATTTCAAGTTCGATACTATTGGATACCAAATTCTTTGAAATGACCATTACTATCTCAACAAACCCTTAAAATCACACAAGAATTGAGGGCAAAATTTCTTCCATAAACCATTCAGTGCTGATTGAGTCACTTTGGTCGAAGTCATGTATGTTTAATACTACCTGATAAATATTGTTGCCGATCTTAACTCCCGAATGTTTATCCGGTCCTCTGCTCAAGTAGCATAAACTGCCAGGCGTAATGTATGTCATAGATAGTACCGACTGAAGGTAGCTACATGATGCCTTGGTCCAAGGGTTGAGTAAGATAGTGTTGAGCAGCAAGGAAATAACTTTCACATTTGGGTGCAGGTCATTCAGATGCGTGGGATGTCCATAAACTTCCGTTAAAAGTTATGTTTATCTATCCAGCTATATTCCTTAATTGCTGATATAAAATGGTCATTGAAACATCTTAAAAAATGGCCATGGTAATCATGCCTTCAGAGTTTCCTCCAAAGTCACAGGAAGCATAGACTGTGTTATTTTTCATGGCTTGGGAATAAGAGCATCGTAAGCTAATAATGGTTTCAGCTTGAAATTGCCAATGATGTTACTTCCTAACATTAATGCAAGCCTATCTTTGGCTAACTTGTACCTTAACATTGTTTTTCTTCCATTAAAATATATCTGCAATATGACATTCGCTTCTAAAACAAGCCTATCTCATCAACCTTGAACAGTTCTAGAGGAATTTTAATTTTAATCTTGTGCCATCTAAAACCCTTCTTAAACTAATCAAACACCCCATGAATTGGAGCAAATGAAGTGTTGTTTTAATGCAATTCATCAAACAATCACTTGGCCTTCTTTTGACTTGGCATTTGGCTCATAGGAATTCATTCATGCGTCTACCTTTCTATCCAAATATATAATAAGTGTTACATTTCATCGAAGATTATACCCCTCTTCACAATAAGTTTTAGATGATGGATTTGGTGGGGAGTGTTTCTCTAAGCTGAGAAACCTCTTAATTGTTGCACAGCTTCCAAAGTAAAAGAATATTCCTTGCCGAAATTGAACTTAATATGAACTGCTTTCATATTTGTTTAAACAATTTATGGATTGAAATAAAAATATATCAATCATTTTCTTCTGTTTTATTTTGGATATTTTTGTCATTAATTTTCAAGGACTTTTAAAATATCAAGTGAATGAAAATTATAGACATAATGAAGAAAAAAATTCTTGCTGATATGGCAACCAACAAGTATATTGTTTGATTTTCCTAATATTTCTTCTAAGAAAATGAGAAGCCTGTGGTGAAAAACCACTTAATAGATGAATATAATGACAGAAAGTTTTATGTATGAAAACAATGAAAACTCAAGTCTTGCACAAACAGCACATATGCAGTTTCAAAAATGATGGACAAGAATTTTACTATATATTCTATTTTCCTACACTGTTTCAATGATACTTTACGAGTTCAGGGATATTGTTAAGAACCTTCAATAGATCAACACAATGAAGACATCACAGAAAACTGGAAGACATTTTGAATTTCCATCATCTGTACTCACGACAATATAGAAATATACATTACTTTCATGAACTTCTGAAATTTAGCAATCACGTAAATAAAGGTTTCAATATTTTGCACATTTTAAGAGATTCTTTGAGATAATTAAAACCTAATCACCAAGGGCTTAACATCCTTGTAGATAAATTAAAGTGTATTGAAGAATTTATAAATACTTACAAATGGAAAATGTAGCAACAGAAAAATTATCGTTGGTTGCACGCTATTATTTAATTACAACTAAAATGGTAGACAATGGCTTAAGAAAAGATAAATCAAGTGTAATTTTGATGGTTATGTTAATGGTGAATATTTCGTCATCAGTGATAAGCGCTATATTGAAATGCAAGAGCAGGGCAGCTGGACGTGATTACCATTTGTGAGCTTGCAAGTAGCTAAAGCACCTGAAGGACACTGCATTGACAGTCCTCACGTGATAACTGGCAAAGGTGCTGCCATTGGTTAATAAAAATAACACTCTTTAGTACTTTTAGGCACAACCAGTGTCCATAATGATTAAAATAATGTAAAAAACAAAAAAAAATAGAAATAGCTTGAATAAGGGATCCCAAAAGGAAGCATCAGCTTTGGTACTTGACTTCTAGCTTGAGGCCGACCTTTCTGAAACCCTTGTCACTGATACTTCTATGTTAGAGTTAGCATTGCTTTCTCTCATGAAAAGGGGTGGTATATAAGGACCAAATGCTTAAATCATGCTTGTCAAATATTTGTATCTTGTGTGGATGAAAAACAACCTCCCTGAGTGAGGATCACAGGTAAAAAGTACAAGAGACAATCCCCACCATCATATCTTACTGCACCAATGCCAAACCCACAGGACAGCGTTGTTGATTGCCTCTCTGAAGTCTTAATCTGAGCAATGAGGGGCCAGTGGGTGCCTTCATGGGATGTGTTCCAAGGTTTGTACTGCTGTCCCACATGGGCATCCAGGGTTGGTGGCTAATCCCAATTTGTGGCGGTTATCTCCAGTTTTGCCCACTTTTACCCTTGCTTTGTTTAGGGTTACTTAGTGCTTCCTGGTCCATTGGGCAGTCCTTTGTTTGGGCTGGGCAGTGCCTCATTTATTGGACATTGGTCACTTTTCCGCCACTTCTCTATCATGTGAGCTTATTATATCTCGTCCATCAACTATTTCAAAGCCTTTGAGGGATTTCAATCTTCACCTTTCCTGGTGATTGTGGAGTGGATGACTAAGGTCTTTAATTTTTTTTATTCTTTTTAGTTTTTGCTAGCATTTCTCGTTGGATATGGTGTGGGGGAATACCAGCTACTTTGTATAAAGATGGTAGAGGTGTTATTTTTAAGATCCTAGTAATAATACAAAGGACTTATTTAGCTCTGGGTCTGTCTGCCTTATGCGTATGGCATGATCTTGCCCGCACTAGTGCACAGTACTCCAGAGCGAAGTAACAAAGTGGGAGGGTTAGTTATCTTAGAGTCTGTTCCCCAACTGGTGCCCGGTGTTGACAAGTTGTTCCTAGTTGCTACTTTATGTTTGCTCTTGTGTGTGTGTGTGTTTTTTTTTTTTTAAGGAGAGTGTTATGTCAAGGGTTACACCCAAGTAGACTGGGTAGGGGCAATTTTCATTACTTTGCTACCTCATTTCATCTTTAGCATTCTGATTGCCAGGTGATTGTTCAGGTGGAAAGGACACACTTGCCTTTTTCATGTACTGGCATTGAGGTACTACATTTTGTAGTAGGTGGAGGGGGTAGTCAGGACGCCTGACAGTATTTCTTCGATGGTTGTAAAGGGGTCTGATTGGATGGAAATACATAGGTCGTCTGCATATATGTACCAACGGATGTTCGGGTACTGCGCCTGGTCATTTGTAGAGATGTTAAATGGCGTTGGTGCCATACATGAAATAAGATGTAAAGGAGATTATGTTAAAAGTGAAACTGAGGTACAAAAGTAAATTATACATATATATGTATACATATATACATACATATACATATAATATATATATATATATATATATATATATATATATATATATATATATATATATATATATATATATACAGTACACACATGTATATTATATATACATATATACATATATATATATGGTTTGCAACATAAAATATGCTTTATAATATACTATTTTATTCTTCTTTGTTATTTTAAGAATCACATTTATTAGGTGCAAATATAAATATATTCGATATTTCTTTCAAGGTTATAATAATAATGATGATGATAAAGGTAGTGATAACAACAGAGGTGTGAACCATAAGAAAGAAAAGAAAAAGGAGTTATAACCTTCATTTTCGTAAATACTTTATAATCCCGAACAAACTTCCTAACGTAATGTTATCAGAGAAAGCAAAGGAAAGAATACAATCTCCATATTTATGAGGAAACGAAACTCTTGGTTATACGGTACAGTATTTGTTTAGCTCCGCTTCCTGTGGCCTCGGGGTACGTATCATAATAATAGGCAGCCTTGGGCCCCTGAGGAAGCATAACAAGGAAGCCTCCTCGAGCTGCAATATAATAACGCTAGGCCTGAATCCACCGAGGGAGCATAAACAACGAAAGACAAATGAGACTTGGATGGAAGGCAGCGAATCAAACCAGGGCGTTTATTCTTGGGGAGTCCGTGTGTAGTTAGTTTACTTCTGAGAAATGTGAACTTTACAAAATGTAATCAAATGCATCTCTCTTGTTGTGTGTTTAGGACACACCATACGTATGGATACTTATGCAATTATAAAAGAGAGTTATGGAAATCATATTCTCGGTTTATACTTGGTTGGGGAAGGTGAAATCTTAATCAATAATGTAATAGACGAGGTATATAATTACTATAATATTTATCTAGATATGTAATTGTAATTTAATCTCCAACCATGACAGCCTAATCTCAAATATCAGGTGAGGTCAAAGCATTATGGCCATGTCACATTATGATTCGCTGTGCTTCTGTTGACATTTATTATTATCACTATTATTATCATTATGCAAGTTGCAATCTTAGCTGGAAAACCAGTACGAATTGATCAAGACCTTCAGTATGAAAACAGTCCAGTTCGGAAAAATAATTAGAAGAGAATAAACAATATAAGAGAAACATCAATAAAATAATAAACAAATAAGCTTAATCTAAAAAACGAGAATAACAGAAGTATGTTTAATAAGAATGCGTTTGCTCTTATTTTGAACTTATGTTGAAACGATTTAATTAAACAAATAAACTTTATGTTATAGTAAGGAAAGGAAAGGCATTATTGTATTTACTACAGCCTACTGGTTCAGTCTAGTGGAAAATTAAGAAAAAGAAAAGAAATAGACATGAACGGATGAACATATTATTCAATATCCCTAAGCAAAGAACTACTTAGCATCCATCTACCCATCAAAATAATTGTTTTGACAGGGCCTAATATTTCTACTGCTACTATTCCTCTTATAATTTAATGGGTTTTCAGCAACTAAAGTTCGTCACGCATATATGATAAGGATACAAAAATGCTCATGGACAACTGCGAAATAACCTCTGAAGTATTTTCAGTTGAAGAAGCTATGCAAATTCAAGTACAAATGCAAAATACAAGGAGCGTGTTTCCTTCTCTTTACTGCTGAGAGAGAGAGAGAGAGAGAGAGAGAGAGAGAGAGAGAGAGAGAGAGAGAGAGAGAGAGAGAGAGAGAGAGAATTTCCATTACACCCAGCAAATGACTCCGCGATTCAAGCCATTTCCCCTTACGTTAGATTTCATCGGACCCACGAAGTAAGCAAGGATTAGTTATCATTCCCCTAGGAGATTTCTCTAGATGTTCTCTATTTACTCTTCCAAATTACGGCTTTCAAAACCTCAAATTGTAAAGATGGATTAAAGTCGTTCTGAGCAATATCGAAGGGTACTGGTTTCTTGACCACCATTATTTGATAACATTCATCTAGGCAGATAATTGACCTTTTTAGACTTTTCACGTTATTGTACATATAGTACGTGGCTTGCCTTTTCCTGGCAGTTATTGTTCGATAAATATGACTAAGTATATCTCATTAATTTTGCTTATAAACCAACCAGAAGATAAATACCGTAGTTAAAATACAAAAATATGTTAAGCTAAGTATATATCAATAAAATTTAGTCAATTGAGGCATGTGTGTATGTATATATATATATATATATATATATATATATATATATATATATATATATATATATATATATATATATATATATATATATATGTATATATTAAGATAACTTACCTTACATTAGGAAATCATGAGCGATACATTAATATCTACTAGATGCTAGATAACAGTTTATACATTAACAATTTAATAATGAGGACGAATTAGATGATATTCCTACTTCCTTTTAAATGTCGTCATCGATAATGATGTACTGCCATTAGATTACATATAGATTACAATATGAGCTTTCTTTTTTGGGGAGTGAATCATATCATAACACGTTGATTTTAGTATATATAAATAAATATAAACAATCTCATTTCTATTCACTGTCATGTATGGGATTTAATACATAAAAAAACATATTAACAACAATTTAGTATTATTTCTTTTTAACAATAAGTGATTGCCTCATCCACACAATATGAAAAAGATGTTTCGGTATCCACTTGCTACTCTTAGTTACAAAATCATCACGTCGTGTGAAATTTTTCATTTCTTAACTTCAGACTTTAAGAGACGTGTAAATATTTAAGGAAACATGTTTTCACTATTATAATAACACGTGGATAGAAAGCCTTAGGTAGTAACCACATTACAGTTTTATACTACTTTGGAAAAATAAAAGGACTTTTTGATATATCAAAAAAAAAAAAAAAATCTGCATCATACCGTCATTGAAATATGCCAAAAAATCGCAATATAAGCAAAGATGATTAAAGTGTATCAATATTTGTTTGCACTGAATGTGAAGTCCGTTACTTTCTTTCCAAGCTCATTTTTTATAAATAAAGAATGCTTTAGAGACTTCATCTGCTTTAACGGCAGAATTTTACAAGTCTGATTTATGACAGATTGTTAATTTGTATTGCAACTTCATTTATCTTTTAATATGAGAACTGGAGGCTACTTAAAACACATACACCCCATGAAGAAGTGACTTTCTATACGTCTTTACTAATGTTATAATAAAGCACAACTGCTATATCTATAACGGTAGATGCGATTTTCTCAAGATATTCTCTTCTGGTTGAGGAAAACACACTAGTATCGGAAAGATAAGAAACGGGGTTAGACTCGCAAATCAGGAGAGGGCAAAATTCTTAGTTTGCTAAATTGGGAATATCATTTTACATGTATGTTCGCTTCATAAGTAGATTTGTAGGACAAAATTGTAGGGCAAGAGCAAAGAGTGAATTAATGGCATAAGGTGACTAAATGTTTGGTCAATATTTTCAGAAAGCACTATACTTGGGATCTCCAAAAACGGTCGTCTTACGTTTTTTACATTGATGGGTTTGACTTCCAGGGCCTCGCATTTATGGTGACAGCTTTCGAAAACCAATTTTTTGAAGAAAAAAAAATTCTTAAATATATATACAGTTTTTTAATCAATCTGTACCATTCACGAGATAATCATCTATGTTGCTAAAGTACAGTAAATATATCGATTAATATACGATATAATGTAACAAGTATTTTATGTTAATTCTGCAAATGAAGGTGGCCTTAGGGTAACGGCAAAATTTGGGATGATGTAGCCTACAATGATGAAGTATAAGTTTTCATGCATTTTGATAGGACCTGTAGGACCAATGACCAGAATTTATTCATCTTAGCACTGGTCAAACTGTTTACACAGATCCTGGCAACACCCACAAAACTTTGCTCGTTGAATAGTCCAACATTATTCAAACATGTTGACAACGGAAATACCACATTAAGGAATTCGTGCTACATTAAAAAATGGGGCAATGCCAATAAGGCACACAAAGCATGATTTTGCTTGGGTGTAATCGATTTTACTTTGGAGTAGCAAAATAATTAAAATGCTACATTTCGCAAGATAGGTATTAGTGTCATTACTGGCCAAGTTACAACCCTAGTTGGAAAAGCAGGATGCTGTAAGCCCAAGGGCTTCAACACGGATTAATACCCCGGTAAAGAAAGGAAATAAGGAAATAAACAGGCAACAAGAGAAGTAATGAACAAATAAAATAAAATATCTTAAGAACATTAATCATATCAAAACATCTTTCATATGTTAAGTATAACAAGAGACTTATGTCAGCCTGTTCAACATAAAACCATTCGTTGCAAGTTTGAACTTTTGATGTATCATCTCTTTTACCTTTTATACAAAGTACCAACACCGAGAAAAGATAGATGGTAACTAGGCCTGTGTGATGATCCATTATCATTTCATTAAATATGGCTCGGTTATCTAGTTCTGAATGTTACCCAAGAACTGAAGCCTTAGATAATACAAAGAAACATGAGGAGGATTCTCAAATTAATGCAAGAAGTCGAAATAACAAGAAAGTAGTTAGTGTTGACAACATATATCGTATAAAATGTTGCCAACACCCATCTTGCTGTGTATGACTTCTGTAGAATAGTTGGTAAACTTGTGTGCGATAGTTTGGCGTTGAAAGCAGCCACAAAAATTTGTAGACCACTTGACATGACACTCGCCATCCCACACCTAGCTTACATTGGTGGTGGGCAATGGTTCGTTGATTCTATCAGACGTGAGGGTTCTTCGAATTTGGGCCACCCTACTAGTCACTTTCACCAGATATTCATTTATTTTGACTAGCTAGAATGATATACAACTCACAATTCATACTCTTTTTCCACATAATGATATATGAAAGTCATTCATAAGTTACAGCTTCATGGTGGAAGAAGAGTTGCAACTTACAGTGTGATATAACTGAAGTTTTTTTTTACCACCTAATGAACAATCTTTCTATTCCTTCATCAAGAAGTTGGTTACTTTATTTAAACAGGGCAAGCACTACAAAGAAAACAGTATCCTGTTGATCTGTCCAAAACCAATGAAACAGCCAATTAAGCATGAGGATGCTGTTCATCTCAAATTTTCCGGTTATTTGCATTTGACTGTCTAGCACCTTGCATAAAGCATGATATCAGTCTCGAGTTCTAGATAATATTAAGACAACATATTCGTTCCCCATTTCATTAATCAAAGGAGTTTCTCCTAACCATCCGATTTTTTTTTCATCTACTGACATCATTGAACTGAATATCTCCCACTTTTACTTTGAAACAGGATCCTGATCTACAGTAGCTAATTTCCAAATCAAAGCATGTGTAGCACAAGAATTCTTTTTTAATTCCGGGCATTCCTGTTTAGTCATATAGACTTGTGAATAACATAACACCGGAATTAAAGTATACTAATATTTAATTCTTATAAAACTAGCTAGAAACCTTTGCATTTTTTAAATCATTACAGCAGGGAGGAGAAAGTGTGATGACCAATTGGCGAACCTGCTAATGAAGTACCATGAACTTATGAGAAATGGAGGACTAATGCTTAGGCTTGTCACTTTTATGCTTACCCATAGTAATTGGGCACTTTTTGAAATTTGCGTCTTTATATGGGAAACCTCATTATGCCCGTTAGTCCTTGTATGACCAATGGAATCTTATTTATGCCTCTCATGTCCACTATCCTTCTCAGAACTACTGTATATATGAGAATGCCACGTCTCTGTGATGAACAAATAAGTTTCTAGCCATTTTGCACAGATGCTGTTGCTCCCGGAGTCTCAAGACTGCCCTTGGGGCAACCAGGTACCCCAAATGAAAAGCAATCTATTTAGAGTATACACTATGTTTTAGGAGAATAAATATTAGTTCTGCATATTCTCGACAAATACAGCAGCAAAGTCTTTGCCTTCAAAAATGTTGCAAGATAATCCACAGACAATTCGCGCTATAATTTCAAATTGTAATTCAATACTGAAATGATGTTGGATACTGCTCGACTGTCAACATTTCGGCACAAATGATGCCATCCTGTTAAATTCTGAAACATTATCACTTTACAAAACTTCTAGTAGTGATAGCTGAAGTTGTATTACAAGATTATTATGATTGTACTTCTCTGGTCCCCCTCAATTAAAATAAAATCATTACTTCTTAGTTAGTGACCCCTTTCATCCTTGACTATGGATTTAAACAGGCCAAGGTGATATAGATTACGTGAAGATGGCTGTGAATTTTGTATCTAGGTCTAGATAGGCGTATTGAGATCTTTTAAATTCCTCTGTGTGCCTCTTGATGTTTTGTTTTGTCTTTATCTGTTCAATTGTATCCATAAGTACATCTCATTGATATTCATTCCTTTCCACATGGTCTTTCTATTCTCTTCTCTCTCTCACTCATCATGATGATGAGACTACTTTGAAACCAGTCAAAGTAATGAAAGAGTCATATATAATCACATTGAAAAAACCAAAGAGCAAGTTGATGAGAACCACTGCGCAATTCTATTAAAATTTTGAGTATCAAAATTATACATTTTGTGAAACTTTGTCCAATAAGTATTAATAAAACAAAGCTTCCATTTGTCCTGATACTTATAAGGACATCTTGGATTTTACAAAATGGCTACCGTAAAAAAAGTTTACATCACTTTCTATGATTCTAAATAGCCTAGAAATAAGATTTTGTTCCATTTTCAGTGTCAAGAAATCCAATGGTATCAAAATAATTGAGCAGGATTCCACTACAAACGTATTTGACTGAACTATCACGGTTTATCTTGTGTTTTATAAGTGACAAGAACCAACATGCTCATGACAAAAATGGGTTTAATTCTTATGCAACCCAGAAGTCTTTACATATCATCACCACCATCCTCACCATCAGTTTCACACTTGTTACGTGTCCTCGTCATTCTGACATTCAATGATGCACTGGTAAAGATCAGTACACAATCAGTTCCTTGTTCTTCAAGAACATCTGGAAAAGGGAGTCTATTTTGCATTGGCAGTTAACCATTTTAATGATGGCTATTGTACCTATAAGAGCATCTGCCCTGGTTGGTTTCAGTTATCCATCAGACTCTTTACAGTAGCCATTTTGAAGGGTATCTAAATAAGGATCCTGCAGATCAAATGTTTGCATATCTCCATACTATGGCTTGGATGTGGACTCTCAGGACATTTTGTCTTAGAACTCCATAAGTGGGACATAGTTTGTCACTTTCTGCCATAAGCTTGCAGAAGAGATGCCATTGCTATTGGGAGATGGTCTTTATGTAGATGTCTTTGGGGCAATAGGCTTCATAAAAGATAGCTAGAGTGGCTACCATAGTTTTGGTTACTTCTACCTATGCTAAAACCATCTGCAGAGAATTAATTACATCTCTCCATCTACTTTAATGGAGACTTTCACCCAGGATGCTTTGCCCATAAAAGAGAAAGGTCTAGAGCTGTCAATGTCAGTAAATAGATAGAAGGCTGCAAAACCTTTGCTCTTTCTGTGCCTATGGCTCGCCATATTGGCTATACCTCCAAAACCCAAGAGGCCATGAAAATAGATGTATTCTTCAGCATGGGCTGATAGTTTGCTAAGACTAAATCTGGGATATATGTTTCTGGCCAGTAGGTGACAAATGTAGATGGCGGTTTCGAGCATGTTGAACTTGGTCTTCGTTTAATGCATTTGCATAGCAACTATGATGATAGTCCAACTTATTTGTACATTGTGTTTTCTTTGTAAAGTCTTTCAGTCATCGTTAGACCTTAATTTAGTTGCAATCTTGCACACTGGCCCTCTCCAACTATATCCAGCACATAACGCTGTTAGGAGTCTACCCTTAGTTGTTACACCAACTCTCCCAGTTGATATATGCCTGACCTTGATAAGTAGCAAATATTTTACACGAATGGTTATAAATTTTAAAGCAAAGAGGTTGGCCATGATATGGACCATTTCGAGGTCCAGGAATAAACACTGTGCTTTAAAATCAGTTAAAAAAAATGCATTACATATGAAGAAACAATGTTTAAAAATAATAAAGGTATAGTCTTCTGTTACTTTCTAGTTGAATCTGAATACCTTTTAAAGTGGTGCTCTTATCAACTTAAATCTGATTTTTAAAAAATAAAATTTTATGTTCGGCTCTTCATTAGAAAAAGCAATTGATTTTCACTGAATTTTAACATTTTTAACCTAAATCATAAAACCTAATGCCTTTTTGCTCATACGGCCCTTATGGTCCTCTAACTACGGCTATGGCTATTAGAAACGATGAATATATTCAGAGAAAGATTTTATTCCATTGTTCATTGGGAGATATACAAGAATCCTGATGGTATCCGACCTTAAACATCTACTGTAATCCCCTGAGTTGGAGCAATAATAGAAAAAGACAGATTTTAATCTCAGCTTATGATAACCATAAAGTATCGGACAACAGGGACTAAAATCTAGCATACCCTTGAGCAACATATGAAATAATGTTAACTTTGAGAAGTGGTTGGGAATGAATCGTAATGTACTTTTGACGATAACAGAGAGGGGAGATGAAAATTAAATCGAATGAAATGAGATGAAAGAGAAGGCACACTACTTGCGAAAATACGAAAACTGGAAATATATCAAGAAGGAAGAAAGGTTTAAACATACAAAATTAAAGGAGAGAGAGAGAGAGAGAGAGAGAGAGAGAGAGAGAGAGAGAGAGAGAGAGAGAGAGAGAGAGAAATTCAATGTTTACACAAATTAACGGACAGTAATTGTATTAAAAGGCTTTTAAATGAAAGAAAATAAGCACCTGGTTTCCTTGAATAAACGTAAAAAAAAAAAAAAAAAAAAAAAAAACTTTACAATATTATAATCAATCCGGTTTTTCCAATCATTTTGAGAAAAACATCGTCTTAGAACCGAGTTTAATCTTCCATTTCCTGTTCCTTTCATATAGCTAATGCTTTTCCAGCTGGTGTCCTTAATTCCGACAGAACAAACGCCCTAGCGTCTGCGTACACAGCCTCTTTGATGTAACTTATTTGTCACTAGATACGGAAGGCGGATAAAGTTATTCTAAAACTGTTTATCTCAGTTCGCACAGGTGTCTCTCTAGGGTAATGTATATGCAAGTTTCCTTTGATTCTATCTTTTTGTCATCATATAAAAATAATAACGACTGACAGAACCAAGTGAAGGAAAGATATGAAATCAGAGAGAGAGAGAGAGAGAGAGAGAGAGAGAGAGAGAGAGAGAGAGAGAGAGAGAGAGAGAGAGAGAGAGAGAGAGAGAATGTTTACTATCAAATTGGAAGGGCAACCACGAAGATAATCTTAACTCATCCTCGGTTAAACTAATCATACCATTCTCTCTCTCTCTCTCTCTCTCTCTCTCTCTCTCTCTCTCTCTCTCTCTCTCTCTCTCTCTCTCTCTCTCTCTCTCTCCTTAGTTCGTGGGCAGAATACGACGAGAGAGAGAGAGAGAGAGAGAGAGAGAGAGAGAGAGAAAGAGAGAGAGAGAGAGAGAGAGAGAGAGAGAGAGAGAGAATGTTTACCATCAAATTGGAAGGGCATCCACTAAGATAATTTCAACTCTTCCTCGATTAAAGTAATCATACCATTCTCTCTCTCTCTCTCGAACTAAGGAGAGAGAGAGAGAGAGAGAGAGAGAGAGAGAGAGAGAGAGAGAGAGAG
>NC_090748.1:73562183-73654683 GCF_036898095.1 Palaemon carinicauda
CTCAATGTAAGATCAAGTCCTGGCAGGACTTGCTTTTTGCCCTATGGAGGAGGGTGTCTTGATGAGACTTCCTCCACCTCTCAGCAGCATGTTCCACATCCTTAGGCTCAAACAGATGAGACCCCTCTATGGAGGAATGTCTGAGCCTATTGATCTCGACGCTAGGGAACTTCTGGTGGAATCTCTCAGCTACTGCATCTCGACGTTTCAAGATGGTATTTGCCCACAAGTTCAAGACTTGGTGGACAAGAAACTCGATCGTGCGAGTACCTGAGAGAAGGAAGATTTCCATAGCTTTCCTAGTACGTTCCTTGGAGAAATCCTCGGATTGTATCAGGATACCTAAGGTCCCTAACCAGATATCAAGCCACGAAGTAGCTTGCATAGCATACTTCGTGACCTTCTCCTGGTTAAGGATCTTGGCTGCCGAGAACGAGACCTGCCGGTTGGAGTCTCTCTCAAGAGGGACTCCCCTGGTTAGCTCTTCCAGCGAGTGGTGAAGAGGAAGAGCTGAACTGGGCTCCTTCAGGATCTCAAAGTACCTCCTCTGCTGTACGCGAGGAGGTGGGAGGAGCTTGTTCGTGGTACCGGAATGGTTGGAGGAGGACATCTCCAAGATCTGCTGGGCGATCTTGTCCCTGATACTCTTCACCCCGTGAGACCAGGGCAGGGCTGCGCTGGTCTTAGAGGGTTTTTGAGTACCAAAGATGCGGTCTAGGACCACGTCTTTGCCCTCTCGAGGGAGCATCTCTGGGTCGGAAAACTCGTTGAGAACCCTCATTAGAGTCAGAACCTGCCAGAATGCAGGTTCTGACTCCTGCTGGTCTCTTCCTGTTGTAGGACTTGCAGCGAAGTCTCTTTCTGTCCCCAAAGGCTCTTCTTGGGGAGAGTCGCAGACATTCATTAAGTGGCTGGCTGGCTCCATCCTAGCCCTAGTGTAGGACTTTGGCATGGTTTTGGAGTCTTTAGATTCCTTCCGGGGAAGGAGGTAAAACTACGACATCAATGTGTGTGGCACATCCCTTCTATTCTCAGACTGCGAGGAACTCTCAGCGTGGAGAGATTTCCTCCATTTCTTGCGATGGGGGAAAGTCTCTCTTCGCGTGGTTCCCTAGGTAACGGGAGATCTTCATCCAAAAGGGATGGAGAGTTAGTCTGAGGAACAGGAGGAACCTGCCTCAATGGTCTGAGTGGAGTCAGTTTCGCCCTCGGGGAAGTGACCGCATCCGAAACTCCTTTTTTGCTCTTCAAAGGGGTAGAGGAAGCCATGGTTCCATGCCCTAGATCAGACAGGAAAGGCTTGAAAGCCTGGGTTACGGCTCTGATCAAGGCATTGAACCAGGGCTGCTGGCTGACAAGACGCGCTGTCAGACAGACCCACTGAAGAGAAAAGGACCGAAGGTTCTCTGGGAGGAGTTACTGGAATAGGTGGGTTCATCTTAAAATGTAGCTTAGGGATTCTGAACCCCTATGCATGTTTCCCTTCTCCCACGATGCGCAGTGGTATGCGCTTGCGGGGAGGGGAATGAGGTGATGGCGACCTTGCCGGATGACGTGCCTGTTGGTGCGCAGGAGAATATTGGCGCTTGAGCGAGGGAGAATATTGGTGCTCGCCCGAGGAAGAATGTTGGTGCTCACGAGCGGGAGAATGTTGGTGCTCACGAGCGGGAGAATGTTGGTGCTCACGCGCGGGAGACTGTTGGCGCGTGCGGGGGCACAGGAGAATCATGATGAGCACGGGGGCGCGCGGGAGTGTTGCCGCGCGCGTCGGTGGGAGAAAGACCGCGCGTCGGTGGGAGAAAGTGCGCGCGCAGGAGAGTGTTAGCATATGTCTGTAGGAGAGAGAGGGCACGATAGCGCTTGAGGTTGTTGCCCTTTGCAAGAGCAAGCAGGATGGGTGGTGTGCCGAAGCATTTGCGAATGACGAGCTGCTGGTGAGCGCTGGTCAGGGCGCAAGGGCGAGAGTGATGGCGTGTAATAGCGCACGTTGGAGGAGCTTTATTAGGCTCATAGAGGAACGGCGATGGAAGGTCGGCAGGTCTGTTGGATGGATGGTCGACGTGTCCTTTAAAACGATGACCATCCACCGAATGAGATCGCGAACGATCTGCAGAGAGGTCCACGACCGAAGTCACAAAACTGGTTACAGGTGCAGTGATGGATGAATGGTATAGAGGGTCCTCTACGGGGGACTGCATTTAAGACGTTGAACCAAAGAGGCGCCTCCTCACCGCAGGTGAAGGAAGGCCTCTAAGGCGAAGAGGAAGGCGAGCCTTCTAACAAATGCACCCTCTGGGGGCCGTTGGATCAGCAAGCAGACCGTCAGCAGCCCTCCGAAGAGGAGTCTCTGCAAGTGAACTCCCCCGATGGAGAGAAACACTGGCAGGAGACCGATGATGAACTTAGTTTCCCCTCGGAAGATGGTCAGGAACGGGGGAAACTAAGTCGGCAGCTACAGCAGAGATTGGAGTGGCAGAGGAGATGGGTGATGTTGCATGAGACTCCTCTGACACAACAACGTCGACAAGTGTCAGGGGATCTACCTCTGACAGTGACAATGATTGCTTGACAGAAACACCCATGTGGATGAAATCAAGCAATACCTCCTTGGAAACCGAAGCCGTGAGCCGCAAGGAGGACCAAATCTGAAACACGAAGGTTAGTGACAAGGCCTCCCCCGGGGGGAGAGGTGGTGCTGCTTCGCTAGGGGAAACAACCTCATCTCTCGAGACCCGGGATTGGTCAGAAATGAATTGGTCTACGCTACTACTAGACAGTCTCTCGAAAGAGACCGACCGAGTAGGAGCTTCGGAGGAAGTTTGGGCGACGGAAGTAGAGGCCTTGGGTTTTTCTCCCTTCAAAGCAACCTTTGAAGGAGAAATAGCCCATTTAGACTTCTTTGTTCCGCCGTCGCAAAAACCTGTACCACTGGGAGGAAGACCACTCCCTACACTTGTTGAGACTATCACACCGTTCGCCTCTGCAAGAAGGACAAAGGGCGTGACGATCAGTCTCAACCGCCAACATGAACGTTCCACAGGGGCGGTCGGAGAGTCCAAGGCAGGTGCGTATGGTCGCAGAAGTCAACTTCACACACACAGTCTAAGAAGAAAGCAAAAAAGCATTAATGGCTGCCAATTTCCGGCAAGGATGAAGAACAGCAATGTCCGTTCACCATCCGAGCCGATAGCAAAGTGAGCTCAATCACAGGTGTGTGAGGGGGGAGCGGTAGCAAGCTACCCTCCCTACGCCCCCGCTATCTAGCGGTGCGGGTAGTTAACCCTCGTTAAAAATTAATGGCTCGTCATTTCAGCTACGCTGAAAATAATACCCCTATTAAATAGCATAGTTTGTATTCCAGCTACGGAATAAATAACCGTTAGAGGACCACCGATGCCCAGAGGCGGTCTTCTTTCGAGAACGAGAGACTCGTTTCCCCGAAGGGGAAAACTGTTTCTAAGAAAGCTCCGCCACCGCCCCTGGTAGATCAGCAAACTCCCGGCGTCGGAAACAGACTCAAGGCCTGACCGAAGGGCTGCAGTGCCCGCAGCCCTAACACAAAAGCTGAACACACGTTTTCACTCGCGATGGAAAGGAAAGTTCTCCCGAAGGAGGACATTGCCTAGAACAAGCTTTCTCACAGCATACGGGAAAAAAGCATAGGCATACGGCATATGTTGGTCAATGACCATCTCACTCGCAAATGAGAGAGAAGTCCTCCCGAAGGAGGACATCGCCTAAGACAAGCTTTCTCCCAGGTCTATGGGAAAAAAGCGGCTGGCGTAATAATCTCTCCTGCGAACAAGAGAGAAGTCCGCACGAAGGAGGACATCATCTCAGACAAGCTTTCTCCCAGCTCTATGGGAAAAAAACATAGGAGTAACAATCTCTCTCGCGTTCCCCCCCCCCCCCCAAAGAGGAACAAGCCTTGGACTAGCTTTTCCCTAGCTCAAGGCGAAGAAGCACAGTCTTCGGCGATGAAATAGCAGAAGCAGATCTTGTCAAGCTGTCAGTAATTCTTCCCGAAAGAGGGAAGGTTGCTAAACGGCTGAATTATGGAAGCTCTCCCTCAGAAGGGGGGGTGCAGCCCAACTCTGGGGAAGGTTAACACTCTCTCGTAAGGGAAGGTTCTCCAATCCCTGGAGGCAAACCTCCTGGCAGCACTCTATGCTTCCCATCAACAAGCCAAGTTCAAGTTGAAGGTCGCCAACAAGTGCTGCCACAGGAAGCGCAGGACATTGACCAAAGCGGCCGAAGCCCTCGCCCATGCTTTTTACGTCACTGCTATCTGTTGGAAAAGGAAATAAAAATTGTGATGAATTACATTTCATAACTCCACTGCATAACATGAACAATTCATGGAATAAGTTACCTTTCTTGGAAGAGAATTCCTCGAAAGGGAGCGGAACTGTTATAAACTTCAACTCAAGTATTGAAACAAACACACGGGAGTGTTGAGGAACTGCCGGCCACCCACGCAGGGGAGGGCGGCAAGATTGGGGAAGTAGTATCAAGGCAATGACAACTCCCTTACGGTGGAGACTGCCGGATACGTAGTCAACTGTAACTAAAGTTGCAGTACAGTATTTAATAACATAAGAGTATGTTTTAATATATACATATATATAGACGCAATATATGTAAAATGTAAAAACACATACAAAAGAATAAACTAAACAGAAAAACAATCAAGGCAAGTCTTTGCGGGAGAGAAAGGCAGCATGTCCATCCTCTACCGAGCGAGATATAATCAAAGTGGTTACTCAGCCAAGAGGTGTGAGTGAGCGGGGTAGCCTGTCTACCCCACCCCCACCCGCAAACTAGCAGATGGGGTCATTATCCCTCACTAAAATTATCATAGCTCATCTTTCAGCTAAGCCAAAAGTAATACCCCTATAAATAGCGGAGGAGACGGATGCCGACTCTGAGCCCAAGATGATATTAGGGCGAATACTCTCGTGAATATCTGGGGTGGTGTGGACAGACCGAAACATAGTACCCTGAACTGGTACTGCTTCCGATTGAACATGAATCTCAGATACTTCATGGAAGACGGGTGAATTGGGATCTGGAAGTATGCGTCCTTTAGATCTAGAGTGCACATGAAGTCCTGGGGTCTTATCGCTTGTCTGTGTCGGCCGTCTCAATCCTGAAAGGTGTCTGTTCGACAAACCTGTTCAGGGCCGAGAGGTTGATGACTGGTTTCCAGTCTCCAGACGCCTTTTTCACAAGAAATAGTCGACTGTAAAAGCCTGGGGACCCGTCGAGGACCTCCTAGAGAGCGTCCTTCTCCAACATCGACTGGACTTCTGCCCTGAGGGCAAACTCCTGTGCGGATCCCTTCGCACAGGAGTTCGATGGAGTCGGCACTCGAGTCAGTGGAGGGAGAGAGAGCGTGAACGGGATACGATACCCTGAACAAATCACCTCGACCGTCCAGGGTTCGGCCCCGTGGTGAAGCCACTTCTGCCAGCAGCTTTGCAGGCATCCCCCCACAAGTGGGCAAATAGGAGGATTGCCTGTCCTATTGGGACCGGCCTCGCCCGAATCCCTTCTTACCTTTTCCTCCACGAAAGGACTTTTTGCTGTGAAAGGCCTGCTTCGCACCCTTTTTACCTTGCTGTTTAGGGTCTCTGGCCCTTTTTGGTTGCGGGTTTTGCTGTGATTTCTGCTGTGGCTGAGAGGGGTAAGGTCTAGCTGTTAAGACCTTTTGGATGAGGGAGTCCTGACTGGACTTCCTCCACCTCTCTGCCACCCGCTCGACATCCTCAGGATGGAACAAAGAATTGCCCTCGAAAGGAGCATTTCTCAGTCTCGTTACTTCGGCCTAAGGGAGGTGGCTATGGAACTTGCCTATGACGGCATCTCTCCTCTTCAGGATAGTGTTGGCCCAAAGGTTCACTACCTGATGGGAGAGGAACTCGATAGCCCGAGTGCCAGAAATAGGAAAGTCTCCAAAGACTTCCTGGAGGACTCTCGAGACAGGTCCTTAGACTGCATCAGTTGTCCTAAGGATCCTAACCAGAAATCCAGCCACAAAGTAGCCTGCATGGCGTGCTTCTCCACCTTCTGGTTCAGGATTTCAGAGGCCGAAAAGGAGACTGGAAGTCCCGTAAGTTTCTTCGAGAGTGCCTCTAATAGTGTGGTCGAGAGGCAGCGTTGGAAGAGATTCCCCGAGGATCTTGTAGTACCTCCTCTGAAGCACACATGGACGAGCTGGAGCGGAGAGAGGAGGTGGACCCAGTTGCTTGGGACACTGCCTTCTGTTTGGCACTCTTCAACCCCTTTGACCAGGGCAAAGCTGCAATGGTCGTTTGAGGTTTCTGAGTGCCGTAGAACTGGTCAAAGACCGTTTCGTTTCCATTTCGAGGGGCTGCCGATGGATCTGGAAGTTCATTGATGGAATGGATGCAGGCTAGGACCTGCCAGAAGGCGAGCTCCGACTCCTTCCTCTCATCCTCTGTAAGCTTAGGGCTAGCGGCTGCTGGCAGTGTGTCGTCCTCGAGATCACTCTGCCCTTCCATATCTGAGCCCTCATCCATAGGAGCCCGGAGTGGGTCGAAGTCGTCAACTGGATAAACTGGGGATAGGGAGACTGCAAAGGAGGTCCTCGCTTCCGGCTGCTGGGAGGCAGTGAGGAAGGAAGCCTAGATGAGGATTTGGGGATGGTGAACAAATCCTTCGGTTCCCTCACACGAGGCCGGAGGTCCTCTGTCCCCAAGGGCCTAGAGGACTCCGTCAGCTTACAGGTGGAATGTAAGTCCGTTGCCCTATGGGGTGAGTCCCGTCCAGTCACAGGTTGTGACTTCTTAGGCACTATCTCGACTGGTGAGGGTAGGAAGTAACCCAATCCTCCTAGGGGGACGAAGGACGAATCCTTTTCCTATTCCCCTTTGGTCTGGCCTGTGGCATCTTGAACTGCAGGGGGCTACCCTGAGGTTCATGCCTAATCTCCTCCAGAAGTCTTTTGCGAGGGGATGACCGTCTCCCCTTGCCAAAAGTACCCGCCTGTGCGGAATTTTCCGAACTCCTCCTAGGATCGGAGGGAGGAGAGGACCCTGGGAAGAGAGGAGGCGATACAGGGATACTAGGTGGGTCACCTAAGGCCTGGGAGCGGGGAACGACTCGTTTCATGGCTTGGCGCATTACATTGAATAAGGCACTAAGCCACGGGGGCTCACAGGCTCCTGAGGAACTAAGGGGGAGGTCCTTAGGCACTGCTCCCTGTGTTTAGGAGCCTGGGCAGGTTTCCTAAGCCTCTTGTCAAAGGGAGGCTTCCCTACAGGCAAGATCAGCACAGGCATACCCTTAGGGATAGGATCTGGGCTCGGTCGCGCAGGCGACTGTTGTCTCTGTTGAGGCCTAAGAGGCTTGAGAGACTGATTGTGAGCGCCAAGATGGTCGCGCTCGTGCGCCGAAGCGTTGGTTGTCTGAAGGGTGCTCGTGTGCGCGCCCTTCCCGATTGCGCGCACCTTTTTCGCGCTCGTGGCGTGCATAAGGTTGTTCGCGCGCATGACACGTAGTAGGTTGTTCGCACGCGTGGCGCGCAACAGGTTGTTCGAGCGCATGGAGGGCAACAGGATGTTCACACATATGGCGCGCCATAGGATGAACCCGCGCCCCATGTTCACAGTTTGTTTGCGTGCGACAAGTTGGTCGTGCGCACCAATTTGGCCCTGTGCGCCAATTTGGCCGTGCGCGCCAACTTGGCCGCTTGTGCGAGAGCTCTCAGGTTGGTGAGAGAACTCACTGCTACGCTCACACGAAGGTTCACGATAGCTTGTGTTGTGTGAGCGCAAACGATCAACACAATGAGAGTTTGAAAACTCTGTCATAAAAAGAATGACTATGGTCACGAGAACCCGAAATTTCAGCGTGAACTGTGTTGCGCAAACTCGAAGGATCAACGCAACGAGAAACCGAAGTTTCTCTGTCACGAGACCCCAGAGGGTCAACATCTAAGGGTATGAGGGACCGAAGGCCCAACGTAGCCTGTGTTGCAAGACCCCGAAGAGTCAGCACAACAAGAAACCGAAGTTTCCCAGTCACGAAACATGACAAATTCGTAGATAATTTGTATTTTTCCCAACTATACAAACCTTAGCTATTTAATAGGGGTATTACTTTCGGCGTAGCTGAAATGACGAGCTATTAAAATTTAACAAGGGTTTACTACCCACACCGCTAGTTAGCGGGGGTAGGGGAGGGTAGCTTGCTTACCCCCCCCCCCCCACACACCTGTGCTTGAGCTCACTTTGCTTGGAGGTAGGACTTTAAGGGGGATAGGGCTGGCGGGCAAGTTCGGTTAAATAGCTAAGGTTTGTATAGTAAGGAAAAATACAAATTATCTACGAATGTCATTTGTTCCGTAACTAGAATACAAACCACGCTATTTAATAGGGGTAACTCACCCATTCGGAAGGGTGGATGTCCCAGCCAGTCTTGCTTTTTGGCTTTGCCCGGGGGCTCGTTATTTGAGTGTGTAAGCACCCAAGAAATAAGGAATCCCTGCACCTCGCTAGAACCTTGCTACGCAAAGACTGCGGCCTACGCAAGCTGTGTGTGTGAAGGTATGAAGACGTGTGACTCGTCCTAGGAAGTTGTTCTGAAGTTCTTTAGATGGAAACTTGTAGACTAGGACTTTCTCAATACCACCTCGTCAGGGTATGGGGACGTAACAGTATTAATCTTAATACTAGGAACACAAGGAAGCATGGTTTACCTGCAGTGGTTTGAGGTCAGCTATGCAGAGAACCCAGGATGCTGCTTTCTCCACGAGGGGGTAGGATGAAGAAAAGAGTAAGAGCCAGTCCAATCCTTTCATTCACGCAGACTAAAACCAGGTAACAGTGCCCTTACCTTCTGTTACTTGTCCAATAAGGAGCTTAAGGTATACAACCAGCTGTTGTGCAGCCACCACCGGACCGATAGAGATCGTATGGAGTTCCTGTGGGTCACGTCTTGCAGGAGAAAGGTTGTGGAAGTCACTTGGAGCATTCACATCCTTCTTGTAAAACCTGTGTCACATAGTAATCTGATAAGAAGGACCAGGGGCATAATTATGCCCCTGACACTGTGAGGTGTCATGTCGAGATGATGTTTCGGTGATCCTCCTCTAGTCTCTCCCAGTGCTGACAAGAGGAGGACCCAGGTGGGCTGTTGCCATTTTCTTTAGGTAAAGTCTCATAACTTACCCTGGGTACAGCAACGGATGATCTGGATCGTCCGTTACCTAGTTGAGACTTGTGTAGGATCCGTCACCTCTGGAGACTGTGTCTGGTGACATACTCAGGGACGAAACTGAACATTGTCTTTCGCCCTTCTCAAGAATGGGTGATGTCGAAAGAGAGACCATGAAGTTCCTTGACTCGTATGGTTGCTGTCCGAGTGTGTAGGAACATTGTGTTCTTAAATCAGGAGAAAATTTGTTGCCTGGTGAAGTGGAACACAAGGAGGTCCCTTTAGGGATCGGAGATTTGAACAATGTTCTGAGAGGAAGGTCTCAATTCAGACTGGGGAAAGGCAAGTTGTAAGTCCGTATGAGTTAGTTAAAGTCTATCGACGAGAGGGTGTCCCTTTCTTTCAGTTTGAAGGTGAAGGATCAAGGTTGAGTGATCATCTTTACCTGTTGAAACTGAATAGGGGGTCTTTTCCTCTTGTATATACTCGAGGATTCCGCTATTGCTGGAATCGAGGTATCAAGTGGAGAGACACTTTCACATGATGCCAACCACACAAGACGTGATACTGCCTAGTAGAATGATGCTGAGGAATTCCTCAGATATCTAGACAACCTTTTCGCAAAGCGGTATTGGGTAGTCTTCAGGCGTACAATCATAGCAAAGCTATAGCTTGTGGTAGGTGTCGAAGTGGGTTGTATGTTATGTGGAGAGGGTTCTCTTGGAGGCTATCAGGAGTTGCAAAAGGTTTGGAGACCTTTCTGCATAATGCCGTAGCGGAGCTAGGAGAGTCCTTGAGAGGTTGACTGATGTTCTAGCCTTGTTGAGTGCCCTCCTCCAGATAAAACAGGGACGAGACATAAACGTCAATGTTGTACCCACCGTTGTTGCCAGAAAGCCTTGGGGTCTAGGGCTGGTGAGCAACGATAGCCTGAGATTCAGGACCGATGCGAACAGACCCCCTAGTTGAAGGACCTCATAAAGTCGGGACTTTGTTGGCTACATGGCGATCCAAAGTCCATTCGGTATACCTTATCTGAGATGCTGTGCACAGATTGTCGGCGAGCACGTTCTTCCAGTCTGGAATGAAGCGGGCTGAAAGTGGTACCGAACGGACTTTGGCCCATCTTGGTGTTTATACTATTAGATGGGAAGAGGCTACAAGTCAGTTCCTACTTGCTTGTCGATGCGAGTCTCTATGTGGTGTGTGGTGTGTCATTCATCACATCACTGAGTGGTCTGTTAGGAACCGATGAGGCTGTTGAAGGACCGGAAAGTTGGCCTTCATCTCTTAAGAGATTTAAGTGAAGGTACCTTCGGGCTCTGTCCAGAGGGCTGAGGTCGTGTGGTGCAGCACTAGGGTCCCTCCTTTCTTCTTTTTCCGACTCAAGTCTCCTGGAATGGAAGTCGTTCTTGTTTCGAGAAGGTTTTTTTTTTTTTTTTTTTTTTTGTGGAGATTGGTGTTTAGAATCCTTCCCAGATACACCACTCTCATGGGAGGGAAGTAGGGAAGATTTCTGTAGGTTTACCCTGATCACTGGATCTTGGTAAAAAGACTTCAGAAGTTCCAGTGTTAATGCAAGGTTGCCACTGAGTCTACTAAGATCAGTCAGTCGTCCCGAGAGAGCGGAGACAGAAGCCGATCCTGTGAGACCAGGATGGGTGTAGTGGAAAAACCGAAGCACAGTGCCTTGACCTGGTGTTTCTTGTTTGTCTAGACTGAATCTTCCAACCTTCCTAAATGGATGGTTTGGACCTGGGAGTAAGTGTCCTTTAGGTCCAATGTGCAAATGAAAACCCGAGGTCTTAGCCCTTGATCGAACTCCAACATGGTGTGGACATCGACCCAAAGGGACTGCTCCTTGGTGATCCTTTTGCATGGAAGATTGTCGACGCTGGAGTCTTGACTCGTGTAGTAAAGGATCAGACGCGATACCAAGTGTAAGAATTCTTCTCTGAGAGAGAATTTCTTTAAAAGGAAGGCCACGCTTAGCCTTACCACGCGCCCTGAGATTGATGCTATTCCTTAGAATAGAATCAATTTGGCAAATGTTAATCAATGGTTAACCATTGGGTATCGTGGTTACTGTGCAGTTGGAGAATGCTCGCAAGTAGTTCCCTGTTGGCAAGCTGTTGATGAGGGTTGTCAAACGTTTACCGATCACTTTAGTGTGATGGCAAATGGCAAGTCTCGAGAAGTATGTTGTTTAACTTCTGATCTAGGAACTACAGGAAGCGGTTGACTAGTAAGTTCGAGTCACGAACTGCTAGCAAATAACCGATGAATCGGTGGTCTGTGAGCCGATGGTGAGTTCGAGATCAGCAAGCTGATTATGGTCCCCCCTGTTTGGTCAGAGATCAGAAAGCTGAAGATGGGCTGGTCAGAGATCAGCAAGCTGAGTTCAATGATCGAAGAAAGATGAGCTGCCCATCGGTGATCTAGTGATCAGCAAGCTGATGACTGGTTATTGACTAGCAATCGATAATTGGAAATGCTAGCTATTGGATATCGTTAGTCATTGGAGGGACTAGAGGTCAAAGATCAGCATTGAGCTAACAATTGGTGATCTGGTGATCGGTAACCTAGCGATCAGAAAAATGTGAACTAGCTATCAGCAAATAGTGATCTAGAGATCAGTTTGTTGATGCTTTCCTGTTTGCTGCCGGTGGTCTGTCAAGGAAAAAAGAAACTTCAGAAGAGACAGGGACCAAGGATTTCCTAATTTGATTCCCTTGTAGGATGGAATCTTCGGGATCTTGAATCCTTCTGTGGAGCCTCATTCCTCTTTTCCCGGTGGCAATGTTTATGTGCTTGCGGGGAGGAATGGGGCAATGGTGACCTGTCCAAAAAGTTTTATTCCTTTTTACTGACAATTGCGCGAGTGTGCAAGCGAGTCTGGAGCGATGGCACACAGGATGATGCTGGTGCTTAATATCTGCCTGGAGAGCAGGCAAGCGCTGGTTCTTAGGCAAGAGCTAGTGCATTGGATCTGCGAGCCTTGACTCTTTGGCAAGAGCTGGAGCATGGATCCGGGAACAAAACTGCACAAGAGGGCGCAGGAAAGTGAGGAAGATCGCTGGCGCGCAGCAAGGAACTGTGTAATTTTGTGCATTATCCCTAGAATGCACCGAAGTGTGTGACTGTTGCGCAAGAGTGGGAGCATTGGCACGTGCGTGAGAGTACTACGTGGAGACTGTTGGCACGTGCGTGCGGAAGACCATCGGCATCCAGATGTAGAAGACTGTCGGAGCGCGCAAAAGGCTGTGTGCGTGCACTCAAGATTATTGGAGCGTGCACGCACGAAGGCCGTCAGCGCGCACCCCCGCGTAAGGCCGTCGGTGCGCTTGCGCGGTAGACTGTTGCCGCACGTGTAGGATACCATCGGCGCTCGTGCGCAGAAGAAAGTCAGCACGCACGCGCACAACACTGTTGGTGCGTGCGCACGTGGGAGACCCTAGACGCTCGCGCGGGGTTAGTAAGGCGGACCGTGCGCGCGGAACTGTTGCCACGCGCGCAAGAGCATTGGCGCTTGCGCGCTTGGAAAATCATCGGCGCGCGCGCGGGAGTCCAACGGCACCCGCGCGCGGAAAATCATCGTCTCGTGCGCAAGAGCATTGGCGCTAGTGGGCGCGGAAGATCGTCAGCACGCGGGAGACCATCGGCGCCCGCACGCGGAAGATCGTCGGCGCGCACAAGACTGTCGGCACACGCGCGTATGGAAGACTATCGGCGCGCGCGGAAGACTATCGACGCGCGCGGAAGACCATCGATACCCACGCGCAGAGATTGTCGGCGCTCGCGCGCGTTGCACACGAAGGTAGCGGCGCGTGGGCAGGAGACCATTGGTACCCGCGCGCGGAAGATCGTTGGCGCTCGCGCGTGAGAAGGTAGCGGCGCACGTGCGGGAGACCACCGGTACCCGAGCACGGAAGATCGTTGGCACTCGCGCGCGAGAAGGTAGCGGCACGCGCGTGGGAGACCATTGGTTCCCGCGCGCGGAAGATCGTCGGTGCTCGCGTGCGTAAGAATATCAGCGAACGAGCGAAGGTAGCGCTAGTAGGTTGACCAGTGGCAGGACGATCAGGAACTGGGATGTACCCTTTGGAAGGGCCAGCATCCACCGATGGGGACCGTAAAAGGTCCGTGTTAGAGTCCAGGACCGAAGTCTAAAGGACTACGTTGGAGCACAAGGTTGCGCTGGTAGATCGGTAGGTCAGCTGGCAGGACGATCAGGCTGCGCTGGAATGTATGCTTGATCCTCCGAAGAGGTGTCTCTATGAGAGGCCTCTCCCGCGAACAAGAGGTGAATACTTCGTAGAAGAGACTTGAAGACACTCGTGATGACGCCCCTTAGGGCCGGTGGATCAGCAAGCTGACCTTAGCAGTAGCGATCCTCCGAAGAGAAGTCTCTATGAGTGGCCTCTCTCGCGAACAAGAGAGGTGAGCACTTCTTAGAAGAGACTAGAAGACCCCCATGATGATGCCCCTTAGGGCCAGTGGATCAGTAAGCTGACATTAGCAGTAGCGATCCTCCGAAGAGGAGTCTCTATGAGTGGCCTGTCTCGCGAACGAGAGAGGTGAACACTTCGTAGAAGAGACTTGCCAAGACCATGTTCCACCCCTGAAGGAAGAGAAACTCAGCAAGGGGGGAGAGAAGTCTGGCCGAAGGGCAGCAACAGCAGTCGGAGGCGATGAATTTATTAAGATATGGGAAGTTCTCCCTCTGAAGGGTGAAACCACCTCACACCTGGGGAGGAAACTTCCCTCGGAAGGGAAGTTGTCCAACCCCTGGAGGCGAACCTCCTTTAGCATTCTAAGATGATCTGAAGTGCTGGCCATGTTGTTACAGGAGTACTTCTAAGAGAAGGGATGACGCCAAAGACGACGTCCTCACAGGGGTGGCAGTGACAGCAGATTCCCCAGGCATTAACCTGTTAACCGTCTCCGACGTCATATGTCGTCCTCCATTTTCTTTGCGCAACCGCACTTGACGGCATATGACGTCCACCACTTTAGAAGATATTTTCAAGGTGTCTGCGACGGCATATCACGCTCATACGTATAGAAAACGAAAGGAACATCGTCTGGCAACACCCTCGCCAAATCTGGTAATCATTGGCAACTGCGTTCACTCGATACCACGTTTAGTAGACCTGTTTCTTCAGTACGCATTTGGCGTTCGGCTGAGACGGGTCTCCTGTATTTTTCTCATCTCCCCGCTACCCTTCACGATGAGCGCTCGTAAAAAAATTACGGTATCAGAGGAGGAAATACGATTTATGATTGAGGAAAGTACTGATGGAGAAGAAAGTACTGATGGTGAAGAGGAAATTCAAGATGAGAGTGATAGCTCCACGTGCTCTAGTGAGAATGAAGATGAATTTTCATCGAGTGATGACGAAAACGTTTTGCCATCTGACTGGACGAGGAAAGGAAAGAGCAAGCTTCCATTCACATTTCGTGGAGATAGTGGTGTAAAGTTCATCATCATAGATAAGGAAAATCCAATGGAATATTTTGCTAAATTTTTTGATGAAGTTATTGATTATCTCGTGACAGAAACTAACAGATATGCAGGGGAATTTCTAGATGAAAATGGAGATAGATTATCCGATTATCCTCACAATCAAGAGTAAATAGGTGGTATGATACAGATGCGTGTGAAATGAAACTGTTTGTAGGCCTACTTATTTTGCAGGGCATTGATTCAAAGTTAGAAAATTCAATGTATTTCACATCACGTGAAAGTATTGCTACTCCTTTTTATCGGAAAGTGATGAGTGGTCGCAGATTTGATTTGCTGCAAAAATTCCTGCATTTAGTAGACAATGCAACCATAACAGATGGGCCTGGAAGAAAGACAGCTAAAATAAAACCATTCACAGACCTTATTTTGAAGAAGTTTCAGGAAAATTATATTCCAAGATAGAATATATCTATTGATGAGTCTCTGATGGGATGGAAGGGGAACCTCTCATGGGTTCAATATATCCCAGCAAAGCGGAAAAGATTTGGTATAAAGTTTTTTGAACTTTGTGAAAGTAGCACTGGCTATATATGGAACTTTTGTATTTATTCAGGTAAAAACACAACATTTTTGGATAAATACAAGAATCTTCCTGTGACATCTAGAGTTGTTATGTCTCTTATGGATCCTCTTTTAGGAAAGGGATATTGTCTTTATACAGACAATTTTTATACTAGTCCCACACTCGCAGATATGCTTGTTGACAATGAAACTGAAACTGTTGGTACTCTGAGACTCACGAGAAAAGATGTGCCAGCATTTATAAAAAATGCTAAACTAAAAAAAGGTGAAACCGTAGCAGCATTCCGAAACAAATCAATGGTGTTGAAATGGAAAGACAAGAAAGACGTATGTGTTCTGAGTACTCTGCACGATGATTCCATGAAAATTGTAAAATCTAGGAGAGGACATGAAAAGTCTAAGCCAAAAGCAATTGAGGACTATAATAACAATATGGGTGGTGTTGATTTATCAGATAATCTTATGGTACATATTTCAACAGCAAGAAACAGGCTGAAAAAGTATTACAAGAAGGTATTTCGGCACATGCTAGACATGTGTCTCCTAAATGCTTTCATTACGTACAAAATACTTGGTGGAAAGTTTCCAAGACGGGAGTTTATACTGAGGCTAGCTGAAAGAATGGTGTCTACATATGCAAGAAGAAATAAGGATGCAATAAGAAGACCAACAAGACTTGTTGCAAAGCCTTCACGCTTATTTGAAAGACATTTCCCTGAATATTGCCCTCCTACCGAAAAAAAGCAAAAACCACTAAGGAAATGTGCTCTTTCCAGGAAAAATGGCAAAAGGAAGGAAACATCCTACTGGTGTAAAGAATGTGATGTTGGTTTGTGTGCAGCACCGTGTTTCAAAGAATGGCACACACAGGAATAAATAGAACTGGAAAATGAGAGGAGCAAAGAGATGAATGTCCCCCTTTGTGTTTTTTTTTTCTTTTCTCTTCCTTGATGTCGGCTACCTCCCATAATTGGGGGAAAGTGACATGGTATATAGATAGAATAGGAATACAAAATAATAATATATGTTTTGTTCATGATTAAAATAAATATGGAGTTTTTATGATAAAACAAAGTTTTATGAATACTTACCTGGCAGTTATATATATATAGCTGATATCTCTAAATCGGCAGAATTTTTCAAAACGAGGCAACCGCCTTGTGGTGGTTGGGAGGTAGGTGGTAACACCCGTCACAGGGTGGTCCAAGGAATCATTCCCATGTCTAAGACTTCAGTTCATCTATGCCCGACCTGTCTCATGAGGGGAGGTGGGTGGGCCTTAGAATATATATATAACTGCCAGGTAAGTATTCATAAAACTTTGTTTTATCATAAAAACTCCATTTTTATGAATAGTACTTACCTGGCAGTTATATATATATATAGCTGATTCACACATTTGGTGGAGGGAAACAGACAGTAAACATCGTTGGGGAAACAACAAAAGAGTTGTAGGAGATAAAAACACCTTGATTCCTTGCCTGCTAAGGTAGCTGATTCAAAGGTACAGCCTTTAGAGTGGCTTTCCCTTAGGAGTTATCCAGGAGTAAGCCTGCAAAGCTGCAAAAAACTCAATCGAGTCTGTCAAAGGGATAAGACCAACAACTTGACTAGACTTCAGAAACTACCTTCGCCCCATATAATAAAAACTGCAACCTTACTCAAACCAACCACCTAACCCTGCAACATAGACAAACTATCTATCTAGACTGAGGGAACCGCACCACAAGACGAAGTCCACAGACCATCATAAAAAACACAAACCCTCATACATGCATAAAAACCAAGGTTGAGTGGAGTTATTAACTCCTTTGCCTAATACAGAAACCGCAGCTATGTATGGGCCCAAGGTATAGCACTTGCCAAAGTCTACTCTCACCTCTCTAAGTTAATGAGAAGCGAAGACAGAGTTGCTCTTCCAGAAAATAGCATCCATGAATAGCCTAACTAACATATATTCCTGATATGCCAGAGAGGTAGCAATGGCTCTCACTTCGTGAGCCCGTAATTTCAACAGGGCGAAGTGTTCCTCCTCACATAAGAGGTCGTGAGGTTAATGACATCAAATGTCGTAGGACAGGGTTACGAAGGGTTCTCGCTCTTTACGAGAAAGATGAACCTTAAGCCACAAACTGCTCTATCCTAATTGAAGTTCACCCTCTTCCCAATCGCCTGGACTTCGCTGACCTCTTGGCATTCGCTAGAGTCATAAGGAAGAGGGTTTTCTTTGCTACAACCCGAAGAGAGGCTAGCGAGATAGGTTCAAATTTCTTGGAGCACAGAAACTTAAACACCACATCCAGGTTTAAGAGTACCTATTACGTCGTCTGAAAAGGCCCAATGAGGTCCTGCAAACCTTGACTTTGGGACAACTCTACGCCTCTATGCCTAAAGATGGCGGAGAGCATACTGCTGTATCCATTGATGGTAGATACAGCCAGCTTAGCATCCTGTCTGAGGTACAAGAAGAAGTCTGCAATCTGGCTCAGAAAGGTAGTGGATGAAGAAAACCTGTGCCGCCTGCACCAAGCTCTAAAGGTCTCCCACCTAGATCGGTAGACTCTTTGTGAAGAGATCCTCCTTGCTCTGGCGATAGATTTCGTCGCTTGTGCCGAAAAGCCTCGAGATCTGACAAGCTTCTAGTCAGTCTGAAGGAAGTCAGTTGAGAGCAAGGGGGGTAAGATGATACCTCTCGAAGTGGGGCTGTTTGAGAAGATCTGGACTTGCCGAAGTCTTCTTGGGAAGTCCATCAACACGCCCATCACTTCCGAAAACCATTCCCTAGCAGGCCAGAATGGCGCTGCTATGATCATTCGCCCCGAATCGAGGAGAGCGAATTTCCTGAAGACCAAATTGATGATCTCGAACGGGGGCAACGTAAACATGTCCACCCCTGTCCAATCCATCAGGAAGGAGTCCACTGCCAGAACTTCCTTATCCGGGACTAGGGAGCGGCAGTAGGGGGTCCTCTTCTTCCAGTTGGAGGCAAAAAGGTCTGATACAGGTCTGCCCCACAACATCCAGAGACTGACAGACTTGCGGGTTGAGAGACCATTCTGAGGGAAAAACAAGTCTCTTCCTGCTGAGCATGTTTATCCCGATGATTCTTGCCCTAGAACAAACCTCCTTTCTAGATCCAAGAAATCAGAACGAAGGCGTCCTTGATCTCAACACACGATTCAACTAGTGTCATCACGAAGTCCTAGATTCTCATGTTCAAAGTCATGCCCCATGCTAGAACTTTGACATCAAGCGTCCTGAAAGACGAGACGCCGATCGTCTCGTAAGACGTGGCGCCGATAGTCCTGTAAGATGTGGTGCCAAAAGTCCTGTAAGACGTGGAGCCGAGAGGTTAACAGAGCGAGACGCTGAACGTTCTAAAAGACAAGGTGCTGAGCGTCCTGGTGTCAGAAGAGACTCTTCTTGCTGACAGGAAGACCTAATTATTTGATAGGCTCAACATTATCTAAAAATCAAGATGCAGGGACGCTCTGATTTCTCCAGAGAGCAGCATTCCGCTACATAAAGCAAAAGTTACGTGAACATGAGAGGGGCGGAGCTGAGATCAAAACACACGCCCGAAACTGACCCATTCTTCCTTGTAAACAAACCCCAGATAAAGTTTGATTGCATAGCCTGCCACTTAGACTCCTCTCTAGAACTGGGAGAGAGAATCGTTGTAGCTAAAAAACTAAAGGAGGTTTCCCTATAAAAGGAAAAAGTAATCCTCCTTCAGAAGAAGTACTCACCAAAGGTCTGCTCCCCTCTTCTCCAAAGATTTTGATGTCTCCGTGGAGGACTTTGACTTCTGAACGAAGGCGTAAAGAGCATTTACGTCCAGGACCGGACAAAAAGACTCCCTCTCCCAAAAGAGAGACATGAAGTTGCAAAGTCGGTTAGGCAGAAAAGTCTTATCGGAGTAACTAACAAAGGAAGATTCACTAGGAAAAAGATTTCGCATCCATCCAAGAAAAAACACGGACCAAAGGTCTGCTCCTCTCTCCCAGGCTCGCCAGAAGTAGCAAAGTCTGGATCCTACTGTTGTTAGTCATCAAATGTTTCTGTTTTAAGAAACAAAGATTAATATATTCTAAAAGCTCCATTAATGACCACGTGAAAACTCAAGAGGGTGGGGAACATGGAGCAACAGAACTTAGGATCCTCTCCTCCTGTTAACCTCAAACAATTCAACAGGAGAAAAGTGATCACTAAAGTCATCCTTGACAGAGAGCTTATAAGACGTGGCGTCGCCCTGAAAGGACAAGGAGGCGATCGTCCTATCATCCTGAAAGACGAGGCTGCCCTCGTCCCGAAAGACGAGGCTGCCCTCGTCCCGAAAGACGAGGCTGCCCTCGTCCCGAAAGACGAGGCTGCCCTCGTCCCTTAAGACGAGGCTGCCCTCGTCCCGAAAGACGAGGCTGCCCTCGTCCCGAAAGACGAGGCTGCCCTCGTCCCGAAAGACGAGGCTGCCCTCGTCCCGAAAGACGAGGCTGCCCTCGTCCCGAAAGACGAGGCTGCCCACGTCCCGAAAGACGAGGCTGAACTCGCCCCGAAAGACGAGGCTGAACTCGCCCCGAAAGACGAGGCTGCACTCGCCCCGAAAGACGAGGCTGCACTCGCCCCGAAAGACGAGGCTGCACTCGCCCCGAAAGACGAGGCTGCACTCGCCCCGAAAGACGAGGCTGCACTCGCCCCGAAAGACGAGGCTGCACTCGCCCCGAAAGACGAGGCTGCACTCGCCCCGAAAGACGAGGCTGCACTCGCCCCGAAAGACGAGGCTGCACTCGCCCCGAAAGACGAGGCTGCACTCGCCCCGAAAGACGAGGCTGCACTCGCCCCGAAAGACGAGGCTGCACTCGCCCCGAAAGACGAGGCTGCACTCGCCCCGAAAGACGAGGCTGCACTCGCCCCGAAAGACGAGGCTGCACTCGCCCCGAAAGACGAGGCTGCACTCGCCCCGAAAGACGAGGCTGCACCCGCCCCGAAAGACGAGGCTGCACTCGCCCCGAAAGACGAGGCTGCACCCGCCCCGAAAGACGAGGCTGCACCCGCCCCGAAAGACGAGGCTGCACTCGCCCCGAAAGACGAGGCTGCACCCGCCCCGAAAGACGAGGCTGCACCCGCCCCGAAAGACGAGGCTGCACTCGCCCCGAAAGACGAGGCTGCACCCGCCCCGAAAGACGAGGCTGCATTCGCCCCGAAAGACGAGGCTGCCCTGAAAGACGAGGCTGCACTCGCCCTGAAAGACGAGGCTGCATTCGTCCTGAAAGACGAGGCTGCATTCGCCGTGAAAGACGAGGCTGCATTCGCCGTGAAAGACGAGGCTGCATTAGTCCTGAAAGACGAGGCTGCATTAGTCCTGAAAGACGAGGCAGCATTCGCCCTGAAAAACGAGGCTGCATTCGCCCTGAAAGACGAGGCTGCATTAGTCCAGAAAGACAAGGCAGCATTCGCCCTGAAAGACGAGGCTCCATTAGTCCAGAAAGACGAGGCAGCATTCGCCCTGAAAGATGAGGCTGCATTCGCCCTGAAAGACGAGGCTGCATTTGCCTTGAAAGACGAGGCAGCATTCGCCCTGAAAGACGAGGCTGCATTAGTCCTGAAAGACGAGGCAGCATTCGCCCTGAAAGACGATACAGCATTCGCCCTGAAAGACGATACATCATTCGCCCTGAAAGACGAGGCTGCATTTGCTCTGAAAGACGAGGCTGCATTCGTCCTGAAAGACGAGGCTGCATTCGTCCTGACAGGCGAGACAGCATTCGCTCTGCAAGATGAGGCTGCATTAGTCCTGAAAGACGAGGCAGCATTCGTCCTGAAAGACGAGGCTGCATTCGTCCTGAAAGACGAGGCAGCATTCGTCCTGAAAGACGAGGCTGCATTCGTCCTGAAAGACGAGGCTGCATTCGTCCTGAAAGACGAGGCAGCATTCGTCCTGAAAGACGAGGCAGCATTCGTCCTGAAAGACGAGGCAGCATTCGTCCTGAAAGACGAGGCAGCATTCGTCCTGAAAGACGAGGCTGCATTCGTCCTGAAAGACGAGGCAGCATTCGTCCTGAAAGACGAGGCTGCATTCGCCCTGAAAGACGAGGCTGCATACGTCCTGTCTTGAAAGACTTAGCGCCGAGCGTTAAGGCAAAATGATATTCACTATGCCACTCGGCGCGTTCAGTTCCGACCAGAGGGTTCATAAAGCCGACTGGCGCTCTGGGACAAAAACCGAGTCAATGATGGTTTGTAAGCATTGATATTAGCAGCGAATATCTATGACTTAAGAATTGCCATTAAAATCAAAAGTGATGCAATGCAAAATTCTAAAAGCAGTGTAAGAATCTTAACGTTCAACGCTCTTTGCTTTACCATGGCAAGGGCGAGCATTCTTGGGAATGTTAACAGGAACGCTCGCGAGGGCGTTTGCTCGTGAGCTAACGCCTCTCGTTTCCTTTCGCCGATCGACGTTCCTTCTCCCATGGGCCGGGGAGCTTGGAAGAGGTCTAAGGCTAGGAAAACAATGTCCCTGTGCTGAAAGAATCCAATGCCTAATTTAGCACTGAAAACTTGCACTATTAAACTCTTACACAAAAAACCATAATTAGTCCTGCCCGTTGTGAGAGAACTTATTCTTCTGCCACGGGCTTGAATGAGAAAGCAAAATCGTCTCTAGTACTTGCTATATAAACTGTAACAAAATATTTTTTATAAAATATAAAACTGACATTTCCATAATAAAATAAACTTTCAAACATACTTACCCGGCGGTCACAAAAAGAAAAACCCACCGGGCAAGAGTTGAGAATAAAAATAGATGTAGAAGACACTCACCCAGTAGTTACATATAACCACCGGTAAAATTAAATGTCATAAAGACCTACCCGGCAGTTACATACAAACACCGGGAAAGTTATACGTTAAAGATTAAAATGAACAGAAAAAGGGAAAACAAATGTAATCCACAATTAATTCAAAGGGAATTAAAAAACAAGCGAGTTGTAATGATAAAAAGAACAGATATAGCTATAACGTATCTATATATATAAATGTAAACAAAAGGAACATATAAATGAAAAAGCTACTAAAACTAGAATTTCCATATAAATAGTTGCTGTTGGAGAATAATAGCCAACACTTTAATTCCCATATCGAAAAGAACGCTACCAAGGCATGTTGGGACTGCACCGAGAGTAACGTAGTAACAGCGCAAATTAACCATACGCTAGTTCTATTTAATTTATGAAATTAGATCGATGATTTAAAGAACGAACACCAAATGGACAAACATTTCTTTAAAATTTTACATTAAAAGTTAAAAAACTTATATAAGTGGAATTCCTCCCATTCTTTGCATAAAACAAATAAAGAGAATTGCAAGACATACATGAAGATTACATCACACGACTGTGACGTCATAGAGTTGCCTGAACGTATTCCGTCATCAGGATTAAAAACTTCGCAACTAAAAAATAGTGCACAAACAAAACCTCTGCATACAAACTGTGAGGATCAACCGACACTTTCGTTAACCTCATAGTTGCATACATCACTCGCACAAACACGAAAATTAAAATAATAATAATAAAACACGATTGCCAAAACCCTAAATCAGTGTACTTCACCAAACGAAGTCCAAAAAAGCGAAGAAGGGAAAATGATTCGAAAAACTCTCAATGGTGGACCGACGATGTTCTCGATCCAGCCGGCAGAGATGAACTGAAGTCTTAGACATGGGAATGATTCCTTGGACCACCCTGTGACGGGTGTTACCACCTACCTCCCAACCACCACAAGGCGGTTGCCTCGTTTTGAAAAATTCTGCCGATTTAGAGATATCAGCTATATATATATAACTGCCAGGTAAGTACTATTCATAAAAATGTTTATTTGCAATTTTCTTTATTTCCTCAGATATTTTCTACGTAATTTGTTCATTATTTCAACAATGACTGAATGTGTATATTTATGCCAAAAAAAAAATAAGAAAATAAATACAAAAATCATAAAAGAAAAGTAAACAAGTTCATAAGAAATGAATAATACAAAAATATAAGAAATCATGCATTTTTTTTTTTTACCTAATCTCTTCATTATTTCAACAATAACTAAATGAGTATATTTATAAAAAAAAGAAATAAAAAAAAAATAATAAAAAAAAGTAAACAAGTTCATAAGAAATGAATAATAAAAAAAAAATTGCATCAATAAGATGAGACCGCATGGTCTAAGCTTAAGCGCCAATCCGTTGGATAGGGGGTGACGCTCACAAAGCGAAAACGGTCAGGGAGAGGGACGGTTAACAGGTTAACAGAACTGCTCTGCTTCGTTGGCACACTTTAGTCGAATGAAGAAAAACTGCATAGTTAACTGGAAAAATAAAATTAAATAATTATTTACCAGAAATTCCCTACGGAGAAACTCTGAAGAGGAACCTCGAGGGAACACCATAAAATAAGAATTAAGTATTGCGCCCTTCCTTCCCCAGACAATATCCACAGGAGAAGGGGGGGAGCGGAGTAACTGTATTAAAAACAGAATTATAATTATTCAAATCAGCTAAGAATATTCACTAATAGTGAGAACCACTGACCCCCCAAAGGGAAGTGTTCCCCACGGAGAAAGCTGAAAAGTTAAAATACAATTAGATTTTCACTAAAAATAATTGACAAACAATCGGAAGAGCAACCTAACCCGCACACGGGAAAGGAGCTTCCCCAATAGTACACTGTTGTAGTAAAGGTGAACGACCTCAAGAAGAGAGAGACCGTAGTCAATCTTTAAAAGGCCACATTCCCTTCGCTCAGAATCTAAGTTTCCCGTAGGAAAAGAGGAAAGGGCGAAGAAAATAGTTGAATTAAGAGGGTCCAGGCGATGACAATTCCCCTGCGGCGGCCGAGTTAACAGATATATGCCGACGGGAAGACCGATGGACCAGAGAGGGAGAGGTCGTTATCCACGAAGTGGAACTGTGCTGGCCTTGCTACTACCAAGTGTCATTGTCGTATATCACACACACAGCACAAACACTGAAAAGGAAACTTACCACAATTCTATACACATATATATACATAAACATTAAGAATGTTTATAGATATATATATATATATATACAGTATATATATATATATATATATATATATATATATATATATATATATATATATATATATATATATATATATATATATATATACAGTACAAGTATAAGAAAAAGTAAGTTAAAAGACAAAAATTAATGGCAGTCCAAAATAAGCGAGGAAGGAGAGAGGAAACAACCGCTCTTGCTCTGAGCCAAAAGTAAAGTGAGCTCAAACACAGGTGTGTGTGTGTGTGTGAGGGGGGGGGGGGGGGTTTAGCAAGCTACCCTCCCCTACCACCGCTAACTAGCGGTGTAAGTAGTAGACCCTCGTTAATTTTTAATGGCTCGTCATTTCAGCTACGCCAAAAGTAATACCCCTATTAAATAACGTGGTTTTTATTCCAGTTACGGAACAAACAGAAGTGTTAGCGTGACTAAAGCTACGAGAGCCCAAGGGTTCAGCGTAGCTTAGGTTTCGAGACCCCGAAGGATCAACGTAATGGGGAACTGAGGTTCCTCTGTCACGAGACCCTGGAGGGTCAGCGTGACTGACGGTACGAGAACCCGGAGGTTCAACGTTACCATCATTACGAGAGCCCTAGGGTTAAGCGTAACAGAAACCCGAAGGTTTCAAGTCGCGAGAGCCTGAAGGTTCAGCGCGACGGAGACCCGAAGGACTCCTGCTGTCATGAGAACCCGAAGGATAAACATGACGAGAGCCCGAAGGCTCACGATCCCGCCAGCCCAAAGGGTGATCGTTATGAGACCAGGAAGGGTCAACGTGAGGAGAACCAGCAGATTCAAAAAGACGTCTCCTCACAGCCTGAGGAGGAGAACGTTCAACAGACACCACCCAAGGGGGAGACTGATTAAGGTCTACAGATAATTCCTCCGCAGGGGAGGAGAGTTCACCCAAAGGAGAACTACGCTTATAACAAGCTTCTCTTTCCGCCCCTGTAGGAGAACCTAAAGCGTAAGGAGATTGCCGATGTAAAGAGGCAATCTTCTCTCGCGAACGAGATATGTTCCCCCGAAGGGGAAGCTTGCCTTGCAGAGCGCCCTGCCACCGCCCCTGGTGGGTTAGCTAACTCCTCGGCGTAGGAACCAGATTCTTGGCCTGACCGATGGGCAACAGCGCCTGCGCCCACAAGAGGAGGATCGACCTCCGCAGAGGAAGGAGATGACTGCCTTCTCTCTGCTCCCCTTCATAGGAGTTCGAGGAGAACTTCCTTCGTAGGGGGACCATTGACGGCCAGCGATGGCCACAAAGACACAGGGTCTGGAAAGGAACAGGCACTCCCTGGGGAAAGAGAAGGAGGTGACTCACTAGGGGAGCTGCCACCTTCCCCTATCCCCCAGGGTTGACCTGGAGTCACAAGGCCTGCACTACTGCTCGACCGTACCACAATTAGCTTCGGTCAGAGATTTGGGAGTAGAGGAAGCAGAAGCACGCGATTTCTTAGATTTCGAGGAAGACCACGAAAGGGAAGATTCGCGTTTAGACTTCTTCTTCTTCTTACGTGCAAACCTCTCCCACTGGGAGGCAGGCCAGTCCCTACACTCGGAACAGGTGTTGTCCTGCAAACACCGAGTTCCCCGGTAAGCTGGGCATAAAGGGTGAGGGTCCGTCTCCACGGACGACATGAAGGTACCACAGCAGCGGCCCTCAATACCTGGAAATGTCCACATAGCGGGACAATAACCAAACACACAAAAGAAAAAGGATTAGTAATAAAGTCAAGGCAGTATACCCCAACCCCCTCCCACTAACTTGCGGATGGGGTAATTATCCCTCACTAAAATTGTCTTGGCTGGCTTTCAGCGTTGCCGAAAGTAATACCCCTATAAATAGCAAAGGTTTGTATCTGTGTCGGAACAACTACATTTTCCCAACAAAGAAAATCTATTTAACAATTAAAAAATTTACGCCTGTCCCAATCAAAATTTAGCATACCCCTATATCATGGTTCTCTTTTAATTACGTTTAGCTTAAATGGTAAAAGCTAGTTCAGCTTAGTTTAAATATGCTTTTGGGATCGTGTATTTTAAAATGTATTAGTGAGAATCTATGTAAACTTTACCAATGGTTATATTTTACTGAAATCTGGGTTTTTTTTGGGCTCAAGCCATGTCGTCCTGATGGAAGGTTCCTTCAGTAGCTTCCTAAGGGTATATATGACTACAGTACAGTAGATATTCCCAGAGAATTAAACTAAAGGTTTCACAATTCTAACTTCTGGCGTGAGTACCCATAAGGTTTCCCTTTAGGATATCGTATATCAACAGGGGACGTATGCCTGACACGCCACATAGCTATCTGCACCCCACATAGCGTTTACGCTTCGAGGGGGAAAAGGTGACAAGTTATGGGAGGAGCCGTTACAAAGTTCTCCTCCTCCGTTACTGTTTTAGTACTCGGCGACGTCAACATCTGGCCGCCATGTTGGCCGCCATCTTGGATGACACCGCCGGAGCGCGCCATCGTCATTCTTTCTTACGTAGCGTATTTGACCAGGTGCTTTTTCCCAGTTGTTCGCTAAGTAATTCATCATGTCGCAATCTTCTGCCTCGCCTTCTTCTGGAAAGTTGAGAACCATATTCTTGTATTGTATAAATAAGCTCAAGCCGTAAAGTAACGCCTTTTTATCTTAAAATACCGTGTTTTATGGTGGAGCTGTGCCTTAACCGGAGGTGTCATGTTGGACGTGGTTGTTCGCCTCGCATCCTTTATTTAGTTAGCCAGAACAACCCTTCCCGGTCTTATAACTAATCATCAGCATTAGTTATTTAGTCTTCATTGCTAGGAATTAGTTATATTATGCCGATAGTATCCTTTTCGGCGAGCATAGGTAGCCGATCGTAGGCTAGGGTTCTAACCTAGCCCCTAGACTTGATAGCCTGGGTGGTTTTTGTTTACTCTCATGCATGATATAATAAGTGTTCTTAGTTTTATTTTATGAAATTGAGATTTTAGGCATTTATACATATAAGATTCGGTGATTGCACATATGTTTTTGCCTTCGAGGAAGTATACTAAGGGTCTCGGGGATCTTGGCAGTCGACTCCCTTGCCCCTCACCTAACGTAGGGCCGTGTATACTTACTATCCTCCCCAGTTACCTTACCTAAGGTATCTCCTCCCTCTGAGGTAGCCTAGGCTACATCCTAGCCCTCCTTACCTCGAATCATATTCGAGTGAGGTTAGGCTAGGGTTTTCTTTCCCCACTCCTAGCCATAGTACGTGAGCTTTGAGTTTGGGACAGAACCTCAGAGTAGTTGTTGCTTGCCCCCAGCTCCCCCTCCAGGTGAATGAACTCTCCTTTTGGGGCCTTGCTGGTTGGCGAAGGTGGAAGAGCTCTGCCTTTCCCCCTAGTCCACACTTGGTAGGGTTTCGACCCTTTCCTCCCTGTGGCCTAGCGACCTGTCCTACACCTGCCTTCCCTGGTTCGGGACTCGCTTCCCTTGCCTAGGTTAGGCAGGCCAGGGGATTCTGTTTCTTTATAGTTTAGGACAGTACAATAGTGCTGTACCTTCTATGAACTACCTACCCTAGGCTGGAGAATGATGTCTCCTACACCTGGGATAGGGCTGGTTCCGGAACAGAACCCCCCCCCCCCCCTTGAGCGTTGGTGAAGGCTACACTTTCCCCCACGCTCCCCCTCAGGACCCTCGCCCCTCCCCCCTCTGTCCTTTTGTGTTGACCTAGCCATCACACCCCTGTCCGCCGTCCTACAACTCCACCGTGTGCCGGCGGAGTGGTGGGTTCGCCTTGGTCCCTTCGTGGGTGAGTCCGAGCTGCTTCGCTTCCCGCATATAGTCGAACTATGGGATAGCCTAAGTGGTCGGTCTGCCGGCGTGGGACCTCCCTATCTTAGTGTGTTCTCCGGTCCTCCCTTGAGCCGCCACCAGCAATTCCTGCCGACTGCCGGCTCTGTTGCAGCTGGATGAAAGTTTGCCCCCCTCTCTTTCATTTGAACACTCCTTCCGGAGGAAGACGAGGTCGGGGTAATGAATTACCCTTCCCTCTATCTTCCCCTACCCTTTCTCTCTACCTATCAGTGCCGGTCCACTGTCGCTACCCTGCCGGCAACAGCTGTCAGGGTACCCTAGTATCCACTCTGTTTCATTAATTGACGCCAGTGCTGGAATACCTTCGCCGGTCGCTTGCCGACTGGCGGGGTCCGCCGGATGCCGGCAATCTGCCATCACCTTGAAGCTCCTATTCTCTCTGCCACATAGACTGATGACAGGGAGGGGGTTCCCACCCTAGATGGAGATTCGCCGGCGCCCGGTGCGCTTCCGGCATGCTGCCACGCTGCCGGCGACACCTAATCATATTATTTCAGTGGACCGTCACCCTCTCCTGCCAGCAGCGACTATTGTATAGCTATATATGATAGCCGGTATGTCTATGGTACAGTGGAACCTCTACATACAACTGTCCTAACATACGAATTTTCCCACATACGAAGTAAAATTCGACCAGATTTCTGTCTCAACATACGAAGTGTTGCTCCAACATACGAAGTAAACAATACGCTTACCCGTGGAATTTTCTCAAAAGCGTCCGGCGTCGTTTGTTGTTGACGCCGCTAGATGGCAGCACATCGGAGGGACGCCAATCGAGCGTCACCTTGATCAGTCCTCTCATCGCGTGCGCATCATGTGGTTGTCCTCTATTTGCTCAGTTTTAACAGTTTTTTATCTTGCCTTTTCACGTGTTGATTTCTGTGTTCCGTAATCATGGGTACTGAAAAGCTTAGTTTCGGTTCAGGAAGTAGTAGCAGTGGTGAGAAAAAGAGGAAGTCTATGCTTTCATTAGAATTAAAGCTGGAAATAATAGAAAAGCATGAGCGAGGTGTACGTGTTAGCGATCTGGCTAAACAATATGGCCGGAATATGTCTACGATCTCGACGATCATAAAACAGAAGTCCGCCATTAAAGCAGTGAAACCTTCGAAGGGGATCACGATTATTTCTAAACATCGTAGCCCTGTTCTGGAAGAGATGGAACGCCTTTTGTTGATCTGGATAAAGGACAAGGAGATTGTTAGCGATACGATCACGGAAACGATCATTTGTGAAAAGGCCAGCGCTATCTACAGTGACTTGAAGGCGGCGCGCTCTCGGGGTAACGCGGGGGGGATAGTTCAGCCGATCCTACGACGGAGGAATTCAAGGCGTCTCGAGGTTGGTTCGAGAAATTTAGGAAACGGATCGAGATTCAATCAGTTATTCGTCATGGGGAAGCTTCAAGTTCGGACACCAATGCTGCTAAAGACTTGTTAAAAAGTTCTAAAGCATCGTGACGGAGGAAGGTTACGTAGAGCAGCAGGTGTTCAACTGTGATGAAACCGATCTGTTTTGGAAAAAGATGCCTAGTCGAACGTACATTACCGCCGAAGAGAAGAAAATGTCTGTACATAAGCCAACGAAGGATCGGTTGACTCTTGCGCTTTGTGCCAATGCCAGCGGGGACTGCAAAATAAAGCCGTTATTGGTTTACCATTCCGGAAACCCTAGGGGCATTTAAAGCACATAGAATTAATAAAGACCTGCTACATGTTCTTTGGCATTCTAATTCTAAGGCTTGGGTTACTAGGCATATCTTTGAGGAATGGGTAAACGTAGTTTTCAGCCCTGCTGTCAAGAAGTATCTTCAGGAGAGGAATTTGCCTTTGAAGTGCCTGCTTTGTTTGGACAATGCACCCGCTCACCCCCCCCCCCCGGACTCGAAGATGATATCATCGACAAATACAAATTCATCAAGGTGTTGTATCTTCCACCAAATACCACCCCTATCCTCCAGTCCATGGACCAGCAAGTCATCTCTAATTTCAAAAAGCTCTACACCAAGCACTTATTTAAGCAGTGCTTTAATGTCACGCAAAGCACCAACTTAACTTTGCGTCAATTTTGGAGGAGCCACTTTAATATCGTGCACTGCTTAAAGATCATTGATCAGGCTTGGGAGGGAGTAACTCGTCGGACCCTGAATTACGCTTGGAAGAAGCTTTGGCCTGATGCTGTTGCTCCCAGAGATTTCGAAGGTTTTGGCCCCGAAAATGAACCTGTGCTTGCCGCCGAGAAAGACGTCGAAGAGATTATATCCCTTGGCAAGTCCATGGGTCTGGAGGTGGATAAAGATGACATCACCGAACTCGTCGAAGAGCATCACAAAGAGCTCACCACCAAGGAACTCAAGGAGCTGCAAGCCATGCAGCATGATGAGTTCCAAGCGCAGTTGAGTGAGTCGGAGGAGATCGAGGTGGTAGGCGAAATCTTAGGTACGGCGGAAATAAAACAGATGTTGGCTTATCATCAACACGTTGTTGATTTCATCGACAAGCATCACCCACAGAAACTTCAGGTTTGCCGTGTTGTTGCGCAGTTCACTGATGTTTGCTTAACGCATTTTAGAAAAATCCTCAAAAGCCGTACAAAGCAACTTTCACTCGATAGTTTCTTTAGAAAATCTTTAAAACGGTCTAGTGATCATTATGAAAAGAAAGAAAGTGAAGCAAAGAAAAGAAAGACCGTATCGAGTGAAAGTGCTGAAAATTAAAAATAAGAAAACAAAATTTTTTTTAAAAATGACAAATTCGTAGATAATTTTTATTTTTCCTAACTATACAAACCTTAGCTATTTACATGGGGTAATTACTTCGGGGCAGCCGATGACGAGCCATAAAGTTTTAATGAGGGTTTCCTACCCCACCGATAGTTAGCGGGGGAGTAGGGAGGGGTAGCTAGCTACGCCTCCCCCCTCACACACACCGGTGAATAGCTCACTTTACTTAGAGGTAAGACTTATCTTGAGGGACAGGGCTGGCGGGCACATAACTGTAAATAGCTAAGGTTTGTAGTTAGGAAAAATACAAATTATCTACGAATTTGTCATTTGTTCCGTAACTGAAATACAAACCACGCTATTTACATAGGGTGATTTAACCCTTAAGAAGGGAGGCAAGTCCCCTGCCATACTGGCTTTGGCTTGCCCGGGGGCCCGAACCCAAGTTCGAAGAGCAACTCAAGGGTTGGGGACCCTGCGCCTCGTAGGCAGCTGAGAGGCTGCTGCGGCCTACGTAAGTTGTGTGTAAAGGTGAGCAGTGACACATCCTAGGAAGTTGACCTGGAGTTCTCTAAAAGGAAATCTAGGCTAGGACTTACCCAATACCACCTCGTCAGGGTATGGGAACATGACAGTATTACAACTTAATACTAAGAACACAAGGAAGCATGGCTTACCTGCAGAGGTTCGAGGTCAGCTGTGCAAAGGACCCAGGATGCTGTTTTTTCTCCAAGGGAGGAGAGGATGAAGAAAAGAAAAGGGCCAGACAGATCTCTTCATTCACACAGACTAAAACCGGGTAACGATGCCCTCAACCTTCTGCTACTTGTCCAATTAGAAGCCTGAGGTTAGACCAGCTGTTGTGCAGCCACCACAGGGCCGATAGAGAAAGTATCGAGCCTCCTGTGTGTCATGTCTAGCAGGTAGTGGGCCGTGAAGGTGGTCTGACGTTTCCACACCCCAGCTTGCAGGACCTGAGTCACCGAAAAGTTCTTCTTGAAGGCCAGGGACGTAGCCACGTCCCTGACATCATGCGCCCTATTGCGCCGTGATGGAGGAGGGTCAGAACTCAAGGCCAGATGGATTACCTTGCGAATCCAGGCCGAAATGGTATTCCTGGTGACCCTCCTCTTCGTTTCCCCGGTGCTAACAAACAAAGCTCCCACCTGGGGGCGGACTGCAGCTGTTCTTTTAAGATACAGCCTCAGACTCATGACTGGGCACAGTAGGAGATGGTCTGGGTCATCTGTTACAGAACGAAGACTTGAAACCCGGAAGGAGTCGAACCTAGGGTCCGGCACTCCCGGGTTCTGAGTCTTAGCAACAAACTCAGGGACGAAGCTGAACGTTACCTCCCCTCATTCCCTTGAATGGGCGACGTCGTAGGAGAGACCATGAAGTTCGCTGACTCGCTTGGCCGAGGCCAAAGCTAGCAGGAACACCGTCTTCCAGGTAAGGTGGCGATCAGAAGCCTGGCGTAATGGTTCGTAGGGAGGCCTCTTAAGAGACCTGAGAACTCGAACCACGTTCCATGGAGGAGGTCTCACTTCCAACTGAGGGCAGGTAAGTTCATAACTCCGTATGAGAAGAGACAGTTCCAGCGAGGAGGAAATGTCCATTCCTTTGAGCCTGAAGGTAAGACTTAAGGCTGAGTGATAGCCTTTCACTGCCGAGACTGAAAGGCGCATTTCTTCCCGCAGATACACAAGGAACTCCGCTATTGCTGGTAAAGTGGCATCGAGGGGAGAGATACCCCTTCCACGACACCAACCACAGAAAACTCGCTACTACGCCTGGTAGACTGCTGCGGATGACCTGCGCAGGTGGCCAGACATCCTTTCCGCAACCTGTTGCGAAAATCCTCTCTCTGTGAGGAGATGCTGGATAGTCTCCAGGTGTGAAGCCGAAGCAAAGCTACGACTTTGTGGAAGATGTTGGAGTGTGGTTGTTTGAGTAGCTCGTGACGTGGAGGAAGCTCCCTCGGGATCTCCGTGAGGAGCTGCAGAAGGTCCGGAAACCACTCTGCGTGATGCCATAGCGGAGCTATCAAGGTCTTCGAGAGATTGACCGATGTTCTGGTCTTGTTGAAGACCCTCCTCATCAGACAGAACGGGGGAAAGGCGTACACATCGACGTTGTCCCACCGTTGTTGGAAGGCATCTTGCCAGAGGGCCTTGGGGTCCAGGACTGGGGAGCAGTACAGCGGAAGCTTGGTGTTCAACGCCGTAGCGAACAGGTCCACTGTCGGGGAACCCCACAAAGTCAGGACTTTGTTGGCTATCTGAGGATCCAAAGACCACTCGGTACTCACTATCTGCGTCGCTCTCCTCAGACTGTCGGCGAGCACATTCCTCTTGCCCGGAATGAAGAGAGCCGCAAGTGATATCGAGTGGACTTTGGACCATCTCAGGATCTCTACTGCATGATGGGATAGCTGTTCCAAAAAGGTACCTCCCTGCTTGTTGATGTAAGCCACGACCGTGGTGTTGTCGCTCATCACCACCACAGAGTGGCCCGCCAGCACTTGGTGGAACTTCTGAAGAGCCAGGAAAACGGCCTTCATCTCTAGCAGGTTTATGTGAAGGTACTTTTCTGATTCTGACCACAGGCCTGAGGTCCTGTGGTTCAGAACGTGGGCCCCCCACCCTTTGTTTGATGTGTCCGAAAACAGCATCAAATCCGGGGAAGGGACGAGAAGATCCACTCCCTTTCATAGGTTCTCGTCTGCCACCCACCACTCAAGATACGCTCGTTCCGCAGATCCCATGGGGATCAGGATGTCCAGGGAATCGAGTCCTTGACTCCACCGAGACTTGAGTCGCTACTGAAGGGATCTCATTCTGAGGCGACTGTTGTGAATGAGACGGGTCAGAGAGGAGAGGTGGCCGAGGAGACGAAGCCACGATTGGGCTGGGAGTTCTTCTCGATTGAGGAAAGGTTTCGCAACCTTCCTCAGCCTTGCTATCCTTTCGTCTGATGGGAAGGCTTTGTGGAGATTGGTGTCTATGATCATGCCTAGATATACCAGTCTCTGAGAGGACTGCAGAGAGGACTTCTCGAGGTTTACCACGATCCCCAGATCCAGGCCAACTTCGAGGAGCCTGTCTCGGTGGCGAAGAAGGGACGCCTCCGAGTCTGCCATGATCAGCCAGTCGTCCAGATAACGAAGGAGACGGATGCCGATCCTGGGAGCCCATGAAGAGATGATGGTGAAGACTCTGGTGAACACCTGAGGAGCTGTGGAGAGACCGAAACACAGCACCTTGAACTGGTAGATCTTGTTGTCTAGGCAGAATCTCAGGTACTTCCTTGAAGACGGGTGGATTGGGATCTGGAAGTACGCGTCCTTCAGATCCAGTGTGCACATGAAGTCTCGTGGTCTCACTGCAAGCCTGACCGTGTCTGCCGTCTCCACGCTGAATGGAGTCTGCTTGACAAACCCGTTCAGGGTCAAGAGGTCGATGACTGGTCTCCAGCCTCCAGACACCTTTTTCACAAGAAAAAGTCGACTGTAGAAGCCTGGGGACCCGTCCACGACCTCCTGGAGAGCGTCCTTCTCCAACATGGTCTGGACTTCGGCCCAGAGGGCCTACCCTTTTGCCGATCCCATGGCAAAAGAGCTCAACGACACTGGATTCGCTGTCAGGGGAGGTAGAGATGCTGTGAACGGGACGTGATACCCTAGAGAGATCACGGAGATCGTCCAGGCATCCGCCCCGAGTTACTGCCACCTTGCTGCGCAACTCTGAAGGCATCCCCCCACTGGTGGACATGCAGGGGGATTGCCAACCCTAGCGTTTCCGGCCTCGGCCGGTACCTCTAGGGTTTTTGCCTCCCCTGGAGGACTTCTTGCCCCTCCTGCTCTTGGCAGGAAAGGGCTTAGACACCTTCGGCTTCGCTGCTACGGTCGTCTTCTTTGTGTCCTTGGCAGGACGGGGCTGCTGGACTGCCGGAGGCTTGTAGGGCCTCGATGTCAAGGCTCTATGGATGAGGGAATCCTGGTTGGATTTCCTCCACCTCTCGGCAGTGAGCTCCACGTCCTTAGGCTCGAACAGGCTCTTACCGAGAACGGAAGAGTGTCTGAGCCTGCTAGACTCCGCGCTGGAAACCTTATGGTGGAACCTCTCGGCCACAGCGTCCCGGCGCTTGAGGATCGTGTTGGCCCACAAGCTCGAGACTTGGTGGGACAGAAACTCAATGGTCCGAGTGCCCGAGAGGAGAAAGGTTGCCAGTGCTTTCCTTGGAGAGGTCCTTGGACCGCACCAGGATGCCCAGAGACCCCAGCCAGATGTCGAGCCATGAAGTGGCCTGCATGGCGCACTTGATAACCTTCTCCTGGCTCTGGATCTCAGTGGCTTAGAAGGACACGTGCCGGTTGGAGAGTCTCTCAAGAGGGACTCCCTCTGTGAGTTCTTCCACGGAGTGATGCAAGGGAAGACTCAGTGAAGACTCCTCGAGGATCTCAAAGTACCTCCTCTGATGGACTCGAGGAGGAGGGAGGAGCTTATTCCCGGCACTCGATCTGCTGGAGGAGGGAAGCTCTGCGAGCTGGCCCTCGATCTTGTCCCTGGCACTCTTCATCCCTTGGGACCAGGGCAAGGTTGCGCTGGCCCTAGAGGGTTTCTGAGTGCCATAGACGCGATCCAGAACCGTGTCCTTTCCTTCACGAGGTGGGACCTCAGGGTCTGGGATCCTACTAAGGTTCCTCATGAGGGTCATGACTTGCCAGAACGCATGTTCTGACTCCTGGTGCTCTCCTCCTGACGGACTTTCAGCGAAGTCTCCCATCCCCAGGGGCTCTTCCTGGGGGGGGAAACGTGGGCATCCTTGTCGGCTCTGGGCTGTTCCTGCCTGATCCTAGTTGACGATTTGGGAATCATCTTAGAGTCCTTGGGTTCCCTCCTGGCCAGGATACAGGACTCTAGAAGCAAAGGAGGCAGGTCCTTCTCCACCTCGGGGTGAGGAGACCTCTCGGGAAGAGGAGGAACCTCCTCCATTGGTGCGATGGGGGAGTATTCCTGCTCAACCGACTCTCCTGAAGAGGGGTAATCCTCCTCCGCAGGGGAGGGCGAGAAGGTCTGAGGGGGAGTAGGAGCCTTGCCTAAGGATCTGCGCGGGGACAGCCTAGGCCTCGGAGGAGGATCCACGTGAGAGATCGCCCGCACGAGAGCTCTGAGTAGGGTGTCGAACCAGGGCTGTTGACTGACAGCAGCGCTGTCTGACACTCCCTCTGGAGGGAAGGGGATCGAGGGATCCCTAGGAGGAGTTGACAAACGAGGGTTCGCCTGCAGGGCTGAAAGAGAAGAATCCCTAGATCCTGTCCGGGGAGCGCTCCCCCTCTGGCGAGCGCGCTGGTCTGCGCTTGCGGGGAGGGGAACGCGACAAGGAAGAATCAGCCTGTCGGCGATCGCACTGGGGCTCGTGTATCGGGCCCAGAGCAGGGTCGCGCGTGGATGGGTGGCGCGATGCTGGAAAATCACGCGCGCGCAGCCGCGTGGCCAGGCGCGCTGGCGACAGAGCGGGAGCGTGGGCGCGGGGGCGCACGGCAGCTTGAGCGGGAACATGGTCGCGAGAGCGCGTAGGCGATGGTGTAGGCGTGCGGCGATCAGGAGCTGGAACAGGAGGAGGCCGAACGCGCGGGGGCGCAGCGACCTGGTGCGGCTCCGAAGGACGTTAGATAACGGGGGCGCCTGAGCGCGTGTCCGGGAGAACCAACCGAGGGCGCGATAGCGTTGGAGAAGGGTCGCGAGCGACCTGGGGGCGAGAAGTTTGGCGACGGTCTGGAAGGACCTGTCTACTTGCCTGTGGATGCGCTAGTTGCGCTGGCGATCGTGGGCGCGCATAGCGCACATCAGGAATAGGTCACATCAGGAATAGGTCGCACCAGGATTCGCTGCTTTAGAGGTCGCGCGGTGCGAGCCGCGTGAGGGCGCTCTGGAGTTAGTTGGGCAACCATCGTTATCTTAAATACAGGCACGGGGCGTGTAGCAGGAACAGGGCGTGATATTGGTGCGTCGGGCGCGATCGTGTCTGAAGCAGACACGCGCGGTTCCAGAGGCGGCCGTGAGCGCCCGTGCGCTGACTTGGCAACCTCTGGGGCGACACGCCGAGTCGCCGCGACGCGTGGTCGCGTTGGTGCTGGTACAGGAACTGCGCGCGGGTGCGCGTCGCGAACCTCCCTCGTATCGCGAACCTCTCTAGGTGGGCGCGATGGGTTCAAGGCGACACGTGGGCGCGTTGGAGTGCGCGTGAGCGCTGGAGCTGGAATCGCGCAGGGACGCGTGTCGTGTCTATGCCCCGAGGGGCGTGACGAGTCCGCAGGAACCTGAGGGCGCCTGTGCGCCAACTCAGGAACCTCCTGGATCGCGCGCGATGAAACAGGAACTGGGGGGGCGCTGAGGCGCTGGAGGGCACGTGGGCGCAGGAGGCCGCTGGGGCACCGGTGGACGGGTAGGCGCCATATCAGGAACTGGCCGCGAGTGCGCAAGTGAGCTCGGCGGCACTATATCAGGAGCAGGGAGCGTCTGCGCAGTTGGGTGCTTGCGCGCTACTTCAGGAACTGCTGGAGGGCGACGAGGCGCCGATGGGCGTGACCGCAGGGAACCCTGGCGCAAAACAGGAACAGCGGCACGAACGCCTAAGGGTGAGCGCCGAGGCGCTATGTCAGGAACATCAGGAACGACAGCAGGAGGGTGCGCAGGCAGAGCCTTACGCTTAAGGGCGAGAGGCGCAGTTTCGCGCTCAGGTCCCTGAGACCCCGAAGGGCCTGGAGATTGCGCAGTGGCAGTCTCAGGTGGCGCGTAAAGCGCGTCAGCAGCTTTGGATGTCGAAGGTCTGGGCGACAGTTCACCTTGTCCCGAAGGATGACCATCCTCCGAAGGGGATCGCAAACGATCCCTGGAGAGGTCAAGGCAGGACAGGAGAGCGGCAAGTAGTCTCCGCAGAGGACTGTGGTGACGACGAGCCGAAGAGGCGCCTCCTAACCCCTTTAAAGGGGGAAGGAAGGTCTCTACGATGAAGGGGAGGACGAGCCTTCCGCCTTATACGCCCACGAGGGGCCGTGGGATCAGCAGGCTGACCATCAATGGGCCTCCGAAGAGGCGTCTCTACCAGAGAACTCCCCCGAGAGGGAGTCTCAACGGAAGGGGAGACCGTGGGACTAAGCTCCTCCCTCGAAGTATGTTCGGAGGGGGAGACAGAGCCTTCCGCTACCGCAGCCACAGGAACGGGCGTTTGGCCAGACCCACGGGATGTTTCCGACACAACAACGTCAACCACAGACAGAGGATCTATCTCCGCTGAAGTTGATGATTGTTTGGCGGCCGCACCCCTTTTGATCATGTTAAAAAGGGCTTCCTTGGAGGGCAAACCCTGCAGCCCCAAGGAAGCCCAATGCTGAAAAAGATCATTATTAGAAACAACCACCTCCTCCAAGGGGGAAGGGGCAGCCGCCTCGCTATGGGAGGCAACGACCTCTCCCTCACCACGGGATCGGTTAATGACATCAACAACATTACGGTCTACGCTACCCCTCGCTGGCCTCTCGGAAGAGGCCGCCCGAGCGGGAGCTTCGGAGGAGGAATGGGCGACGACGACGACCTGGGATTTTTTCTTCCGAGAAGCCTCGGAAGAAGAAAGATCCCTTTTAGCCTTCTTCTTACGTCGCCGGGCAAACCTCTCCCACTGGGAGGTAGACCACTCCCTACACTCAATGCACAAGTTAGACCTATCACACCGTTGGCCCCTACACTGAGGGCATAAGGAGTGAGGATCCGTGTCCACGGCCGACATAAAGGTCCCACAAGGGCGGCCGGAAATTCCAGGGCACGTACGCATAACAAGAGATAGAGGCCAACTTCACATACACACTGAAAAGAAAAAGCAAACAAAATTATGGCAGTCAAAAGAGAGGAGAGCGCTGAAAGGTCTGTCGTCTCTCAGAGCCAAAAGTAAAGTGAGCTAATCACCAGTGCGTGTGAGGGGGGAGGGGTAGCTAGCTACCCCTCCCTACCCCCCCCCCCCCCCCCCCCCCGCTAACTAGCGGTGGGGTAGGAAACCCTCGTTAAAACTTTATGGCTCGTCATCGGCTGCGCCGAAGTAATTACCCCATGTAAATAGCATGGTTTGTATTTCAGTTACGAAACAAATATAAAATAATAAAAATGAAAAAAAAATAAGCTAAGTTAAGTTAAAGTTCACGTAGTAGTGTAAGCTATCGTACACGTTATCGTACAAAGTCACCGTCCCTACCTCCTCGCTGATCTTACGTCTCCTGCGTAGAAGTCCCTACACCTGCGCTGGCCTGTCGCTAAGGTAAAGTGTTACATTACAACCCGTTTTTAATTTATTATTTCATTACCTGTATTAATATTCTTTTTTTTTGGTTTGTAATATGTATTTATTATACAGGTATTGTATTAATGTATTGTGTAATTAAGTGTAGCCATTTATTAAGGATTTATTATGGGTTCTTAGGCTGAGGAACTAATTAAATAAATTACCATGTATTCTTATGGGAATATTTGCACCAACATACGATCGTTTTAACATACGAAGCAGTTTCTGGAACGAATTAAGATCGTATGTAGAGGTATCACTGTACAGTGCTTACCCTAGACGAAAATCTATGATGTATAGTTATGCAGTAAAATATTTCTAGCATAATCTGTGCATCCATGCGCAGTCCCTTGCCTTGACCCACCTGATTAGGGAGGGGTTACTTCAAACCCCCCCCCCCCTTTTCTTATCCTAAACTGAATGAAATCAGTTCCCCCCCCTTCTCACCATGATTAATTCTCCAGAGGAAGACTAATCTGTGCTTTATCCATTGTCGATATCTCTTCCATCTCTTAGGCTCTTCAGAGCCCCTAGAATTAGTCTTGGTGTAGGGTCATGGCAATTGGCTAGGCGGGATGCACATGTATGTCTCTTTTCTGCTTCTTTTCCAGCTTACTATCCTAAGCTTACACATGAAAAGGAATCTTATATTAAGGTAAAATAACTGTCATTGTATATGACTTCCACAGACTCATTCCCCCTTTCTTTTACAGGAGGAGTGTGAGAGCGCCTTCTGCAACGTTCGGCATCTGGACTTCTACGGCCACCTGGCGGGCCGAACCCACGCCAGCTGTTCTGTTACCAAAGGGACTCTTCAGTATTGGGACCTGCAGGTCTGCACTATGTGCAAGGACCTGCTCCACGAAGCGTTCAAGGACCCTCCCTCTGTGGAGGCCAGAGATGTTGCCCGAGAGAAACTGCGCAACTGGGTGCGTGGATTCCAGAAGAACGCCAAGGGGCCCTATCTCCCGAGTGAGATGATGAGAGCTTTGCTCTTTCCAAAGGCATCTGCGGATGCTGTCATCCCAAAGGCCGAGATCCCCTGCGTCCAGCTGACGGTGGAACCTGACGTTTTGGACGCACTGCAAGACTTCCATCTTGACGAGGTAGAACAGATGTCGGAGGTATCAGACACCACCGAAAGGACCCTGATGGCCGAGGGTCAAGAAGAGGAGGAGCAGGTGGAGGTTCCGGACTCTGAGGGCGGGGTCGCCCGCACCCCCTTTATCACTTCCGTTGCTGTAATGGAACCCGTCCCCTCTACATCGTCGACGCCTACCCCTACTCCATCGCTTCTGGAGGACCAGGACAGTATCCAGGCCCTGGCGGCCCTCCTGGACGAAAGGTATCGAAGAGGACAAGAAGACCTCAAGAGGGAGATTCTCCGTCTGTCGAAACAGTCGGGCAGGAAGATCAACATCAAGGATCTTCCCCTTTGCTCAGTAACCAACCCCTGAAGGCATGCCGAGCACATGCCAATCACTCGTCAACGACAAACTAGGCGCTGTCCCCCTTGAAGAGGTGGAGTTTTGGCCTAGCTTCGAGGCGTACCCGGACTGTTACATCCGTCTCAAGTTCGAGCCTGTTTCCAAGGAGGAAACCGAGCCTAAGGAGGTCATAGTCTTTGACCACGCTAAGGCTCAATCTCTTTTGGCCAGAAACCTTAAGAGCAAGGGCTACACCAACTCCAAGGTGCCGGCCCTTATCAAGAAACATCCTTCTTTTCTTGCTCCTGCCACCATGGTCTTCTCCTTTGCTGAAAAGTCCTTGCTGGCAGTGTTGAAGGCGGTGGAGGAAGGGAAACCTTGCCCTACATTGGAGGAATGAAGGCCCCTCTCCCTCGCCCTACCCCCCGACGACAAGAACTGGAAAGACATCCAGTTAACTTTCTCGGTAGGAAAGTTAGAGGCTGACATGACAGGACATCAGTTTAACAAGAACCTCCCTAAGCTCTCCAAATACCTTCTGCGTCGGGAGCTCGATACGAAAGAGAGACTGGCCGCCTCCCTTTCCCTCCAAGTGCAATTGGAAACAATGGCCGGGGACACTCGGACCCCAGATATGTACATGGTCTTAGCCAAGACCCATCTCGCTACGCTGACAGAAGACTTTTACAGCTTCATCAGGGCTTGGCGAGCCTGCAGGGAATTTGTGTTTACGGATGCTACCGTCAAACACTAACCCCGGAAACTGATCTCCTCCAACATTTGGGGGAAACACCTCTTCCCCGATGATCTCGTGAAAGATAGTTGACAGAGCCACCACCGAGAACCGGAACCTTCTCAACAAGTGGGGCATGTCAAGAAAGAGGAAATCTTCTCAGGATGAGGGCCCCCAGCCTAAGAAGAAATCCAATAAGCCTAGACCTCAGCAGCGACAGGCTAAGCGCCAGTTTCCGGCACCCGCTACTCCCCAGTTGGTGACTCAGCCCCAACAGACCTTTCAGTTGGTCCCTCAGCCGGTGGTGGCCCAGTCACCAGTGTTTACCCCTGCTTATGAGGGCAATCCACTACCTTTCGTCCCAGAGGTAGAGGCTCCGGCAGAGACTCCTCTCGTCACCCTTCCAGAGGGAGAGGAGAAAGGGGAGCAGGGGGCCGAGGTGGTAAACCCTCGGGAAACTAGAAGCAATGAAATGCTTCCGGTGGGAGGAAGACTCCGCCTCTTTCAGGATCGTTGGACCTTCGATCCTTGGGCGCACAGTATCATCAAGAACGGACTAGGGTGGAGCTGGGTTTCACCACCTCCAACCTTCCATCAATTCTTTCAACACTCAAACCCCGTCCTGGAAGAATACGTCCAAGAACTCTTGAACAAGAAGGTGATCAAGAGGGTGAAATCCACCAGGTTCCAGGGAAGACTGTTCTGTGTTCCCAAGAAGGAGTCCGACAAACTCAGAGTCATTCTGGACTTGTCCCCTCTCAACAAGTTTGAGAACAACAAATTCAAGATGCTAACTCTTCAGCACATCAGAGCCCTACTGCCCCAAAAGGGCATTCACAGTCTCGATAGACTTGGCGGACACCTACTGGCACATTCCAATGAATCGCCAGACCTCCTCCTACCTAGGATTCAGGCTTCAAAAAAGACAATACAGTGAACCCTCGCTACTTCGCGGTTCGACCATCGCGGATTCACCACTTCGCGGATTTTTTCCATAACCCATATATATATACAGTAATATATATATATATATATATATATATATATATATATATATATATATATATATATATATATATATATATATATATATTATATATATATATATATATATATATATATATGTATGCATGTATTTATGTATATATGTAGGTATGTATATGTGTATACATATAAAAATATATATATATATATATATATATATATATATATATATATATATATATATATATATATATATATACAGTATACACACACACACACACATATATATATATATATATATATATATATATATATATATATACAGTATATATATATATATATATATATATATCTAAAGTAGGAAGATGTGATGTAGTTCTAAGGGAAAAGTATGGGAAATATGTCTGGGTAATAAGCAAAGCTCTACCTCCAGTTTGTTTCTTCATTATGATCAGAGATAAATGTAAACAAAACATTGGTTGCCATTTTTTATCGTGCTTTTTAGCGTGTTTAGGAAATGCATGATATAAAATCACCTTTAATATTTGTGCCTGTTTTAGTTTAGGGTACTGTAGTACATGCATTAAGTGTTCTGTATATTAAAGGGTAGTTTGTTAACAGTACTACGTACAAGGGAAGGTTTTAAAAGTCTGAATATACATGTTGAATAAATAGGTAAATATGGTGTCACTACTTCGCGGATTTTCACCTATCGCGGCCGCGACTGGAACCTATCTACCGCGATAAACGAGGGTTCACTGTACGCCTTCAGAGCCATGCCCTTCGGACTCAACATAGCTCTAAGGATCTTCACAAAGCTCGCAGACACGATCGTCCAACAGCTACGACTTCAAGGCATCCAGGCGATTGCTTACCTGGACGATTGGCTGGTATGGGCCGCATCCTCAGAAGAATGCTTGCAAGCTTTAAGAAAAGTGACCCAATTCCTGGAACACCTCGGTTTCAAAATCAACACCAAGATGTCTCGACTTTCTCCAGCTCAGAAGTTTCAATGGCTAGGAATCCATTGGAACCTCCAGTCACACCGTCTTTGCATCCCCCCGAAGAAAAGGAAGGAAATACTGTAGCGGGATCTGTCAAGAGACTCCTCAGATCCAAAAGGATTTCAAGACGTCAACAGGAACAGGTGCTCGGCTCCCTCCAGTTCACTTCAGTGACAGACCCAGTGCTACGAGCACAGCTAAAGGATGCTTCGGGAGTCTGGAGAAGATACGCATCCATCGCTCGAAGAGATCTCAAGAGACCTTCGCTCACTCCTAAAGCCATGGTTGGAGGCAAAGAACCTGAAGAAATAAGTTCCCCTTCAACCTCCGCCTCCGCCGGTCGTTATCCACACAGATGCATCGCTAGAAGGATGGGGCGGTCGCTCCCCTCAACGACAAGTTCAAGGAACATGGTCTCCCCTATTCAAGACGTTCAACATCAACTTCTTGGAGGCCATGGCGGTCCCTCTCTCTCTGAAAAGACTGTCTCCTCAACCCTCGTCCCACATCCATCTAACCCTGGACAGCGCCGTTGTGGTCAGATGGCTCAAGATCGCCCCAACTCAACCAAGTGCTTCTACCCATCTTCCGCCTTGCAGAAAAGAAGAGATGGCACCTCTCAGCAGTTCACCTTCAAGGATTCCGCAACGTGACGGCGGATGCTCTATCGAGGACAACCCCAATAGAGTCAGGATGGTCCCTAGAAGCAGGTTCGTTCTCCATCTCTCACCAAGTCCCGGAACTGCAGATCGACCTCTTTACGACGAGCGACAACAAACAACTTCCTCGTTACGTGGCCCCCTACGAGGACCCCAGAGCGGAAGCAGTGGACGCTATGTCCCTGGATTGGAACAGATGGTCCAAGATTTACCTGTTCCCTCCACCCAACCTTCTGCTGAAAGTCCTCACCAAGCTGAGAACCTTTCTAGGCACAGCAGCCCTAGTGGCACCCAACTGGCCACGGAGCAACTGGTTACCCCTAATCCTGGAGTTACAACCCAAGATAATTCCCCTGCCGGACCCAGTTCTATACCAGCAAGTTCAGAAGTCGACTGTCTTCGCTTCATCAAGGAAAACCAGAGACCTAGAGCTCATGATTTTCTCTCCCTAGCCGTTAAGAAGAGGTTCAGGATCTCGAAGAAGAGTTTGGACTTCCTAGAGGAATACAAAACTAAATCTACCAGAAGGCAATACGAATCTTCCTGGAAAAAATGGGTATCCTTTGTCAAGGCTAAGAATCCTACGGAAATCTCTATAGATTTTTGTCTGTCCTTCTTTATTCACCTTCATGGACAGGGCTTGGCAGCCAACACGATTACTACTTGCAAATTAGCCTTAGCAAGACCACTACTCTATGCCTTCCAGATCAACCTGTCCGACGACATCTTTAATAAGCTGCCAAGGCATGTGCTAGACTCCGTCCCGCACCTCCTCCGAGACCCATCTCCTGGTCTCTCGACAAGGTGCTCCAATTCGCCTCAAGTCTGGACAACGAGTCTTGCCCTCTGAAAGATTTGACTCAGAAAGTAATTTTTTTTTTTTTTTTGCTCTCGCCTCAGGAGCCTGAGTCAGTGAGATTGTGGCTTTATCGAGAGAAGAGGGCCAGATACAGTTTGCTGAGACAGGCGAACTTACCCTCTTTCCTGACCCAACGTTTCTCGCCAAGAACGAGCTTCCCACCAAACGGTGGGGCCCCTGGAGAATCTGCCCCCTGAAGGAAGATGTCTCTCTATGCCCAGTAGAGAGTCTAAAGGTCTATCTTCGAAGAACTTCAGACTTTGGCGGAGGACAGCTCTTTAAAGGAGAAACATCAGGGTCTGATTTGTCACTCAAACAACTAAGGACGAAGATCACCTACTTTATTCGCAGAGCGGATCCTGACAGTACACCCGCAGGTCATGATCCCAGGAAAGTTGCCTCTTCCCTGAATTTCTTCCAGACAATGGACTTCGAGAGTCTTCGTTCCTTCACGGGATGGAAGTCATCGAAAGTGTTTTTCAAACACTACGCTAAGCAGGTGCAAGAGTTGCGACGCCATGTGGTGGCAGCAGGTAGTGTGCTAAAACCTGCTGCTTAGTGCTGCGTAGAACAGTGAGTTATTCGGGACTCTAACTCCACGGGTGCCTCTGTGGACCCCAGTGCGAAACAGTGAATTTAAGTGCCACCTTGTGACACTAAAGACTGTTCTCCTACAAGGTGAAGTAACAGACTGTAACAAGTGTGCCACATGTTTTTTACATGAAGTGTATATAAGACTTTCTTGAAAGACTTTATAGTTCCTCTGGAACTTATGTGTGCTATGGCAAGTTTTTTCTCTTTCAGATTCCACACCTACTTCTTTGATGTCTTTAGTCTATGTTTTAATTGCATTTGATTATTGTAAAAATTTCACCTATTTCATGCTAATCATGTTTTATTGAATAAAAAGAGTATTAGGTTACCCTGTGCGTCTCATTTCGCCCTCTTTATCTCATGAAATAAAATTACTGTTACAGACTTTATTACCCTTTGTTGATATTTTATGAACTATGTCATAAACTTGTTCTCTTGATGCATGCTCATCTAGATTAAGGTAACTTGTTCCAACACGAGTATACTTACCTTCTCTATCTGGCCCTGGGACCAGCAGGTATCTCCGAGACTAGGCGAGTTCCTCTATCAAGCAACTTCAAGGTGTTCCTTCTGTCCAATTAGGACTTCCCTGCCAGGGGGGCAGGAAGCAGTAACATGGTATATGCTGCTTATCTGAAGTGGCATGTGACGGATATGCCACAGGTCTCTACGATCATCAGACCAAAGGAATATTATTTAGAAGTCGAAAGGCACTACATAAAAGGGAAAAATCCACGATACATTAATTCTCTGGTACACTTCCATCAGGACGACATGACTTGAGCCCAAAAAAAGGATTTTGCGCGAAGCGATGGCCATGTTGTCCTGATGGACCCGCCCTTGTTCTCTATTTGGCCTTGTCAGACCCCTCCCAATCTCATTGCATCGTGGAGCCAGGCATATACGCCGAAAGGAATGACGATGGCGCGCTCCGGCGGCGTTATCCAAGATGGCGGCCGGATGTTGACGTCGCCGAGTACCAAAACAGTAATGGAGGAGGAGAACTTTGTAAAGGCTCCTCCCATAACTTGCCACCTTTTCCCCCTCGAAGCATAAACGCTATGTGGGGTGCAGATAGCTATGTGGCGTGTCAAGCATACGTCCCCTGTTGATATACGATATCCTAAAGGGAAACCTTATGGGTACTCGCGCCAGAAGTTAGAATTCTGTGAAACCTTTAGTTTAATTCTCTGGGAATATCTACTGTAATCATATATACCCTTAGGAAGCTACTGAAGGAACCTTCAATCAGGACGACAAGGCCATCTCACCCAAAAATGACAAATTCGTAGATAATTTGTATTTTTCCTAACTAAACAAACCTTAGCTATTTACATGGAGGGTAATTACTTCGACATAGCTGTATGACGAGCCATAAAAATTTTAACGAGGGTTTACTACCCCTACGCTAGTTAGCGGGGGATGAGGAGGGGTAGCTTGCTACCCCTTCCCCTCACACACACCGGTGAAAGGCTCACTGTACTTAGTTGTAGGACTTATCTTGGGGGACAGGGCTGGCGGGCAAATATGTGTAAATAGCTAAGGTTTGTATAGTTAGGAAAAATACAAATTATCTACGAATTTGTCATTTGTTCCGTAACTGAAATACAAACCACGCCATTTACATGGGGTGACTTAACCCTTAGGGAGGGTGGTAAGTCCCGGCCATACTGGCTTTGGCTTACCCGGGGATTCCATATTCGAGCGATTAAGTACTCGGACAATAGGGAATCCCTGCTTCTCGCTAGCGGTTGTGAAACTGCCGCGGCCTACGTAAGGTGTGTGCGAAGGTGGAAAGTGACTTGTCCTAGGCAGTTGATCTGGAGTTCCTCAGAAGGAAATCTAGGCTAGGACTCTCCCAATACCACCTCATCAGGGTATGGGGACATGACAGTATTACACCTAATAATAGGAACACAAGGAAGCATGGTCTACCTGCAGTGGTTTGAGGTCAGCTGTGCAGAGAACCCAGGATGCTGCTTTCTCCAAGGGAGGAGAGGATGAAGAAAAGAATAAGGGCCAGACAGATCTTTTCATTCATGCAGACTAACACCAGGTAACAATGCCCTCAACCTTCTGCTACTTGTCCATTAAGGAGCCTGAGGTTTAGACCAGCTGTTGTGCAGCCACCACAGGGCCAATAGAAACGTATCAAGCCTCCTGTGGGTCATGTCTTGCAGTTAAGGGGCTGAGAAGATGGTCTGACGCTTCAACACCCCCGCTTGCAGGACCTGCGTCACTGAATGATGCTCCATGAAGGGCAGGGACGTAGCTACGCCCTTGACATCAAGGGCTCTAGGGCGATGCGACGGAGAAGGGTCAGGATTCAAGGCCAGGTGTAACACCCAGCGAGTCCGGGCTGAGATGGTATTCCTGGTGATCATTCTCTTCGTTTTCCCAGGGTCCACGAACGAGGCTTGAGCCAGGGGACGAACTGCAGCTGTTCTCTCAAGACGCCACCTCAGACTCCCTACCGTCAAGGTAGGAGATGATCTGCGTCATCTGCTACAGGACGGAGACTCGAAACCTGGAAAGAGTCGAACCGCGGGTCCGGCACTCCCGGGTTCAGAGTCCTGGCAACAAAACTCAGGGACGAACCTGAACGTTGACTCCCCATATCCCCCTGAATGGGCGAAGTCGTATGAGAGACCATGTGACTCGCTTGGCTGAGGATAAGGCTAGCAGGAACACTGTCTACCCAGTAAGGTGGTGATCTGGGGCCTTACGTAGTGGTTCGTCGGGAGGTCTCTTTAGAGACTAGAGGACTCGAACCACGTTCCAAGGAGGTGGTCTCACCTTCGACTGAGGGCAGGAGAGGACATGGCTTCGTATGAGGAGAGAGAGAGCCAGCGAGGGAGAAATGTCTATCCCTTGAGCCTGGAGGCAAGACCTGAGGCTGAGAAACAACCTTTCACAGCCAAAACTGAAAGGCACAGTTCATCCCGCAATCCCACGAGGAGCTCCGCTATTGCTGGAAGCGGCATCGTGTGGAGGGATACCCTCTCCACGACACCGACCACAGTAACTCGCCCCTTCGCCTGAGAGACTACTGCGGAAGACTTGCGCAGGTGTCCAGACCTCTTTTTCGCAACTTGTTGCGAGAAACATGGAGTTTTTATGATAAAACAAAGTTTTATGAATACTTACCTGGCAGTTATATATATATAGCTGATATCTCTAAAATCGGCAGAATTTTTCAAAACGAGGCAACCGCCTTGTGGTGGTTGGGAGGTAGGTGGTAACACCCGTCACAGGGTGGTCCAAGGAATCATTCCCGTGTCCAAGACTTCAGTTCATCTATGCCCGACCTGTCTCCTGAGGGGAGGTGGGTGGGCCTTTGAATATATATATAACTGCCAGGTAAGTATTCATAAAACTTTGTTTTATCATAAAAACTCCATTTTTATGAATAGTACTTACCTGGCAGTTATATATATATAGCTGATTCACACATTTGGAGGAGGGAAACAGACAGTAAACATCGTTAGGGAAACAACAAAAGAGTTGTAGGAGATAAAAACACCTTGATTCCTTGCCTGCTAAGGTAGCCGATTCAAAGGTACAGCCTTTAGAGTGGCTTTCCCTTAGGAGAGTTTATCCAGGAGTAAGCCTGCAATGCTGCAAAAAACTCAATCGAGTCTGTCAAAGGGATAAGACCAACAACTTGACTAGACTTCAGAAACTAACTTCGCCCCATACAATAAAAACTGCAACCTTACTAAAACTAACCACCTAACCCTGCAACATAAACATAAACTATCTATCTAGACTGAGGGAACCGCACCACAAGACGAAGTCCTCAGACTATCATAAAAACACAAACCCTCATACATGCATATAAACCAAGGTTGAGTGGGGTTATTAACTCCTTTTCCTAATACAGAAACCGCAGCTATGTATGGGCCCAAGGTATAGCACTTGCCAAAGTCTACTCTCACCTATCTAAGTTAATGAGAAGCGAAGACAGAGTTGCTCCTCCAGAAAATTGCATCCATGAATAGCCTAACAAACATGTATTCCTGATATGCCAGAGAGGTAGCAATGGCTCTCACTTCGTGAGCCCGTAATTTCAACAGGGCGAAGTGTTCCTCCTCACATAAGAGGTGGGCTTCCCTAATTTTCTCCCTCAGGAAAAAGGACAAAGCATACTTAGACAGGGGTTTTTGGCGGATCTTTCACTGAACACCATAACAAGTTGGATGCACAGCTCACGTTCAAAGTGTGAGCCAAAAAAAACTTTGAGGGACCTAACTGGGCAGAGGAGTCTTTCCTTCTCTCGACCCACTAGGTTCGTGAGGTTAATGACATCAAACATCGTAGGACAGGGTTACGAAGGGTTCTCGCTCTTTACAAGAAAGATGAACCTTAAGGCACAAACTGCCCTATCCTAATTGAAGCTCACCCTCTTCCCAATTGCCTGGACTTTGCTGACCTCTTGGCATTCGCTAGAGTCATAAGGGAGAGGGTTTTCTTCGCTACAACTCGAAGAGAGGCTAGCGAGATAGGTTCAAATTTCTTGGAGCACAGAAACTTAAACACCACATCCAGGTTAAAGAGTACCTATTACGTCGTCTGTAAAGACCCAATGAGGTCCTGCAAACCTTGATTTTGAGACAACTCTAGGCCTCTATGCCTAAAGACGGCGGAGAGCATTCTGCTGTATCCATTGATGGTAGATACAGCCAGCTTAGCATCCTGTCTGAGGTACAAGAAGTAGTCTGCAATCTGGCTCAGAGAGGTAGTGGATGAGGAAACTTGTGCCGCCTGCACCAAGCTCTAAAGGTCTCCCACCTAGATTGGTAGACTCTTTGTGAAGAGATCCTCCTTGCTCTGGCGATAGATTTCGTCGCTTGTGCCGAAAAGTCTCGAGATCTGACAAGCTTCTAGTCAGTCTGAAGGAAGTCAGTTGAGAGCAAGGGGGGTAAGATAATACCTCTCGAAGTGGGACTGTTTGAGAAGATCTGGACTTGCCGAAGTCTTCTTGGGAAGTCCATCAACATGCCCATCACTTCCGAAAACCATTACCTAGCAGGCTAGAATGGAGCCGCCAGGATCATTCGCCCCGAACCGAGGAGAGCGAATTTCCTGAAGACCAGATTGATGATCTTGAACGGGGGCAACGCAAACATGTCCAACCCCGTCCAATCCATCAAGGAGTCCACTGCTACAGCTTCCTCGTCCGGGACTAGGGAGCAGCAGTAGGGGATCCTCTTCTTCCAGTTGGAGGCAAAAAGGTCTGTTACAGGTCTGCCCCACAACATCCAGAGACTTGCGGGTTGAGAGACCATTCTGAGGGAAAAACAAGTCTCTTCCTGCTGAGCATGTTTGCCCCGATGTTTCTTGCCCTAGAACAAACCTCCTTTCTAGATCCAAGAAATCAGAACGAAGGCGTCCTTGATCTCGACACACGATTCGACTAGTGTCATCACGAAGTCCTAGATTCTCATGTTCAAAGTCATGCCTCATGCTAGAACTTCGACGTCGAGCGTCCTGAAAGACGGGGTGCCGATCGTCCTGTAAGACGTGGCGCCGATAGTCCTGTAGACGTGGTGCCAATATTCCTGTAAGACGTGGAGCTGAGAGGTTAACAGAGCAAGACGCTGAACGTTCTAAAAGACAAGGTGCTGAGCGTCCTGGTGTCAGAAGAGACTCTTCTTGTTGACAGGAAGACCTAATTATTTGATAGGCTCAACGTTATCTAAAAATCCAGATACAGGGACGCTCTGATTTCTCCAGAGAGCAGTATTCCGCTACATAAGGCAAAAGTTACGTGAACATGAGAGGGGCGGAGCTGAGACCAAAACACACGCCCGAAACTGACCCATTCTACAACCATTCTTCCTTGTAAACAAACCTCAGATAAAGTTTGATTGCATAGCCTGCCACTTAGACTCCTCTCTAGAACTGGGAGAGAGAATCGTTGTAGCTAAAAACTAAAGGAGGTTTCCCTATAAAAGGAAAAAGCAATCCTCCTTCAGAAGAAGTACTGACCAAAGGTCTGCTCCCCTCTTCTCCAAAGATTTTGATGTCTCCATGGAGAACTTTGACTTCTGAACGAAGGCGTAAAGAGCATTTACGTCCAGGACCGGACAAAAGACTCCCTCTCCCAAAAGAGACACATTGAAGTTGCAGTCGGTTAGGCAGAAAAGTCTTATCGGAGTAACTAACAAAGGAGGATTCACTAGGAAAAAGATTTCGCATCCATCCTTAGTAAAAACACGGACCAAAGGTCTGCTCCTCTCCTTTCCCAGGCTCGCCAGAAGTAGCAAAGTCTGGCTCCTACTGTTGTTAGTCATCAAAGGTTTCTGTTTTAAGAAATAAAAATTAATATATTCTTAAAGCTCCATTAATGACCACGCAAAAACTCAGATGGTGGGGAACATGGAGCAACAGAACTTAGGATCCTCTCCTTCTGTTAACCTCAAACAATTCAACATGAGAAAAGTGATCACTAAAGTCATCCTTGACAAAGATCTTATAAGACGTGGCGTCGCCCTGAAAGGACAAGGCGGCGATCGTCCTATCATCCTGAAAGGCGAGGCTGCCCTCGCCCCTTAAGGCGAGGCTGCCCTCGCCCCTTAAGGCGAGGCTGCCCTCGCCCCTTAAGGCGAGGCTGCCCTCGCCCCTTAAGGCGAGGCTGCCCTCGCCCCTTAAGGCGAGGCTGCCCTCGCCCCTTAAGGCGAGGCTGCCCTCGCCCCTTAAGGCGAGGCTGCCCTCGCCCCTTAAGGCGAGGCTGCCCTCGCCCCTTAAGGCGAGGCTGCCCTCGCCCCTTAAGGCGAGGCTGCCCTCGCCCCGAAAGGCGAGGCTGCCCTCGCCCCGAAAGGCGAGGCTGCCCTCGCCCCGAAAGGCGAGGCTGCCCTCGCCCCGAAAGGCGAGGCTGCCCTCGCCCCGAAAGGCGAGGCTGCCCTCGCCCCGAAAGGCGAGGCTGCCCTCGCCCCGAAAGGCGAGGCTGCACTCGCCCCGAAAGGCGAGGCTGCACTCGCCCCGAAAGGCGAGGCTGCACTCTCCCCGAAAGGCGAGGCTGCACTCTCCCCGAAAGACGAGGCTGCACTCGCCCCGAAAGACGAGGCTGCACTCGCGACGAGGCTGCACTCGCGACGAGGCTGCACTCGCCCCGAAAGGCGAGGCTGCACTCGCCCCGAAAGGCGAGGCTGCACTCGCCCCGAAAGGCGAGGCTGCACTCGCCCCGAAAGGCGAGGCTGCACTCGCCCCGAAAGGCGAGGCTGCACTCGCCCCGAAAGGCGAGGCTGCACTCGCCCCGAAAGGCGAGGCTGCACTCGCCCCGAAAGGCGAGGCTGCACTCGCCCCGAAAGGCGAGGCTGCACTCGCCCCGAAAGGCGAGGCTGCACTCGCCCCGAAAGGCGAGGCTGCACTCGCCCCGAAAGACGAGGCTGCACTCGCCCCGAAAGACGAGGCTGCATTCGCCCCGAAAGACGAGGCTGCATTAGTCCCGAAAGACGAGGCTGCATTCGTCCTGAAAGACGAGGCAGCATTCGCCCTGAAAGACGAGGCTGCATTAGTCCTGAAAGACGAGGCAGCATTCGCCCTGAGAGACGAGGCTGCATTCGTCCTGAAAGACGAGGCAGCATTCGCCCTGAAAGACAAGGCTGCATTCGTCCTGAAAGATGAGGCAGCATTCGCCCTGAAAGACGAGGCTGCATTCACCCTGAAAAACGAGACTGCATTCGTCCTGAAAGACGAGGCAGCATTCGCCCTTAAAGACGAGGCTGCATTAGTCCTGAAAGACGAGGCAGCATTTGCCCTGAAAGACGAGGCTGCATTCTCCCTGAAAGACGAGGCAGCATTCACCCTGAAAGACGAGGCTGCATTAGTCCTGAAAGACGAGGCAGCATTCGTCCTGAAAGACGAGATTGCATTCGCCCTGAAAGACGAGGCTGCATTCGTCCTGTCTTGAAAGACTTAGCGCAGAGCGTTAAGGCAAAATGATATTCATTATGCCGCTCGGCGCGTTCGGTTCCAACCAGAGGGTTCATAAGGCCGACTGGCGCTCTGGGACAAAAACCGAGTCAATGATGGTTTGTAAGCATTGATATTATCAGCGAATATCTATGACTTAAAGTATTGCCATTAAAATCAAAAGTGATGCAATGCAAAACTCTAAAAGCAGTGTAAGAATCTTAACGTTCAACGCTCTTTGCTTTACCATGGCAAGGGCAAGCATTCTTGGGAACGTTAACAGGAATGCTCGCGAGGGCGTTTGCTCATGAGCTAACGCCTCTCGTTTCCTTTCGCCGATTGACGTTCCTTCTCCCATGGGCCGGGGAGCTTGGAAGAGGTCTAAGGCTAGGAAAACGACGTCCACTGTGCTGAAAGAATCCAATGCCTAATTTAGCACTGAAACTTGCACTATTAAACTCTTACACAAAAAACCATAATTAGTCCTGCCCGTTGTGAGAGAACTTATTCTTCTGCCACAGGCTTGAATGAGAAAGCAAAATCGTCTCTAGTACTTGCTATATAAACTGTAACAAAATATTTTTATAAAATATTAAACTGACATTTCCATAATAAAATAAACTTTCAAACATACTTACCCGGCGGTCACAAAAAGAAAAAACCACCGGGCAAGAGTTGAGATTAAAAATAGATGTTGAAGACACCCACCCGGTAGTTACATATAACCACCGGTAAAATTAAATGTCATAAATACCTACCCGGTAGTTACATACAAACGCCGGGAAAGTTATATGTTAAAGATTAAAATGAACAGAAAAAGGGAAAACAAATGTAATCCACAATTAATTCAAAAGGTTTTCAAAAACAAGCGAGTTGTAATGATAAAAAGAACAGATATAGCAATATCGTATCTATATATATAAATGTAAACAATAGGAACATATAAATGAAAATGCTACTAAAACTAGAATTCCCATATCATTGTTGTTGGAGTATAATAGCCAACACTTTAATTCCCACATTGAAAAGAACGCTACCAAGGCATGTTGGGACTGCACCGATAGTAACGAGTAACAGCGTAAATTAACCATACGCTAGTTCTATTTAATTTATGAAATTAGATCGATGATTTAAAGAACGAATACCAAGTAGACAAATCTTTCTTTAAAATTTTACAATAAAAGTTAAAAAACTTATATAAGTGAAATTCCTCCCATTCTTTACATAAAACAAATAAAGAGAATTTGCAAGACATACATGAAGATTACGTCACACGACTGTGACAAAGTTGCCGGAACGTATTTCCGTCATCAGGATTAAAAACTTTGCACCTAAAATATAGCGCACAAACAAAACCTCTGCATACAAACTGTGAGGATCAACCGACACTTTTGGTAACCTCATGTTGCATACATCACTCGCACAAACACGAAAATTAGGTTATCGCTCATGATAAACAAGGTAAATAATAATAATAAAACACGATTGCCAAATCCCTAAATCAGTGTACTTCACCAAACGAAGTCCAAAAAAGCGAAGAAGGGAAAATTATTCGAAAAACTCTCAATGGTGGACCGACGATGTTTTCGATCCAGCCGGCAGAGATGAACTGAAGTCTTGGACACGGGAATGATTCCTTGGACCACCCTGTGATGGGTGTTACCACCTACCTCCCAACCACCACAAGGCGGTTGCCTCATTTTGAAAAATTCTGCCGATTTTAGAGATATCAGCTATATATATATAACTGCCAGGTAAGTACTATTCATAAAACTTTCTCTTTGAGGAGACGCTGGATAGTCTCCCGGCGGGAAGTCGAAGCAAAGCTACGGCTTTGTGGAGGATGTTGACATGTGGTTGTGTGAGTAACCCGTGACGTGGGGGGGGGGTTCCCTCGGAGGCTCCGTAAGGAGTTACAGAGGGACTGGTGAGCCATCTGCGAGAGGTCCTAGCGGAGCTATGGAGGTCACTGAGAGACTGACCGATACTCTGATCTTGTAGAGTACTCTCCTCATCAGCCAGAACGGGGGAAGGCGAACACATCGATGTTGTCCCACCGTTGCTGGAAGGCATCTTACCAGAGGGCCTTGGGGTCCGGAACCGGGGAGCAGTACAGCAGGAGCTAGTAGTTCAGCGCTGTAGCGCACCGGTCCACAGTGGGAAGCCCCACCGAGTCAGGACTTTGTAGGTATGTGGTGTCTGTGTCGCACTGCTCAGACTGTTGGCGAGCCCATTCCTTTGCCTGGAATCAAGCGAGCTGCTAAGGTGATCGAGGGGGATTCGGGCCATCTCGGTATCTCTACTGCAGGATGGGATGGCTGTACTGAAAAGTACCTCCCTGTCTGAGCATGTAAGCCATCACTGTGGTGTTGTTGATCCTCACAACCACAGAGTAGTCCGCCAGGCTTAGTGGAGCTACTGAAGTGCCAGAAACACGGTTTCCATCTCTAGTAGGTCTAGAGAAGGTACTTCCTGGTTCTGACTGCCGGCCTGAGGTCCCGCGGTTCAGAACGTGGCCCCCCCCCCTTTCTTTGACGCGTCCGAAAACAGCATCAAGTTGGAGGGAGGACGAGAAGGTCCACTCCCTAATGTAGATTCTCGTCTGCTTCTCACCACTGGGGGTCCGTCTGTTCCGGTTGTCCCCTAGGGATCCAGGCGTCCGGGGAGGCGTGTCCCTGACTCCACCGCGCCCTGAGTCGCCACTGGAGAGAACTCATCCTGAGGCGACTGTTGGAAACCAGACAGGCCAGGGAGGAGAGACGTAACCACATTTGGGTTGGAGGTTCTTCTCGTGTGGGGAAAGGTCTCGCGACCTTCCTCCGCCTAGCTATCCTATCGTCTGAAGGGAAGGCTTTGGGAGATTGGTGTCTAAGACCATGCCTAGGCATACCAGTCTGAGAGGGCTGCGGGAAGGACTCCTCGAGGAACACCATGGTCCTTAGAACTTGGCAAAGTCCGAGGAACTTGTCCCGAGGGCGAAAAAGGGATGCCTTCGAGTCTGCTAGGATCAGCCAGTCAACCAGGAAACGGAGGGGACGGATGCCGATCCTGTGAGCCCATGAAGAGATCAGAGTGGAAGCTTCGGCGATCACTTGAGGTGCCGTGGAGAGACCGAAGCACAGCACCTTGAACTGGTATATCCGCCTTCCAGGCAAACTCCAAAGTACTTCCTTGAAGACGGGTGGACCGGGATCGGAAGTATGCGTCCCACAGGACCAGTGTACAAATGAAGTCTTGTGGTCTCACCGCAAGGTTGACCGCGTCTGCCGTCGCCATGCTGAACGGAGACTGTTTGACAACCTCGTTCAAAGTCGAGAAGTCGATGACCAGTCGATGACCGGTCTCCAGCTTCCAGACGCCTTCTCCCAGGGAGGAGACGATTAAGGAAGCCTCAGGACCCGTTGGCCACCTCTTGGAGGGAGCGCATCTTCAACATGGACTGGACTTCTGCCCGGAGGGCCCGTCCCCCCACTGATCCCTACCTAGGGAGAGGGGAGGGGCTCGATACTGACCGAGACTATTGAAGGAGGCAAGCTCAGAGAGCTGGCCCTCGACCTTGTCTCTGGCGCTCTTCATTCCCTGAGACCAGGGCAAGCTGCACCGGCCCAAGCGAGTCCTTGGGTGGCATAGATTCGGTCCCGGACCGTATCCTTCCCTTTACGAAGAGAAATCTCTGGATCTGGGGTCCCCTTGAGGTTTCACCTGAGGGTCAGGACCTACCAGAACGCGAGTTCCGACCCCTGGAGCTTCTCCTCCTGATGGACTGGCTGCGAGGTCTCCCGTCCCCGGAGGCTCTTCCTGGGGAGACTCGTAGGCATGCTCCAAGGGTCCATCTGGGCCTTCGGTTCCCTCCTAGGAGGGAAACAGGACTCCAGCAATGAAGGATGTAAGGCTTTTGCCCCCTCCGCACGAGAAGATTTCTCAGGAAGAGGCGGGGATTCCACCTATGGTGTGATGGGGGAGAGGACCGGATCTTCCGACCCTCCTGGGGATGGGTAATGCTCATCCGCAGGGGAGGGGGGAAGAAGTCTGGGGAGGGCTCATCGCCTGCATAAGGACTCGCGAAGGGACAGGATAGTCCTTGGAGGAGATACCATGCCAGGGATTCCTCTCTCCCTCTTCAGGGGGAGAGGAAGTTGCTACTGATTAGCGACCCCAGTCAAAAGGCACAGGCTCATTGCCTGCGTAAGCGCTCTGACGACAGCGTCCCACCAGGGTTACTGACCGACCGTCGCGCTGACAGGTAGTTCCTCTGGAGGGAAGAGGATCGTTCGATCCCTTGGAGGAGTTTCCACACGAGGGTTCGCCCATAGAGAATCTGCAATGAAGGGAGAAGAGACCTTTGACCTGTCCGGAAACCTACCCCCCTCCGGAGAGGGCGCTGCTCTGCGCTGCGGGGAGGGAAACGCGAAGGTGGCCTGACCGCCAGAATCCCTAATGTAATTAGGGCGCGATCGTGTTGGAGAACGGTGCGCCGATCACGTTGGTGCTCGCGCGAAAAGCACAGATCTGAGTAGCGCGTGAATGAAACGTGCGTAGCAGTATAACCGCGCTCGCACGCACACCTACCCGCGTGAGCGTGAGCGTGGGCGTATCGGCGATCGCGCGCGGGAAACCATCGGGGCCCGCGTGGACGATCCCCGCGCTTCCGAGCGTATGAAGATCGACGGCGCCTGCGCGCAAAAGAAGATCGTGGGCGATTGCGTGGGAAACTATCCCACGCGCGGACGATCTCGGCGACATAAGATCGCCGGTGCTTGTGCGCCGTCGGCGATTGCGCGTGGGAAACTATCCCACGCGTGGAAGAAATAATCGTCGGCGCTAGCGCGCGAGAAGATCGTCGGTGATAGTGAGCGGGAAACCATTGGTGCCCGCGCGCGTACGATCTCCGGCTATGTAAGACGATCGCCGGCGATTCGCGCGAGCACGCACGATCTTCGGCACTCATGCGTGTGCGAAGATCATCGGCACTCGCGCGCGAGAGGAGATAGTCGGCGATTGCGCACGGGAAACCCTCGGTGCCCGCGCGTGGTCGATCTACGATGATCGCGCACGGGCAACCATCCCACGCGTGGACGAGCGGAAAACCGCCCGAGGACGAGGGGGAAACGGCGCGCGGATGATCCGTGATGATCGCGTGAGCTTCGATGGTCGCGCGCGGGACGGAACGATCTTCGGCGCTTACGCGCGTTATGAAGATCGTTGGCGCTTGCGCGCCTAGCGCCGGATCCGAAGATCGTCGGCTAACGGTCTCCGATGATCGCGTACGGGAAACCACGCACGGACAGACCTCAAAGATCGCGCGCGGGAAAACAACCCGCGCGTGGGACGATCTTCGGCGCTTACGCGCTTTATGAAGATCGTCGGTGGTTGCGCGTCTAGCGCGTATCAGAAGATCGTCGGCTAACGATCTTCGACGATCGCGAGCTGGAAACCGCGCGCGGAAGGGCCTCGAAGATCGAGCGCGGAAAACCATCCCGTGCGCGGACGATCTTCGGCGCTTACGCGCGAGTGAAGATCGTCAGCCCTTGTGCGTCTAGAACGCAACAGAAGATCGACGGAGAGAAGGTTGAAGGATCAGCTAACTCATAGATCAGGAACTGGGATGTGTCCTAAAAGGGAGGGCATCCCCTGAAGAGGACCAAGGCAGGTCTGCTTCAGAGCCGACGATCAACTGTAAGTACTGCTACACACTCCGAGGAGTGGTCTCTGTGAGGGACCTTTCCCGCGAAAGGGAGAGGTGTCCTTCGTAAAAGAGACTTAGGAGACACCGCAGGCTGAACCGCTGGTGAGCGCCTGTGCGCTATCTCAGGAACCCCAACGATGTGCGCTAATGCGCAGGAAACGTTGGTAGCAGCCTAATGAATTACTGGAACAGGGTGTCTCTAGGCTAAGCCGGCGATCACTCTCGTAGACGTACACAACACACACCGCACAACACTGAAAGCAAAGGAAACTTACTATTTTCTATACTGTACACAAAAATATATATAAACATCAATAATGTTTAAATATATTAAGTACTGTATAAGAAAATGACAAATTCGGAGATAATTTGTATTTTTCCTAACCATACAAACCTTAGCTATTTACATTGGGTTTACTTTTCGGCGTAGCTGAAATGACGAGCCAATAGTTAACTACTCCCGCGCTAGTTAGCGGGGGTGGGGGAAGGGGTAGCTTGCTACCCCTCCCCCCCACACACCGGTGATTTGCTTCACTTCACTTAGAGGTAGGACTTGACTTGGGGGTCAGGGCTGGCGGGCAAATATGTGTAAATAGCTAAGGTTTGTATGGTTAGGAAAAATACAAATTATCTCCGAATTTGTCATTTGTTCCGTAACCAAAATACAAACCACGCTATTTACATTGGGTGACTTACCCCTTGGGAAGGGTGGAAAGTCCCCAGCCTTACTGACTTTGGCTTTACCCAGGGGCTCCGCCTCCCAGTGAGTAGCACTCGAGAAAAGGAGCCCCTGCACCTCACAAGTTCCTTGCTTCGCTAAGAACGAGTGGCCTACATAAGTTGTGTGTGGAGGAAAGAACGTGACTCGTCCTATGAAGTTGACCTTGAGACCTTTAGATAGGAATCCAGGATAGGACGTTCCCAATACCACCTTGTCAGGGTATGGGGGACGCGACAGTATTAAACTTAATACTAGGAGCACAAGGAAGCATGGGTTACCTGCAGAGGTTGAGGTCAGCTATGCGAAGACCAGGATGCTGCTTCCCCAAGAGAGGGGAGAATGAAGAAAGAAGTAAGGGTCAGACATACTCTTTCATTCACGCAGACTAAAACCGGGTAACAACGCCCTCAACCTACTGCTACTTGTCCATAAAGGAGCCTGAGGTTAGACCAGCTGTTGTGCAGCCACCACAGGGCCGATAGAAAATGTATTGAGGCTCCTGTGGGTCACGTCCTACAGGTAGTGGGCTGTGAAGATCGTCTGACGCTTCCAGACCCCAGCTTGAAGCACCTGCGTAACAAAGTTTCTCCTGAAGGCCAGGGACGTAGCAACGCCCCTGACGTCGTGTGCCCTAGGGCGACGTGACGGAGAAGGGTCTGGATTCAAGGCGTGATAGATAACCCTTCAAATCCAAGCCGAGATGGTATTCTTGGTGACCCTCCTCTTCGTCCTGCCTGTGCTAAAAAAAAATGCTCGCACTTGAGGACGAACTGCACCTGTTCTCTTCAAGTAATACCTCAGACTCCTCACTGGACATAGTAGCAGCTGGTCTGGGTCGCTTGTTACAGAACGGAGACTCGCGATCCTGAAAGAGTCGAATCGTGGATCCGGCACTCCAGGATTCTGAGTCTTGGCAACAAACTCAGGGACGAACCTGAACGTTACCTCCCTCCATCCCCTTGAATGGGCGATGTCGTACGAGAGACCATGAAGTTCACTAACTCGCTTGGCCGAAGCCAAAGCGAGCAGGAAAGCCGTCTTCCAAGACAGGTGGCGGTCAGAGGCCTGGCGTAATGGTTCGAAGGGAGGTCTCCTGCGAGCCCTGAGAACCCGAACCACGTTCCGAGGAGGAGGTCTTACTTCCGACTGAGGGCAGGTAAGCTCATAGCTACGTATGAGTAGAGTGTGTTCCAGCGAGGAAGAAATGTCCACACCTTTCAGCCTAAAAGCAAAGCTTAAGGCTGAGCGATAGCCTTTCACTGCTGAGACAGAAAGGCGCATTTCCTCCCGCATATACACGAGGAATTCCGCTATTGCTGGAATAGTGGCATCGAGTTGAGAGATACCCCTCCCACGACACCAACCACAGAAGACTCTCCACTTCGCCTGGTAGACTCCTTCGGAGGACTTTCGCAGGTGCCGAGACATTCTCTCCGCAACCTGTTGCGAAAAGCCTCTCTCCGTGAGGAGATGCTGGACAGTCTCCAGGCGTGAAGCCGAAGCGAGGCCACGGCCTTGTGAGGGATGTTGGAGTGTGGTTGTCTGAGTAGCTCGTGTCGTGGGGGTAGTTCTCCCAGGAGCTCCGTCAGGAGCTGCAGAAGCTCCGGGAACCATTCCGTGTGATGCCACAGCGGAGCTATCAGAGTCATCGAACAGTTGACCGATAGTCTGGTACCGTTGAGCACCCTTCTCATCAGACAAAACGGTGGGAAGGCGTACACGTCGATGTTGTCCCACCGTTGTTGGAAAGCATCTTGCCAGAGTGCTTTGGGATCCAGGACTGGGGAGCAGTACAGGGGCAGTTTGAAATTCAAAGCTGTCGCGACCAGATCCAAGGTCGGGGAACCCCACAAAGTCAGGACTTTGTTGGCTATCTGAGGATCCAAAAACCACTCGGTACTCACTATCTGCGAAGCCCTGCTCAGACTGTCGGCGAGCACATTCCTCTTGCCAGGAATGAAGCGAGCTGATAGTGTTATCGAGTGGACTTCGGTCCACCTTAGAATCTCTACTGCAAGATGGGATAGCTGCTGTGAAAAAGTACCTCCCTGCTTGTTGATATAAGCCACTACCGTGGTGTTGTCGCTCATCACCACCACGGAGTGACCCGCCACGGTCCGTTGGAACTGCTGAAGAGCCAGAAAGACGGCCTTCATCTCTAGCAGGTTGATGTGCAGGTACTTTTCTGATTCTGACCAAAGGCCTGAGGTCCTCTGGTTCAGAACGTGCGCCCCCCACCCTTCTTTTGACGCGTCCAAAAACAGTGTCAATCCAGGGGGGAGGACGAGAAGATCCACTCCCTTTCGCAGGTTCTCGTCGACCAGCCACCACCGCAGGTCCGCCTGTTCCAAAGATCCTATCGGGACCTGTACGTCCGGAGAATCGGATCCTTGATTACACCGGGACTTGAGCCGCCACTGCAGGGATCTCATCCTGAGGCAGCCATTTGGAACCAGACGAGCCAGGGAGGACAGGTGACCTAAGAGACGCAACCACGATTGGGCGGGAAGCTCTTCTCGCCTGAGGAAGGGTTCCGCCACCCCCCTCAGCCTTGCTATCCTGTCGTCTGATGGAAAGGCTTTGTGGAGATTGATGTCTGTGATCATGCCTAGATAAACCAGTCATTGGGACGGCTGCAGAGAGGACTTCTCGAGATTTACCACGATCCCCAGATCCTGGCAAAGACTCAGAATCCTGTCTCGGTGTCGAAGAAGGGTCGACTCCGAGTCTGCTAGGATCAGCCAGTCGTCCAGATAACGAAGGAGACGGATGCCATTCCTGTGCGCCCAATATGAAATCAGGGTGAACACTCTGAACCTGAGGTGCTGTGGAGAGACCGAAGCACAGCACCTTGATCTGGTAGGTCTTGCCATCTAGGCTGAATCTCAAGTACTTCCTGGAAGACGGATGGATTGGGATCTGGAAGTACGTGTCCTTTAGATCCAGTGTGCACATGAAGTCTAGAGGTCTCACCGCAAGTCTGACCGTGTCTGCTTTCTCCATGCTGAACTGAATTTGCTTGACAAACTTGTTCAGAGCCGAGAGGTCGATGACAGGTCTCCAGCCTCCAGAAGCCTTCTTTACAAGAAAGAGTCGACTGAAGAAGCCTGGGGAGCCGTCGACAACCTCCTGGAGAGCATCCTTCTTGAGCATGGTCTCGATTTCTGCCCGAAGGGCTAGCCCCTTTACCGATCCCATGGCATAGGAGCTCAACGACACTGGATTCGCTGTCAGGGGAAGTTGAGATGTCGTGAATGGGATGCGATAGCCTTGGCCGATCACGGAGACCGTCCAACCATCGGCCCCATGTTGCTGCTACCTGTGCACGCAACTTTGAAGGCATCCCCCCACAGGTGGACACGCGGGGAGACTGCCACTCCTAGCGTTTGCGGCCGCGGCCGCCCCCTCTAGGAGTCTTGCCTCCCCTGGAGGACTTTCCGCCCCTCTTGTCCTTGGCAGGAAAGGGCTGGGGCTTAGACACCACCTTCTTAGCTGCCGGTGCCTGCTTTGGTGTCTTGCGAGGCTGCTGCTGCTGTTGGTGCGGAGCTGGAGGTTTATAGGGCAGAGATGTAAGGGCCCCTTTGGAGGAGGGAGTCCTGGCTAGACTTCCTCCACCTCTCAGCTGTGCGTTCCATGTCCTGAGGCTCTAACAGATTCTCCCCAAGGAGGGAAGCATGCCTGAGCCTACAGACATCCACGGCGGGGATCTTCGGGTGGAACTTCTCGGTCACCGCATCACGCCGCTTCAACACCCGAGTTGGCCCACAGGGTGGTAACCTGATGTGCCAGGAACTCAATGGAGCGGGTGCCCGAGAGGAGGAAGGTCTCCAGGGCCTTCCTATTGGCCTCCTTAGACAAATCCTCGGAGCGCAATAGGATGCCCAGAGACCCTAGCCATATATCCAGCCACGAAGTGGCCTGCATGGCGCACTTCGCGACCTTCTCATGGCTCAGGATCTTCGACGCCGAGAACGTCACCTGCCGGGCGGAGAGCTTCTCGAGAGGAACTCCCCTAGCAAGCTCTTCTACTGAATGATGGAGGGGAAGAGCGAGGCTAGACTCCCCCAAGATCTCAAAATACCTCCTCTGCTGGAGACGAGGAGGTGGGAGGAGTTTGTTCCCGGCAGAGGAACGACTGGAGGAAGCGAGAGCCGCGAGTTGAGCATTGGCCCTGGCTCTGGCACTCTTCAACCCCTGGGACCAGGGCAGAGCCGCGCTGGCCTTGGGGGGCTTCTGAGTACCGTACACCTGGTCCAGGACAGTGTCCTTGCCTTCTCGGGGGACGATCACGGTGTCCATGAACCCGTTGGGTTGCCTCATCAGGATCAGAACTGCCAGAAGGCATGCTCAGACTCTTGCTGGTCTCCTCCCTGCGGACTGGCAGCTAAGTCTCCCGTTCCCAGAATCTCTTCCTGGGGAGATGCGTGGACGTTCTCCAGGGGTGCAGCTAGTTCCTGACGAATCCTAGAAGAGGACTTCGGGATTGTCTTGGAGTCTTTGGGTTCCCCCCTGGGCGGGATACACGACCCCAACAAAGAGGTCTGGAAGGCGCCCTCAGTGCGAGACGATTCCCCTCCACGAGGAGATGACTCCCCCCTTGGTAGCGAGGGGGAGACCACTACCTCACTGGATTCTCCCGAGGATGGAAAAGCCTCGTCCTCAGGTGAAGGAGAAAACGCCTGCGAAGGGGATGGAGCCTTCCTGACGGACCTCTTAGGAACCAACTTCTCCATGGGAGAAGTCATCACAAAGTCCACTCCTCTCCTTCTCTTCAGCGGGGGCGAGGCAGCAGTTGGCTTGTGCCCTTGATCGGCAAGTGCCGGCTTCATATCCTTCACTAACGCCCGCATCAGAGGTCCAAACCAAGACTGCCGAGACACGGACACAGAGTCCGAATTTCCCGCTGGAGGGAAGGGGATCGGGTGATCCTTCGGAGTGGACACCACTGGACCTGCCTGTAAAGAAAAGGGGGAAGAAAGTTGTTCTGACCTCTCTGATGGGTCTTCCCTATCCTGAACCAGAGTACTGCGCTTAGGCGGAGGCGATCCTGATTGCGGTCTGGCGACACGCGTCCCTGCTACTGTCGCGGGCTGCGGAACCCGACACGAACGGGGTTCGTGCTGACGCTCGTGCGTAGGCGAAACTACGGGATCGCGGGGATGTTGAAGCGCGGGTGCGTAATCGCGCGGAGACAAACGAGCGCGGAAGCGATCGCGTGCAGGCGAGCGGTCGCGCGGGCGAGTGGGCGCGAGGGCGCACGGGCGAACGAGCGCGTGGGCGCGAGGGCGCACGGGCGAACGAGCGCGTGGGCGAGCTGGCGAGTGAGCATGTTGGCGCGTTGGCGAGGGAACGCGTTGGCGCGTTGGCGAGGGAACGCGTTGGCGCGTGGGCGAACGAGATCGCTCCGATGACCGCTGACGATGTTGACCAGGAGACCTGTAGCGCGTGGGAGAGCGATGGCGAGCAGGCGATCGGTGGTGCGCTGGTGAACGCTGGCGCGGAGGCGAGCGATGGCGCGTTGACGAGCGATAGCGCGTAGACCGCATAGGCGAACGACCGCGCGTGGGCGAGCTGACAGAAGGCGACCCATGTCTCTCCAGATCCTCTGGGCGACGGAGCGTCGGAGAGCGCTTACGCGCAGGCGATAGGTCACGCGGGCGGTCTGGAGATCGCTGATGTTCAGGTGATCGCCGACGCGCCGGGGACCGTTGACGCGCAGGAGATCGCTGACGAGCAGGCGAATGTTGATGCGTCTGTGATCGCTGGCGTGCTGGTGATCGCTGGCGAGCATGAGTGCGACGCGTGGAGTCCTGTGAGGGAGCTGGCGGCGTGGTGCGCAAAGGCGAACGCTCACGAACGGGCTCAGGAACAGGAGGCGCGTGGGCATACAGGCACTTTGGAAGTACGCGCTGGAGACCGCGAGCGTTGCTGCGCTGGAACAGGCTGACGAGCAGGATCGCAAGGGCGAGGAGAAGAGTCCTTGTCCACAACCTGAACCGACGTTCTAGGTCCCGCAGGCGAGCGTGGGTGCAAAGGGCGCGAGTCAGGAACTGGGAGCGCAGGTGCCCTCTGACGGGCAGGAGATCTAGGGTGCTCAGGGGAACGATGGCGCACTGGGCGCTCAACAGGAACAACAGGATGAAAGATGTCCTCAGAAGAGCGCTGGCGAGAAGAGGGGCGACGATCATCAGGAGAGCGCTGGCGAAGAGGAGAACGCTGGCGATCAGGAGAACGCTGACGAGCAGGGGAGCGCCTGTGCGCTAACACTGCAGGAGGGCGCACAGGGGAACCCTGACGCGCAAGGGAAGAACCCACACCGTGGGAGGCAACCCTTTGCCCCGAAGGGACCGTTGCCCGTCGGCTGACGAGGTCAGGCTGCTGGACGTCTGCACCAGAAGCGGAAGGTCTGGAAGGCATAGGAGACCGATCCCCAGAGAGGTCTAAGAAAGCTGGAGCTGCACGCTGCTTACGGCGAGGAGAGTCCCCCTCGGAGGAAGGAGGAGAAGATTCAAAAAGGCGCCTCTTAGCACCCTTATAGGGAGACGGGAGGCCCTTGCGGCGCAGCAGACGGTGAGCCTTACGGCGAAGGCGGCCACAAGGGAGATCGTCAGGACCATCAGTCCTCCGAAGGGGAGTCTCAGTCAAAGCACTCCCCCGAGAGGGAGGCTTAGCAGCGGAAGACCCCGCGGGACTCCCTTCCCCCTTCGAAGGATGTACGGAAGGGGGAGGAGAGCCTTCAGCACCATCATCCACAACAGGAACAGCAGAGGACTGACCCGACCCGTCGGAAGCCTCTGCCACCACGACGTCGATGATAGACAGAGGATCTACCTCTGCTATCACCGGCGACTGCTTAACAGCGGCCCCCAACTGGACAAGGTCAATCAGGGCTTCCCTGGAGGGCAGGCCCTTAAGCCCCAAGGAAGCCCAAATCTGAAAAAAATCATCATGAGACAAGGAGTCATTAGCAACAACAACCTCCCCCGGAGGAGGAGGGGGAGCCGCCCCGCTATGGGAGGCGACGCCCTCTCTCCCAACCCAAGGTCGGGAAACAGAACTAGGGCCTGCGCTCCCACTCGGCGGTCTCTCCTTAGGAGCCGAACGAGGGGGAGCTTCGGAGGAGGTTTGGGCGGCGGAAGAAGAGTCCCGAGAGCCTTCCTCCTTCAAGGCAACCCCAGAAGGAGAACGGTCTCTCTTGGACTTCTTCTTACGCCGGCGGCCAAACCTCTCCCACTGGGAGGCAGACCACTCCCTGCACTCACTAAAAGTATTCTCTCTGTCACACCGTCGGCCTTGACACTGGGGGCAAAGGGTGTGAGGATCCGTGTCCACCGCAGACATGAAAGTACCGCAAGGGCGACCAGCAATACCAGGGCACTAGCGCATGGTGAACATCCAAGGGTGAGGCCAACTTTAAACACACACACACTAACTGGAAGGAAAAGCAAAAAAAAGATTAAGGCTGTCAACGAGGACGATGGACAGACACGTCTGTTCATCGCCGGAGCCAAAAGTGAAGTGAAGCAAATCACCGGGTGTGGGGGGGGGAAGGGAAGCAAGCTACCCCTTCCCCTACCCCCACTAACTAGCACGGGGGTACAGTAGTTAACCCTCATTAAAAACTATTGGCTCGTCATTTCAGTTACGCCGAAAAGTAAACCCAATGTAAATAGTGTGGTTTGTATTTCGGTTACGGAACAAAGGTAAGTTAAAAAGACAAAACAATAATGGCCATCAAGTGAGGATGGGGGCGGGAGACATCCGATCGCCATCCGAGCCAAAAGTAAAGTGAGCCTTTCACTGGTGTGTGTGAGGGGGAGGGCTACCCCTCCCTACCCCCCGCTAACTAGCGGAGGGGTAGTAAACCCTCGTTAAAATTTGGCTCATCATTCAGCTACGCCGAAGTAATTAACCCCCATGTAAATAGCGTGGTTTGTATTTCAGTTAAGGAACAAAAAGATTTTTCGCTTCGCTCAAAATCTGTTTAGTCATAACTCTTGAAATTATGATACTGTACTTTAATCTGATGCCACTTACACAAACCATGTATTTTTTCAACAGGTTATCTTGTGTTTATCATGCATGAGAGGGTGTATGTAGGGTAAAATCATAATTTTAACACGTGACAATATTTCAAATTAATAAAAAGCTTTTCCCTCAGTAAACAGTAGGCCTTCAACGAATTTTACCTTTATTTTTGCCGCAAATGAGCCGTTTTCCCATTATCCACCCCTCTTCCCAACAGACACAGGTGGGAACCATAGACTTGGGGGGGGGGTGAGAAGCATGAAAAAAACATGATTATTTACGGATGAAATAATTGTAAAATTCATTGCAAACAGCCTATTAATCGTAGGGAAAACGGTTTGTCCCGTAAGGAAAATTTTTTCTTGAATGAAAAAAAAAAAAATAATTTTGAGAATTGTTCAAAAGGCCACGAAACCTACGACACCCCAACTAACCTAACCTAGTAATTCCCAGGTCAAAGACCAAGAGGTGGGCAAGCCCCCAGACCCATCTTCCCAGTCCCAGGTCACAGACATAGCCAGGAAATCCCATCCAAGGTCACAAAACCTAGTCAGGGTGCAAGCCCCTCGGACTCCCCCATCCCTGGTCGGTCACAAAGCCTAAATCACAAATAATGCCCAACCATATTTCCCTTACAGAGTATGTACTAACACTAACTACAACATGGTCATAGAAGTAAATTACAAATAACGCCTTCCGTTACATGCGGATACATGGGAACTGTAAGATGTAGCTTAAACAAACAAATAAGAAATAACTCAGGAGGATAAAATGTCAATATTGCGTAATTTTTTGTTGATTTATGTGTTCAGAGGATAACACAATGAGCAAAAAAGGTTGTTATACCATAATTTATCAATTCCCCAGTAAATTTTCCCCACCCAATAACTCAGGTTCCCACTGGGTGATCCCTATAACCTTAAGATATAGGCCTATTAGGGTATATCTCATTAAATATTTATTTGCAACAGAAATGAAGATTACTTTTGAAGAAAACGGGAGTTTTTCTGTATACAATCTCATTTCTTTTTTTTGGTAAAACTTTTCCCAAGTTGGTCTATAAAAATACCGTATGTAGTTGGTCGGGGCAGGCGTAAAATTCGTATTACTTATCAAATCATTTTCTTTTAAAGAAAAATGTCTACCTTTGTCTGAAACGTGATATTATGAAAATAACTATACAATTTACGAAATATGGTGGTACATATTTGTTTACAAGACCACACTCTCCATTGACTCCCAAATTATGCAGTCCTGTAGCTCTCCTCTTCTTGTATAGTAATTAGGAAGTTTTTTAAATGCTGGGAAAGCAAAAAATGTCAAGATATGTTGAGCAAGGGGAGAGGGGCTGTAAAAAATCTAGCTCGGTTTTCTCACTAAACGACCTAGAGCTAACATTGTGAACATGGTCAACCAAACAGAATTTGTGATACCCACGTACATAAACAGATGTTCGTGATGCCAGCGTACATTTGATATATATTCTAAATATATACTAAATCAAAAATGGATTAATTAATCAAAAGTGTCCATAAAATATGCCTTACCCGTTACGGTATTATTGTAGTATATTACAGGGTAATGTTACCTAGGAAAAAAACTACCTTTTCTTATAGAAAAAAATTACGCTCTTCGAAAATGACACTTGTTCCCGTCGCAAATGAATAGTTTCAGAAATATATATATATCTATATCCTACGATAATGGGGGACCCCCAGTGGGAACTTGGGGTTTTGGGTGGGGAAAACATACTGGGGAAACGATATATAAACGTAAAAGAAGCCTTTTCTTCTCTATACATTACCTTCTTCGGTGTAAAATAAACGGAGGAAAAGACAAAACAGTATAACTGGATAAACTTTGGAGGCGCCGTTGCAAAGGCTATGTCTCAAGAAAAAATACTGTAACCAGTGCTGCTAACGTCTGGCGTAGATCAAATGTTAACATAACATGCTAACATTAGCAGTGTTTTTCATTTAATTTTTCTCATTCTACTAGTCGCTCCAGTACGTTTGTTTGTACATAGCAGGTTTCGACCTTCTGTGCAAAAACCCCGCCTCCCTGCGCAGAGACTTTTCCTCCACCAATAGGATTTCTTCTTCTCTAATCGTGAAATGTAACTGTTCGTCTCTCTACCAGCTCTGTTCAAGTCTATTACTTAATTAGTTATGTAATACCCCGTATACATATTACCTATGACCCCAGTATTACTCGTTTTATTATTCGATACCTTATAAAATCACCTCATTTTATATACCCATCAAATATTATTAATCATACATTCCATTTTATCTTCATATATTACTTTTATACATTTTATTATTACCTTGTCACACTCCGTTTTCACATAAATACTTGCTCTGGACAAGTTTCCCATTCTGTTCATTCATGTTTACTTTCTAGACTCCGTTGCTTTTCCGTTAACCAATCACGAACCCATACGTATGTAAAGTTTGCACAGGGGGGTTAATATTTCACTACCCCACCTTCCAACAAGCCCTTTTCCGTAGAAACCTTTGCCCAAGTCACGTCATTGTTAGTACAAGTGATCTTTTTGCGTATTTTACGATGGAAGTTTTAGAAAATTGTAACGACTTCAGAAATCCATACTTGAAAGTATTTTGGTGTATTCCAATTTTGATAATTTTCTTGAATCATGTAATGTAATATACCAACTTTTACAGTGTTCCAAGTGCAGTACTAATGTAAGACAAGACAGTCAAGACACCACAGACTCAGTCACAACACCCCCGTTACCCCTAAGGCTGCGTTTACACCAAGCGAGTCGAGTCACGTCAAGTCAAGGCAAGTCATTACGCGTCATGAATCGCCACCCCAGTTTAACATTAATCTGTATGGATATTTAAAGAAACCGTTTACACCGTAAGAGTCAAGTCAAGTCAAGTCACGGCACGTCGCGTCGAGTCACAAATAGGGCTGGACCCATTTTCTACATCAGTCACAGCGAATCGTCGTCGTGTGATCATCATGGAAGTGGAGTCCCTAATAAACTTGGTTCAAGAGCGCCCTTCTATATATGATCCCAGTGACCGCAGCCACCGGGATCGTGATGTCGTAGCTGCCCTGTGGAAGGAGGTTGCTGCTGCAGTGAAGTGTACAGGTAAGACAACAGTTTTATTCACTATGAACTATAAACTAGGCTATGAACTGTACATTTGCTATATTTACTATGAATTAAACATTAGGCTTATTCACCATTTAATATACATTACTGCATCCATTCCATATGAAATCAGATAGGTCACTAATACTGACTTGACGTGGGCTGACGCAGTCGGTGTAAACGGAGACGAGTCAAAATGAATCTCATCAAATGACGTTCATGACTTGACGTGACTCGACTCGCTTGGTGTAAACGCAGCCTAAGTTATGTCGTCACAGTCATAAGAGTAAGTCATTAATTTCTTTAACTTTAATGTGTTAGTTTTAATACATTTTGTTAGAGTGAGAAGCTCAACATTACCGACTGCCAATGCATACGAGGGTGATGTTTTATTTTCCTGTGATCGTAAGTGAGGAACAAGAACCATTATACTTAACGTTGGTAATGTTAGCGTAACATTACTAATGTTAGCGTGCGCAGCTCAACATTACCGCTAGCCAGTACATACGAGCTTGATATTTTATTTTCATCCGAGCGAAGCAAGCTAATGGCGAAACAAGAACCATTATATATAATGTTATCGTAAGAGTACTAACGTTACCGTAACGTGAGTGAAGTGATATAACAAAGGCCATTATATTGGGTTTGTGACCTGGGAACTACTAGATTAGGTTAGGTAGGTTTGTTAGGTTCTGTATCTTTTTGTACTTTATATAATGTAAACGGTATATGGAAAAATTCTTTAAAATACACACGATAATGATACCGTATCATTGCTAACGTTAGTAATTCCACCGTAACGTTGGTAACGCTGTGTATAACCCAAACGTTGATAACGCTGTGCATCACCCAAACGTTGGTAACGCTGTGTACCGTTGGTAACGTTGGTAACGCTGTGTACCGTTGGTAACGTTGCTAATGTTGTCGTTCACAGTACTAAGTGAGTGAAGTGACACCGAATTTGAAAAAGTCATTATATTCAAGTATTTTAACAAAATATATAGACATTATATTTAATCATTTTAACAGAAAATATGTTTTCCTGTAGAAAATAACGTGATTTAACTTGAATTCACCATTTCATCCGTAATAACAGCAACCAGTCCGGATATTTAAAGTTCGTCGGATTGGTTGTTCTGTTGGTTTACGGTTGAAATGAAGGTCAAGTTCGGTCAAATCACGGTATTTACTACGGGAAAACATATATTTTCTGTTCGAAATCAGAACCTGTAATACAGTACAAGTTTACCTTTGTACTAAGGTAAGGCTAGGATACAGTGGTTTAAGGTAGGAATAGCCCAACAATAAGTAATGATAAAGCGTTGGTGAGAGGTTACGTGGGGAACCTTAGGTTAGGTGGCGTTTATCATGTTTATTTCCCTTAAATTTTTTTCAGTCATAACTTCTGAAATTTAACACCACAATCGTCCCAACCAAATAAAAAGGATCCCTTGTTGAGATTACCTACCCAAATGATGGGACTTTTGGTCTACAAATAAGTTTACATAATTAATTAGGGAAAATATTCCGCTGATGGCCTTACTCAATTCGGGATGACATATTATTTAAGCCTTTATTCAGCAAACTATACAACAGAGCTGTTTATATCATGATATGACACTATGCTTACCTTAGGCTCAGTTCCGGCGAATAAGCATACTACCACTATATGATTTATAATCTTTAGACTTGACTCGATGTTAATTCCGTTGAATTCCAGACAGATAAATAAAAATAAAAATAAAATCACAACAACCTTTGAAATTGGGTACTCGTCGAACCATCAAAACACAAATGTCAAAGGGTGCAAACTGCAAACCCGACCGGTAACAGTATACCAGTGTTGCCAGATGGATTGGTCTAAAATTCCCCAAATCTCACGATAAATCCCGAAAACAAAAATATCCCCATTTCCAGAAATATATTTTTTTCTGATCCTGTCGGTTTTACTAATGTAGAAATTACTCACTATTCTTCTTATAAGTGCATGCAAACTAATTGCAACAATTATAGGTTTATGCGTCTCGTTTCTTCTTCATAGAAATTTGTACAAAATATCCCTATCAGACACCCAAAATCCCCAAATCTAGGGACAAATTTCCATATCTAACAACATTGCTATGCACTGGTTACAATGGACGGTACTACGGGTAGGGGTAAGAATTGTTTTCAGTGTTGCCAAATCAACATATTTTGTTTTAGTTTGTCTCAGCTTTTAAGATTTTCCGACAAAATTCTAAGGATTTTTAGTAGCCATGCCTTAAATCTTAAATTGAGATCAATGATTGTAAAATAATTGGAAATGGCATTTTGAAGAGCTAATTAGCTCATGTGCACATTATTCCAGGATCAAATGCATTAAAGAGGTTGGTTAACATTTCAGAATTAGCAGGTAATTCAATCCTTATGCTTTAGTGCAGTAAGAATTGAAATAGAATATGCACGTGTGGGGAAATTTTCACAATTTCTCATCAGCAACACACACACTCACACACACACACACACACACACAGATTGACCGGACAGTTTGTCCGATCGGGGGTTCTCATGGCTCAAAGCCACCAGCCCCCCAAATTAACAGCAATGGTTAACAATCTTTGCCGGAACTTATTTAGAAGAGACTACTTAAACACGCATAGGGCCTATTACTAATTCATGTCTATTATTTGTATATTGTTTTATCAATAACTTGAACAAATAAATATTATCTGATTCCCCAAAATAGCCTATGCAGTTAATAAAGTTTGGTTGATTCAGCTTTTGAAAATAATCTTGGAATGGTATCTCAAAAAGACATATTTATAAGATAACATGAAAGGACCCAATAAAGTTGGAGGAACCTGGCAATGAACTCAGAAAATAAAACTATACGATGCACAGGAATTGAAACAGCGACCCAGGCTCTTCCTTCATTCTTGTCTCACTTGCAAAACCTGTGCCCTACTGAACCTTCAAGATAGGTTTGTCTTTGAAATATTTAGGTATTTAGAATACGTGGTATTTACCGGACTATGGGCGTAGGAGTAGGCTATAGCAAACCTACCTTTTTTGCCGAAAATTTACTTTTCTATCTTTTACTTTAGCAAATATTAAAATATATTAAACTGCATAAATTTAATAACCCAGAAAAGCTTCAAAGATATAAAATTGCATATATCTAGTAAATCATTCTTCATAAGAATTATCATTCAAAATCAATTTCTCGAATAACATGCATTTCCATGTTAAAGTAAGGAATTATTCTACATATTTATATATTATTTTACATTTATATTCATAGGAATGAAATTATATATGTCATGATATCTTGAGCTTTTAAATCAATACTGCTCCATTCATCATCTACTTTGAAAGGACATCATCTTACCCGCCGTATTTCCTCCCCCTGGACTCTTTTCTGATAATTGTAACTTTATTATTTGTTCCACGCAGTGGATTTTTGTATCACGGTGTTGGGCTCTTTGAGAGGTTTATTTTAATGTATTATACTGTATATTTCCTTAGGCTACCACCTTGGTATTTGTTAATTTATTTTGAATGAAAACACAATGATTTTGGCGGTAAGAAATGTTTCTCTCCCGGGCAACTTTTCCGTCCACTCTCTGTAATATAGTGACCGTTGCAAGTTCAAACCCTGCCTATTCACAACATCCGTTGCACATGCAATGGCTGCAAGATTGCATCCAGCAAAATACTACACCACTTCTGCACTGCTGCACTACTCCAGAGGAGTATGCTCCCCCTTCTAAACGAAGGAAGAGCCCTGATAGACCCTCACCAGCTCCTGTAGAACCCCCATCGTTGCCCTTATTGACACCAAGGATTTAGTGTCTGGACTCATCCTTGGTTGTCTCTTCGCCAGCTTCATAGTCAGCACTTGTTGCAGCCCTCACTCCTACTCCAGCACCTGTGCCCTCCACTGCCATGGAGGTTGTTGAGCCTCTAGGGGAACATCCAACTGACTGCAACTGTGTGACCTGCCTTCAAAGCCTTCTCCAATAGGCCACCGCCGTCGCTGCTAGCCTTCCAGATCCCCAGTCTGAGCCTAGGAGACCACTCCCAAAGTTTAGGCTCGCCAACAGCTCCACATCTTACGCCGCAGTTGCTGCCATGGCTGCAAAGCCTGGCATGCAACTCTCAGCTCGACCGAACCGAAGGGGCAATGTAATTATCGTTCCTATGGAGTTGAATACTGCTAGAACTCTACAAGAAGAACTAGACCTGATCCTGCTAAACCCTGCCTTAGTTCGGAGGAAGGCAGTCATCTCCAGATACCCCACTTCAATGCCGATTTCCATCGTCACTTCCTGCAGCAACGTACACAAGGCCGAATGCTGCAAGAACACAGAAAACGTCCCTGTCAGGAGGCTTATTGATACCTTCATAGGTCCAGCGCCTTCTTCGCTGGATCTTGGAGTCTGGGGGACGTACCCAGTTCAAGACTACACACCAGAGCCACTTCGATGCTACCACTGCTAATGCTACGGTCATCATAAAGAGGATTGCCAAGGCCCTGCTACTTGTGGTGTCTGCAGCCAGCGCCACAACACTGAGATATGTATACAGGCCCACAAGAATGGCAAAGAAACACGCCCCAAATGCCGCTATTGCTCCAGACCTCATCACGCCTGGAACAAGCGATGCCCTGAACAACTAAGGAGAATAGCTGCCATGAAGGGCACTAACCCTCCTAAAAGTACCAAGCCATCTTTGATGTCTCAACCCAAGGACCAGTGAACTCCTCGCCAAAGAAGACAGCGCTAGCCTACCACTGTTCCTGCACCTGCAATTGCAAGGCAACGCCAACCAGCCATTATTCCTGTGCCTGCACCTGCAACTCAACTGCAAGCAGTAACTACTCCTCCTCCTCAACCTACATCCTTGGATCAACAAATTGATTCCCTCACCTTGAATGATCTCATTCCTATCACCTTCAAAATCCTAGCCAAAGTCCTGTCCTTATCATCGACTCCCACCTTCCTGCAGTTCCTGCAACCATTCATCATTCCAGCTCCAGAGCAGGGAAAAGCTTTTTGCTTAAACCTACTCCTATTCTCTCTGACTGCAGATAAAAACTTCTCTCCTCTCCCGGTCACTCTTACTTATTGGGACTTGCTACTATCGAAAACTTTTCCTCTAACTAAAATCTTTCATTTCATGGACCTAAAAGGTAGTCTCCTTTTCGGGTTACTTTCCATCCCTTTCCATGTCATATCCAATCCCTCCTTCAAATCCTCATCCTGCATCCTTTCTCCAATACCATACTCTTTCAATACCCAACCTATCCTCTTAATAACAACAATTCTTTACTCCTTTGGAGTTCTCCTCATTCCAGTTACCAGTCTCTTACGGGCTGTCCAACGACAAGAGCCCATGTCATGCTATAGGCATGGCAATCTACAATAACAACAACAACATCAGTAAATCGTCAGTCTCCCTCTGCTTGTCTTGTTGTCCTCACAGCTTCACGCTTCAAAGTCTTTAGCCATTTATGTTTCGGTCTTCCAACTCTTCTTTCCAGTGCCTTGTGGAGCCCAATTGAAAGTCTAGTGAACCAATCTCTCTTGGGGACTGCGAAGAGCATGCCCAAACCATCTCCATCTACCCCTCATCATGATCTCATCCACATATGAGACTCGACTAATCTCTCTAATAGTTTCATTTCCAATCCTGTCCTACCATCTCACTCCCAATATCCTTCTGAGGGTTTTGTTCTCAAATCTAAATCTGTTGGATATTGTTTCATTGTCATACCATGACATGTCCATACAGTAACACCGATCTCACTAAACTGAAATATAGGCTGATTTTACATGTAATTTCAGACGATTTCATTTCCAAATTTTACTTATCCTAGCCATTGTCTGATTTGCTTTTATCAAGATTTCAATAAACTCCAATTCTAAAGATCCTGTATTAGAGATCATAGTTCCTAAATACTTAAATGATTCTATCCAAATAATCTTTTCTCCTTCCAATGATATTTCATCTTCCATTGCATACTCCATTCTTATCATCTCTGTCTTTCTTCTATTTATCTTCAGCCTAACCTCTTATGATATTTCATGCATTCTGGTAAGCAAGCAGTGCAAATCTATTGTGTTCTAGCAAGGAAAGCATCATCAGCATACTCTAGGTTTGCTAAATTCATATCACCAATCCAGTCCAATCCTTATCCACTATCTCTGACTGTTCTACATATTACAAAATCCATGAGTAGGATAAACAACATAGGAGACAACACATTCCCTTAGAGTACTCCACTGTTCACTGGAAATGCATTTGATAAGACTCCATTAACATTAACTTTGTACTTGCTATGCTAATGAACATATATAATCAAATTTAAGAATGTAAGATGTGTTAAGATGTGGCTGCTTGTAGCGCCTGAGCGCTGCCCACATAAGTGACGTCATTATCCATGTCACAGGCTATCTGTATTTCCTTCCACTGAGAATCAGTTGCAATGAAGATACGAAATCACGCTGACTATCATTTCCTGATCCTGCCTAGCTTAAGATCTAACATGGCGCAGTGAATGAAAAGAAAAAGAGGACCTACAATAATAACCGTGGAACAGCATGGCACCACCACTGCGTTGTCACCCCAGGGTACCAATGTCCCCCAACTAAGGATCCCTTTGTCAGCAGCTCCGGAAAAGTGTGAGGCTGAAGTTTCCCCTGCAACCTTCAGATCTTGGAAACGGTCAATGGAGTGTTGGTTCCAACTATGCAAGTAGAAGCCTAACGAGGCAGTTCATCACATAAGGCTGCATTGTGTTCCAATATTGCAAAGTCCCCTCGATTCTAGGAATACTGACGCCCAGTGGAGTGCCCTGTCTACTGAAGGTGCATTCAATGCGGTTAAGCAAATGGTAGTGAAAGCTTCTAATCAAGCAGTGTAGTGGCTAGAGATTTTTGATTTGGCCCAAGAGCCTAGTGCGTCCTTCAATTATTATTTTATTAAGTGTTTGCAAAAGGCTACTGATTGTGCATTCACATGTCCTAATTGTAATCATGATTTATCTGAATATATGCTTTTGTGTAAGTTCATGGTAGGCCTAAGTGATAACGTGCTCAAAAGGCAAGTAGTTCAATCTTACGATGCTGATGTAATTATTGTTTCGCTTGAGGTTGCATTTGATCAGTATAAAAAGTGAGACTTATTCTCCATAAAACATGAAAAACAACAGTCTACCGTATTTGCAATTGCAAATGGGTAGTAGGTTGGCCAAGGTACCAGCCACCCACTGAGATACTACGGCTAGAGACTTATTGGGTCCTTTGACTGGCCAGAAGTACTGCATTGGAGTCTTCTCTCTGGTTACGGCTAATTTTCCCTTTGCCTACACATACACCGAATAGTCTGGATTATTCTTTACTTTTTCCCTCTGTTCTCATACACCTGACAACACCGAGATTACCAAACAATTCTTGTTCGCTGGACGGGTTAACTACTGCAGTGTAATTGTTCAGTGACTACTTTCCTCTCGGTAAGGGTAGAATAGACTCTTTGCCTATGGTAAGGAGCTCTTCTAGGAGAATGACACTCCAAAATCAAACCACTGTTCTCTAGTCTTGGGTAGTGCTATAGCCTCTGTACCATGGTCTTCCAATGTCTTGGGTTAGAGTTCTCTTGCTTGAGGGTACACTCGGGTACACTATTCTATCTTATTTCTCTTCCTCATTTTTTCAAGTTTTCATAGTCTATAAATGAAAAATTTATTTTAATGTTGTTACTGTTTTAAAATACTTTATTATAGTGTACCAACCGTGTGTCACACAATTGTACATAATTCCTTTTGTATATATTATGCTTGTATCTTCGCTCTTCCCTCGCACTAAAACGAACATGAAAATTCATGTCTGGTTTTCCTCTGTAATATTGTCACTTTCTCGAACATGTATTTTCCTGTTGCCTTGAGGTTTTGTATATAAAGGAGAGTGTTCCTTAATAAACAACTCAGTTGATAGCATCCTGCCTTTGAGTTCACAACCTTCTCCCTCCTTTGTCACATTGGTGACCCCGGAGTGACTCGCTCCTCCCGCCTCCCCCCCCCCCCTCCACCTCTCACCGTTACTATGACGCCGTCAACGCATACCTTCTGCAGCAGTACTCGCCGTCGCCAGCCGCCCGTATAGCAACGCCTTTTCAGCTCTCTCAACAACCGTTGGGGGACCAAAGGGCTTCGCTCACCCTCGAGAAAATGACCAGTATCACTCGCCTGCAACCTGCCGCAGACAGCTTTCCTCGTGAGGTGAACCTACTTCGTGCCCTTATGGACAGCCACTTCATGACCTTCAAAACCTCCATCAACGACTCCACTCGTGACGAAGAGGACACCTATTCAACTTCAACCGAAGCTGATGTGAATGCCGTAGGACATACACGCTTATGAACGCCGTAGGCCTATGAATGCCGTAGGACACGCCTATGTATGCCGTAGGACACACGCCTATGAATGCCGTAGGACACACACGCCTATGAATGCCGTAGGACACACTCGCCTATGAATGCCGTAGGACACGCCTATGAATGCCGTAGGACACACACGCCTATGAATGCCGTAGGACACACTCGCCTACCCCGTGACGAGCCGGAGCGGCAACTCAGCCAACCATCATCCACCACTGCTACAGCCACTCACTGCCGCTAATCGGCGCAGTTTTTACTACTACCTCTACCGATTCAGGGCACTGTACCAACCGTGTGTCACACAATTGTACATAATTCCTTTTGTATATATTATGCTTGTATCTGCGCTCTTCCCTCGCACTGAAAAGAACCAGAACAAACATGTCTATGTGTCGCCATGTAACATTGTCATTTCTCGAACATGTATTTTCCTGTTGCCTTGAGGTTTTGTATATAAAGGAGAGTGTTCTTAATAATACAACTCAGTTGATTGCATCCTGCCTTTGAGTTCACAACCCTCTCTCGGCTCCGTCACAGCACCTATTTAACATGTTCACTATGTCATTTTTAGAGGGGGAGCCATGTACCAACCGTGTGTCACACAATTGTACATAATTCCTTTTGTATATATTATGCTTGTATCTTCGCTCTTCCCTCACACTAAAACGAACATGAAAATTCATGTCTGGTTTTCCTCTGTAATATTGTCACTTTCTCGAACATGTATTTTCCTGTTGCCTTGAGGTTTTGTATATAAAGGAGAGTGTTCCTTAATAAACAACTCAGTTGATAGCATCCTGCCTTTGAGTTCACAACCTTCTCCCTACCTCGTCACAATAGTGTTAATTACTTCTCTTGTGATTTATTTATTTCCTTATTTCCTTTCCTCACAGGGCTATTTTCCCTGTTGGAACCCTTGGGCTTATAGCATCCTGCTTTTTCAATTATGGTTGTAGCTTAGTAAGTAATAATAATAATAATAATAACAATAATAATAATAATAATAAACGTTCCACTCAAGAATTTAGCTGATTTTGGACTTTGACAATAACAAAATCTTGTCTTATTCATTTGACCTTGGTTATAAATCAGAAAAATCTGAATTTTCAAAGATGAGCTTAAGCTCCTTTAACCATAGAGGCTGTCTAACAAATAAACTTGTCCAAACTGTGTTTAAATTACACAGACCCAATGGAATTTACTTATGTGAAGTATTTGCACACTTGGGGTCATTGCTCTCTCTGAAATATTTTGACCAATCAGTGGTCTTCTAGATCACGGTAGTGTGGGACCCTGATGCCTATTTAAAGTGGGAAACTGTTTCTGTAATATGTAATTTGCCTTTTCTAATAAATCACTAAACAATGATATACCTTCTAGTGTGTCCATCTTATCATCCTTTTTTTGTCTTTTTCTAACGGAAATATTCGAGAGATAATTTTTCCTCTTTGTTTTCTTTATTAGAGGGCTGATAATGTTTCCTTTGATAGTATCAAAAAGCCTCTTTTAAATTGCCATTTGGGAAGCTACAATGAGTCAAAATATGTGTTGGTTTTAGCAAGGTTTACATACACCCATTCACCCAGTGTAGAACACCGGAGAGGGGTTCACTCTCTCGGCTAAAGTTCTAAGTTATTGGCGTGTAGGTCTTGAAAACTCACGTCTTTTATAATTAGATATATTGAAGAGTACAACTTGTATATCGGACGAGGTTTTAGCTGCAAACAAAAAAAACAGCTCATCAATAAGAAAATACAGCAATGGTACAGGATTACATTAATTGCAATAGGGTTCATTATAATACATAAATACAAGTCAATAAAGAAAATACAGCAATGGTACAGGATTACATGAATTGCAATAGGGTTCATTACAATAAATAATAGACTTACATCTTTTCCCAACGCCAATTCTGTTTCAAGTTCAGTTCAAAGAACATTCACAGGTGGTACCGTTAATCTCCTGCGAGTGATTAGTTATCAAGCCAAATGTGTGATTGGTCCTTCACACACGGAGAGACACTCCTAAATCACCGCATCAGTCAACACAGCAAGCTGAGCACAGAGATGCTCACACCACAGCGGACAGCCATGCACTGCCAAGGTCCGGGGCCGTGACGTCACTCTGTCTAGCGCGAGATGCCCCTCTGAGCCGACCAATCATGGAGCTAGACCATTGCTATGCCCATATAAGGTTATGTTTTCAGCGCTTAGAGTTGGTCCTGGAGAACGTAAAGGAAAACTAAATTAATCCTCATGGTTAACAAAGAACACAAAAAAAGAAATTCTTGGAAATACGTTATGGCGTATCTTACACTGCCCCCTATTTGGTCATGGGCTAAATATTTCCGTAGATACGGCATCACTTGGGTTACTTCATTCAAATGACCTTGCTATATTTTCAACTCAAATAATAAAATTCAAAATTTACAAAATGCAGCGAGCAGCGCTCGGCGTACGCTCATTACACCTCATATACATCACTTTATATCATCGCCTTTATCATTTTCCAAGAGAAGGCACAGTTTCTGCACAGGCCTTCTGAACTCGCCGTTCTCAGTCTTGATCAAAGCTTGACGTACGCGACCGTCAGCGCTCCGAGTGACCTCCATGACTTTCCCTAGAGGCCAGCTGCCTCGGGGAAGCCGCTCGTCCAGCGTTAGAACGACGTCACCGACATTGATGTCACGCTTTGGGACTGACCACTTCTGGCGCTCCTGAAGCAGGGGGAGATACTCCTGTATCCAGCTGCGCCAGAATTCGTCAGCGAGGAACTGTGCCTGTCTCCATCGCCTCTTCACATACATGTCCTTCTTGCATGTGGATGTGAAGGGATCGGGTGACCCTTTCAAAGTTAGGATCATGTTAGGACAGGGCAGTTCAGGTCGTCGTTGATCTTCGTCAGAGGTCGGCTATTAACAACAGCCTCCACTTCGCAGAACAGAGTGCGAAGCGTTTCATCAGTCGTGACTTGTTGGAGACAGGCCGCTGTGAGGGCTCTTCGGACGGACCTGATCAGACGCTCCCACACTCCGCCAAAGTGTGAGGCATGTGGTGGAAGAAAGTTCCACTCTATGCCTCGGATCGAGAGTGTGTCTCTGATTTCTCCTTCGTTGAAGCGCTGGAGAGCTTCTCTTAGCTCTCGTTCCGTGGCCACAATGTTGGTCCCGTTGTCGGACCACATTTTCTTGATAGGCCCCCTGCGAGCGACGAAACGCCTGATGGCGTTGACGAAGGAGTCTTGTTCCATTGTATCGATCACTTCCAGGTGGACTGCTCGCGAGGTAAGGCATGTAAAGATAGCGCCCCAACGCTTCACTGTGGACCTTCCTTGCTTCACTAAGAACGGTCCGAAGCAGTCCGACCCAGTGTTAGTAAAGGGGGGTTCATCTGGACAAAGCCGGTCGGATGGCAGTTCAGCCATCACCTGAACTAAAGGACGACGACTTAGTCTGCGACAGACCAAGCATTCTCGAATGACAGTCTTGACGATCGCATTTCCGCGGACGATCCAGTAGTTTGTCCTCAACTGGGTCATCAGGTGGTTCTGGCCACGATGGCCGCAGGATTCGTGCGTGGCTCTCACCATAAGCTTGACCGCCGGAGAACTGCTGGGTAGGATGATCGGATGCTTGGCCGTATCTGCCAGTGTTGATTTCTGCAATCGACCACCAACGTGGAGCAATCCATCCTTGAGAAATGGTCACAGCTTGATTAATTTACTAGACCTCTTCAGCGATCTTCCCTTCTTCGAGAGGGTGCTTAACTCTTCTTCATACTCTTGGCTTTGGGTCAGTCTCCAGATCAAATTCTCCGCGGTACGCAGCTCCGCACTCGAGAGTGAGTCGCCGCTGTATGGGCGAGCCTTCTGCATGTGGCGGATAAATCTTGTCTTCCACGCGACGGTCCTGACAAACTTCAACCAGGAGGAGAATCTTGTCGCTATTGATTCAATGAACGTTGGTTCTTTCTTCGTTATATCGAAGACGAGAGAAGTCTTCACTTCGGCGTCTGGATCAAGCTCTCCTCTGACAACATCTTCGGGCATGGTTGGCCAGTGCGTTTCGTCCATCTTGAGGAAATCTGGTCCTGAAAACCACAAAGATGATTGGAGGAAGTCAGCGACGGAGAGGCCACGTGACGCAAGGTCTGCTGGGTTCGCAGTAGTATTGATGTATCTCCAAGCCATAATGTCGGATGTATCCCTAATGAGATTGACCCTATTGTCCACGAAGGTCTGATACCTCGCAGTCGGATTTCTGAGATATTTCAGTACTGACGTGCTATCAGTCCAGAAGACTGACGGGGCCAGTTTCAGATCGAGCTCAGTCTTCAGCTTTGAGTCCATCTGTGCAGCGATAGCAGCCGCCGTCAGCTCAAGACGAGGGATGGTGGTCCTTTTCAGAGGGGCGACTCTCGCCCGTCCTATGACAAGAGTGCAATGAATCTTTCCGTTGACACCAACTACACGCAAGTAAGAGACTACACCATAGCCTGTCTGACTTGCGTCTGCAAAGTGGTGCAGCTGAAGGGTGTCAACATCTCCGAAGTCTGGTGGTATGAAGGACCTTCGCAGTTGGAACTCTTCCAGTTGTGGCAACTGCGCAAGCCAGGTCTTCCATCGAACAAGTTCATCGGCAGACATCTCCTCATCCCACGAGAGCTTCCTTCGGCACATTTCTTGCAACAGGATCTTCGCGATCAAAGTGACGGGGGATAAGTAGCCCAAGGGGTCATAGATCGATGCAACAACAGAGAGCACACCACGTCGGTTGAAAGGCTTGTCTTTAAGGACGATTCTGAATGTGAACACGTCTATGCTCATATTCCAATGGATCCCCAGGGCTCGTTCAGTTGGCAGCTCATCTTTATTCAAGTCTAGGACAGCCACAGAGTCGTCTCGTTCTTCTCTGGGGATCGCAGCTAGAATTTGCTTGCTGCTGGAGGTCCATTGGTTAAGACGGAAACCTCCATCCCTGCACAGGTTGATCAGATCTCTTGTCAGTTTAATGCATTCTTCCTCATCATCCATCGCCTTGAGGAGGTTGTCGACGTAGAAGTTGCGACGTATAGAGTTAGAAGCTTCTTCGTTATACATGCTTCCGAAGTCCAAGGCCGTTTTGCGTAAGCAGAAGTTAACGACGCTCGGCGATGATCTTGCGCCAAAAACGTGGGACGTCATTCTGAAGACTTGCAGTTCTTTGCTGGTGACACCTTCTGGCCACCAGAGGTACCTCAGGCAGTCTCTGTCCTCTTCAGGTACCTTCACCTGATGGAACATCTCCTGCACGTCTGCTGTGATGGCATGTTGACCCTCTCTAAAACGCAGGAGAACACCCGTCAGGCTATTGGTGAGGTCGGGGCCTTGCATCAGATGTTCGTTGAGAGATGTTCCTCGGTGCCTTGCCTTCAGATCGAAGACCACTCGGTCTTTCTGTTTGACAGGATGCCTGACAGAGTGGTGCGGCATAAGCCATACGCGCCCGTCCTCCCTGTCTAGCTGACTTACAGGAACCCTTTCGGCGTAGCCCTTATCAGTATATTTCTCCATCTGAGCTACGTAGGATGTCTTGTAAGCTTCGTCGTTGTCTAGTCTTCTTTTCAAGCTTCGGGCTCGTCGAATTGCCATATTCATATTATCAGGTAGAGGAGTAGAGTCCTTGAATGGCAGCTTGGCCACGTACTTTCCATGTCGATGCTGTGTCGTGTTATTCAAGGTGGCCAAGAATCTCTTATCCTCTAGGGAATCTTCCAATTTGGAGAGGGATTCCTTTTCGAAGAAATCTCTATTAAAATGACTCTGCAGTACCTCTGTCAAGTCTTGAGGGTCAAATTTTCGATGAACATGATGCACGGGTGAGACCTCCGATGCAGACCGGTCTCCAGTAGGACCGAAAGCCACCCAACCAAGCTTGGTTAGGTAGGCGGATGGCTCATTGGCAGTGCCGTGGCGTTGCTCCAGAATGACTCGATTCAGGGTCGTGTCTAACCCGATCACTAGCTCGACCTGTTCGTGGTCAGTTGGCAAGCTTTGCAGCTCTACGTCTGCCATGTGTGGCCATCTCTTCAGCCAGTCCGAAGGCATTATGTAGTCCGTCGACACATTAATTTTGTCAGTAACAAAGACTTCTTTTACTCGTTCTTCCTCCTCACCTCCGTTGATGTTACCAAGGGTGAGTTGGACCACTTCCTTGCAGTCGAACGTACCGGCCTCTGTCACCATGGTCTGGTTGCAAGGCCTTCCCGTTACACCTAGCCGATCTATTAGGCTCCTTGCGGCTAGCGTGGGTGCGGCTCCTCCATCTATGAAGCCGACCGTAGTGCACGTTCCGTTCACCATGACTGGGATAAGCTTCAACATTGTACGACCATCAGGTCGTCGGTCAGTGGACATGGCGTGTACGTGCCCCGTCGTCGCAGGAGTCCCAGCCTCTAGAGCGGTTTCGGTGTTAGTTCTATCAGGTGGTGCATTGCTAGTCGTCACGGCCTCCGCTTTAGGTTTGTCAGATGTCTTGTACACAGTTGCTCTCTTGGAGTTTGTACTGTCCCTTGAAGGGGTTTTCTTCACATAGTGCAAGAGCGTGTGATGCGTCCCCAAGCCGCACTTACCACACGTAGATTCTTCTTCACAGGCTTCGTGATTGTGCGCGACATTTAAGCATCTGAAGCAGAGTTTGGCATCCACCACAGCATTCCAGCGGTCATCCAAATTGAGGCTTTGGAATCGGTGGCACGACTGAATTCCGTGCTTATTTTTCTTGCAGTATACGCAATATATCCCATTGTCGGAAGGAGAGCTGTGGTGAACAGGCAAGGCTTTAGCTTTAATCGGCTTGCTCGTGTCCTCAGGTTTGCCCTTGGATGGACGACGGTCGCACTCGTAGTACTTCAATTCTTTAGCGACCAGTGCCTGTCTCTCCACAAAGGTGATCAGGGCTGGAAGCTTGTGTTCGTGTTCCAGGTACTTAGAGACCCATCTTACCCGAAGAGGGTGAGGGAGCTTTTCCACTATCTTTCTCATAGTTTCTTGCAGCTCAATTCTAGTGTAATTTGCACCCAGTGCTGCCTTCACCTTCTTTAGGTAAGAAGCGTAGTTCATTAAACCTTCGCTATCACCTGCTGGGATTTCCTTCCATTCGAGAAGCTGACGAATAAAAGCTTCGGTAGCATCGACTTCTCTGCCGTAGAATTCACTCAGCTGCTTCCAAGCTTCATCGTACCCAATTGTCGGTGACAGGTGCAAGCAGTGCTCAACCAGGTTTCTCGGAGGCCCATCTAGGATATGATACAAGTGGTTCAGCCTGCGCTCGGGGTCCGAGGTATTGTTCTCAATGTGCCATTTGAAGGACATCTTGAACCAATTAAATTTGGTGAAGTCGCCTCCAAAGCGCTCAAGTTTAGTAGGTGGTAACAGCGTTGTCCGCGCCAACTCATTGCTGCTAGCAAGAGTGCATTTGAGTGCCTTAAGCACTTGAGAGTTGTTGGACAAGGGGTTAGTAACAGAGGGTTCAAATGTGGCATGTCATGGTGCGAAAGGAGTTGAGGTGGGATCCAATGGCCGTGAGTGGACTTCCATGGGTGTAGAATGGCATTCTGGTCCTCTTGTATGTTCTACAGGGTCCAATGTCCGCATAGCACTTGGGTCATTCTCGTGGTGGTGGGCGACACTTAGCCTCCATTGATTGATCCTAGACTCATGTTCAGTCTCCATGACCTTTACACTGGGAACTCTCACGCTTCCGGCATGTGAAGACACTTCCGAACCACATTGCGACTCTCCTGCCTCCGATCTAATTTCGTATTCAAGTTGCTGTCTCTGAACCTCGAGCTCGGCCTCCAGCAATGCAGCGTCCGCTAGCCCTCTAGCGGCCCGATCCTCGGCATCTCTCTGAGCAGCGAGTTCATCAGCTTCAGCTTTCTTCTTGGCTGCACGTTCTTCCGCTTCTAAGCGTGCCTTCAGTTGAACCTTGGCTAAGTTAGCTTGCGCTTCTAACAGCTTTCGGCGGACCTCGCTTGTGTCGCTCTTGGATGACGTTCTTGATTTTAATGATCTCTCCGACATGATGACGATGTTCCCAGCTCGGCGTCAACGTCTGAGAAAGATTCACTTCTTGATAGTCAGGTTACAATCAGTCATCTGAGACCCACTTTGTGTAAAGATCTAAAACTGTAGAACACCGGAGAGGGGTTCACTCTCTCGGCTAAAGTTCTAAGTTATTGGCGTGTAGGTCTTGAAAACTCACGTCTTTTATAATTAGATATATTGAAGAGTACAACTTGTATATCGGACGAGGTTTTAGCTGCAAACAAAAAAAACAGCTCGTCAATAAGAAAATACAGCAATGGTACAGGATTACATTAATTGCAATAGGGTTCATTATAATACATAAATACAAGTCAATAAAGAAAATACAGCAATGGTACAGGATTACATGAATTGCAATAGGGTTCATTACAATAAATAATAGACTTACATCTTTTCCCAACGCCAATTCTGTTTCAAGTTCAGTTCAAAGAACATTCACAGGTGGTACCGTTAATCTCCTGCGAGTGATTAGTTATCAAGCCAAATGTGTGATTGGTCCTTCACACACGGAGAGACACTCCTAAATCACCGCATCAGTCAACACAGCAAGCTGAGCACAGAGATGCTCACACCACAGCGGACAGCCATGCACTGCCAAGGTCCGGGGCCGTGACGTCACTCTGTCTAGCGCGAGATGCCCCTCTGAGCCGACCAATCATGGAGCTAGACCATTGCTATGCCCATATAAGGTTATGTTTTCAGCGCTTAGAGTTGGTCCTGGAGAACGTAAAGGAAAACTAAATTAATCCTCATGGTTAACAAAGAACACAAAAAAAGAAATTCTTGGAAATACGTTATGGCGTATCTTACACCCAGCGAAGATCCATCTGGTTCTGGTTGACAAGTACTAAAGTACATGCAGTATGTTGTGACAAAAACATACTGGCCTGCAAAAAAGAATATGCCCGTTTTATCAAAATGCAAAATGCAATCACCTTTTTCTTTACTTCATGAATTAAAAGCTTGTGATTTACCAGATTAATTTTGGCTACTTTTTAAGAAGTGTTATAGATTAGACTTGAAAAAGTTTGGTATGTAGTACTTTTATTCCTAATACAATTTACTCCTAGAAATAGATTTTTTTGTATCAGTAAGTAGTATATAAATGTATATAAAACTACTCGTATAGTTACTTGTAAATTATAGTGTTAGTTTCTGTACAACCAGTCAGCACACACATAATTATTTTCTACGGATCTGCTAGAATTGATCTGTCACACCGTTATCCCTACATTAGGGAGTTGGTTGCTGCGTCCTCTCCAATGCCTTTTATCAAAGGTATCATCTTCCGCTAAACCTCTTCTCTCCATATCATCCTTCATCTTATCTCGCCATCTAATTCTCTGCCTCCCTCTTGTTCTTCTCCCCTTAACAGATTCTTCCTAAGCCCTCCTCACTTCCTCCCCACCATCCATCCTCAACACGTACCCACACCATCTCAGTTGTGATAATCTTTATCACCTCTGTAATCTTTACTACACCTGCCATTCTTCTTATTTCATCATTTATAATCTATCAAACAAGAATTTTCCCACAATCTACCTCATTATTCTCATCTATGTTCTCTCATATACTAACACTGGTCTTATTACTGTACTATAGATCTTGACCTTTAGTTTGATTAGCATTTTCTTATCACATACCATTCATGCTAGAATTGCAAATATGGCATCCTGATTATATCTGATTTTAGTGCGGTTTTTTACATAGTTGTGTATGAACTGTTACTTGATAATTTACGATAAAGTGGTTTTGAAGATGAAACTTTTGAGTATCTAAAAGACTACTAGGTACGAAATGGAAATACTTACTCATCGCATGAACCATTATCACCAAGCAGAAGGATATCCCCAGGGAAGTATACCCCTACTTGGCCCAATCTTATTTTGTATCTATACTATTGGTCTATCAAAAGTACAACATAGACATGGAGTGCAGTTCAGGCTATTTGTAGATAATACACAATTTTAATTCTATAAAAATACATTGATGATAGCCTACCACTAAAAATCTAAACCACGTTCTCATTAGTGTCAACGAATGGATGACAATTAAGCAACTAAAACTAAATGAAAATAGCACCAAGTTTACAGTGCAAGGAAAAATCAATTTAACAAACCTTGATGACATCTAAATAAATATCAATGATGACTTGGTTCCGATATCCAGTAGAGTTTGTGACCTACAATAGGTGTATCACTGAACGGTAATTTTGTCTCTCAGTGCTCAAATGAATAATGTAGTAAGAACCACTTGATATCACCTCAGAACCATTGGCTTTGTAAAGAAATATCTGGATGAATGTTTTGTAGCTTAAAGAAACAGGATTGACTAATTTAACTCTATTACAGCCTTCCAAAAGTGCAAATAAAAAATAAAAAAATATAACAGAGGAGTCAGATTGATAATAGTTATCCACCGCGAGAAAGGATCTTTGTGCTGATTGAACTACATTAGCTACCTATTAAAGCTAATAGAGATTTTAAGATATATACAATGACTCATCAACTTATCAGATACAGACTTCCAAAAATATATGAGATAATTGATACACATCATGCAACCAACAAATTGTGTCGACACGAGAATAGTTACAGATTGTTTAAAGCATTGAAGCCAAGATGTACCTCTTACTGTAGGCTCTAGTCTACAGCTTTCAAATATGCGGCCCTAAAATTGTATAGCAACTTTAGCAAGTTCCCATTAGACGTCCGAAGGAACGATGATAATAAAGATTTCAAGAAGTTGAAGACTTTCCTTTTCACAAAAGTTAGGATAACGTGGATTTGAGCATTAATGTGGATTACATTGTATGAGACTCTAAATACTGTACTAAAAATATATACGACAAACTAACAAATCTTGTAGGTTCTACGAGGCCTAGAGCTTTTCCGTTTGTGATAAGACCAGGAAAATGCCCTTTAAGTAAAGTAAAGTAGGCAGAACTAGCTCGATTTTTTAAAATGAAAAATTCCTCTAAAATTCACAAATTATTATTGTTTTAAATCTAGTTAGATACTAATGGTGGATTGAAGTTGCTAAAAAATTTTCATCCGTAATTCTCTTGGAATCTTCCTTTGGCTGAGCATTAAAGTCTGATATTCCTTTTCATGTCTTAATCAATTGTTTTAGATTAATTCTCAGTAATCTATGTGTGTTAAGCAAGCCTCTTCCGTATCACCAAGCAGTCCTTTAGTTTGAGGTAATCCAATTTTTGTGTTATTAACTACTCTATGTGCCTCTAGAATATTGTGCTTTGCTACTTTTATTTGCAACTTCAGAAAAAAATTAAAAATAGCTTCTTTGTTATTTCTTTCTCTTACATTATATCTTTACATAATACCGAAAAAAATTAGTTGTGTTGTAATGTGCCTATTTTGATCTTCCCTTATCAGAACCCATTTGACTGTAGCACTTCTGTTTAAAGGCTTTAAAGGCCACTCAAGACTGACAGAGGTGAGGGACAGTGACATTGCCATAGTAAGCAGGACAATAAGAGACTGATCATATATACATATGATCAGCACCTAAAGACACTCTCCATCCAAGCTAGGACCAGGGAGGGCCAGGCAATGGCTGCCGATGACTCACCAGGTAGACGTATAGGCTCCCCCAAAATCCCCATTTTCAGCTCACAAGGATAGTGAAGTTGCAGCCACTAAAGGAACTAATGAGTTTGAGCAGGACTCGAACCTCAGTCTGGCGACCACCGGGGTTTCCTTTACCGGTCTTCCTGATTGTGGCGTGCAGACAAAAAAACACACAAATCACCATATTTCTCCAATTCATCTTAATCTTTTTATATCTATTTGTCCCACCTTCATTACATCTTCAGACATTTCATTCTTGAGCAGTATGGCCATTCTATTTTGCTTTGTCCCATCGTCATCGACCAGAATTTTATTTTTAGTCTATTAAATCAATTCTTATTCCTGATCTGGATATCAGTCTCTGGCACCGTCATCCAGTTAGTTCCTTCTGCATGTAACCCGTCAAAAATGATGGCTAAATATTTCAATAGATAAGCACACAGGCAAAGATTCAACCCTTCCCATCCCCTAACACTTTCCTAACTATAACACGGCAGTTGTGGTTCCCGAGTGTACCTCTCGGGGTAACATTTACACCAAGATATGGATACTCTTTCTCTCGCCTAGCCTAGGGATGGAGATCGAGAGACAATGCCGCTCAGCATGACCAGAAAGATATTTACTGTATATATATATATATATATATATATATATATATATATATATATATATATATATATATATATATATATATATATATATATATATATGTATATATATATATATATATATATATATATATATATATGTGTGTGTGTGTGTGTGTGTGTGTGCATGTGTGTGCGTTTGTATGTATTTATATATTATATACTATATATAGCCAGATACTTGCTCTTTATTATATGATGGAGATAAGATTTTCCATAATTCTGACCTCCCTTTACATTCAGATCTTCACAGACTGTAGGCTACCATCCTCTATGTAGTACTAAATATACAGTTATTTCCAAGAGTCTTGCCTCCTCCATCATAGACTTGCTTCACCCAAAAGTTTTATGTCATACGGTTTTGTTAGCGCCGGTTAGGAATCAATAAAGACCAATGAGGGCCTTCACATGCTGTCCACTCGGAAGAATTTCCGAGCGGTAGTGAATTAGCCGTGTGCACTTCTAATCCGCGCGGTTCCGTTGTAGTGACTTATAAAAACTACAAGGCTACGTGGGGATAATGCTGTGCGAAAAAAAAAACTCCTCTCCTGTGAAACGAGCCATAATACTCAACACTTCACTGTATTCTAGAAGTTTTAATCCAGCTATGGCCAGATTGTGAAATGATCTTCCTAATTAGGTAGTAGAATCTGCAGAATTTCGGAAGTTTAAACTTGTAGCTAATGTTTTTATGTTGAATAGGCTGGCACATATCTTTCATATATAATATTGTAGCCTAGCCACCTGGATTCCAGGTTCATCGTTGCTCTCTCCACAACTCTATGATTGTCATTAGTTACTTCCTACACAGACAGCTCAGT
>NC_090748.1:73657183-73741564 GCF_036898095.1 Palaemon carinicauda
GGTGTGGGGAAACCAATTAAACAAATCTTAATCTTACGCGGTAGACCTCGTCACACCTTTAAGGAGTAAAGGTATTTCCTCAAATTGTAAGAATAATCTTGTTTTTAACTCGCAGGTGTGGGGAAACCAATTAAACAAATCTTAATCCTTAGCACGTGTCTGGCTGCCCTGGAAGGTCCAAGCTTGTCCCGTGGTAGACCTCACCCTCCACCTGGGTAGGCGACATATGGCGGTAGACCTCACGCTATAGTAGCACCTAATAATGTGTAAAAAAAATAAAAACTAAAATCATGTTTATGAATGAACTGGAGATCCCGAAGATATTTCTAAAAGTTATGTTTCCTATTTATATATATTTTTTTACATGTTTTTTGGAGAGACATTTTCCGAATTTTGAAAAAAAAAAAGTCTGGCACAAATGGTTTTGTCATCGGTAAGTTGGCAACGATTATTTATTATTTTGAAATCAATGTTGCCGCATGTGGGAATTTATCCATAGATTAGGGAATTTATTCCTAGAATTGTGAATTTTGGGTGTCTGATGGGAATATTCTGTACAAATTTCTATGAAGAAGAAACAATGATGAGTAAAACTTTATGTCGCAATTAGTTTACTTGCACTTATGAGAAGTAGGCCTATAGTGAATAATTTCTATATTAGTAAAGCCTACATGATCAGAAGGAAATATATTTGTGGAAATGGGAAATTTTGTGTTGTTTTGGGGATTTTTTTTTCATTGAGATTTGGGGATTTTTAGACTACCCCATATGGTATCACTGTTCGAAATTCGAATCACTGTTTCGTAAATAAGAAGAGTTCAAGAACTTCAAGTGTTTTTTATGTGTGTGTCATGCTGTGAAGTACTTTAGTCTGTGGCTGTTTAACATTCAAGCCTGGAAGTTGTCGTCAACAACGGCTTGTCTTTTATATATAGCAAAGTCTTTAGATTTTCAAGAAAGTGGAAAAGATAGATTCATCTTGACACATTGCCAGAGCTAAAAGGTAAGTGATAAAAAAACCCTTGGCCTGTTTTAGTTATGTTGTCCATGTTTTCTAAACAGTGTTTGATGCAATGTCAATTCCTCTTTTGGCAAGAATAAATCTAGTTTGATTACTATGTGAGGTGAATTAATGTTTCCAAATTAAAAAAAAAGTAGTTTTTACCCTAGGTTACATTACCCTGTAATAAACTAAAATATAACCGCAGTGGGTAGGCCTAACCCTAGGGCCTCATTTATGACAACAAGTTTCTGTAGCCATTTTTCCTGTATTTATTTGAATGATAGCTTTTAACAATTATTGGAGCCTTGTAGTTTATGGGGACACGCCGAGAAAAATGGACAACAACTAACCCAAACTTCCCCCCCTAACCTGACCTACAAGCCGTGTTCTTACCTTCCTAATGACCTAACAGGAGGGGGGGGGGGGGGGGGGGGCTAATACCCCGCTGCGAACCCCCAACCACTGTCGCTAGCCTACAAACCCCACAAACCCCACCTTATTTTGTATTGTATTACGGGGTGTGATTTTGAACAGAAAATATATGTTTTCCTGTAGTAAATAACGTGATTTAACCGAATTTGACCTTCATTTCAACCGCAAAAAAACGGATCAACCAATTCGGATAACTTAAAGTTGTCGAATTGGTTGATGATATTATGGATGAAATGAAGGTGAAAACTGGTTAAATCACGATATTTCCTACAGGAAAAAATATATTTTCTGTTAAAATGGTTAAATATAAACATTGTTGTCATATATGATGGGTTAAAATATTTAAATATAAACACTAGTTCAACGGCGACACTTCCCTTACGGATGTGATGCGAACGGTAACATTAGCAACGTTACCAATGATACACAGTGTTACCGACGATGGAGAATGGTACACAGAGTTACCAACGGTACGATGTCATTATTAGCGATAGCAATGCTAGATATTTGCATACGTATTTCAAATAATTTTTCCATATAAGTTTTACACAATATACAAAAAGTACAAAAAAGGCACAGAGCCTAACAAACCCACCTAACCTAACCTAGTAGTATGACAGGTCACAAACCTCAGGTATTTACTGAGAACGGTAAAATTCTCCATGTTACGAATGATACACAGCGTTACCAACGATACGGTGACATTACTAGCGATAGTAATGCTAGATATTTCCATACGTGTTTTATATAATTTTCCCATATAAGTTTTACACAATATATAAAAAGTACAAAAAGGGCACAGAACCTAACAAACCCACCTAACGTAACCTAGGAGTTCCCCGGTCACAAAACACATATAATGACTATTGAAGAATGACTTTCCTTCTTGTAATTAATATTATCTTCCATGGGGGTAGACGGCTTTTTCCCAAAAATGTACCTTTATAGTAAGTAACGGTATAACCACAAAGACGTTTCTTTTTTGTTTTAGGAATGATGGTTTCGGTATTACAATAAAATACGTAATGTTTTTCCTGTAAGATAGGAGGGAAACGGCACTTGGGGCACTGTAAGGGTTGAGGAATTACGTTGTGTGATTTCAGGAAATTATCAACATTGGTTGAAGAATAATAAAAATCACCTTGGAATTTAGCAAACGATTTTAGGTACGGAATACTGAAGCCGTTGCAAGTATCTGTAACTTCCTCTATTGCAAAATACGAAAAAATAAACCTCACTTGAAATGACGGACACCTTACTAGGACAAAGGTTACAAGGGAAAAGGATTTGGTATGAACAGACCACTTAAAGAGACAAAGGAAGGAGGTAGGGAAATATCAGTTGACAACCCCCTTGTGTAAACTTTGAATAGTATCGGTTCGTGATTGGATAACAGAAAAACAACGGAGTGTAGAGGGTAAACAGGAATGAACTGTATAGGGAAACTAGTCCAGAAAAAGTATTCATGTATGATAAATAATATTGAATGGGAATATAAAATGAGATGATTTTGAAAGGAATAGGATAATAAAACGAGTAATAGGTAGGGGAAAAGCTTCTGCACAGGGGGGAGGGGTTTCTGCGCAGAAGTAAAACAGGGTTGCCAGGTTTTCCAAGTGAGAAAAGGCCAATGTCTGATCAACTGCAGCTTTAAAAGGCCAACCTAATAGAAAAAGACCATAAATATAGCATTTAAGGCTAACCAATTTCAAAAAGGCCAAATTTGGGTATCTAGGAAAAAAAAAAAAGCCAAATTTTGAGTTTTTTGGCCCAAAAAGGCCAACCTGGCAACCCTGGGACGAAACTGGTATGCACAAACGAACGAACGTACGGGTGCTAATGATAGCATGGAAAGCTAACATTTTATCTACATCAGGCGTTGCCAGCACTGGTTACTGTATTTTTTCATGAGACAATCTTTGCAACGGCGCCTCTAAAGTTTATTCAGATATACAGTATTGTATTTTCCTCCGATTATTATACATTCAAGAAGTTAATGTATAGAGAAGAAAAGGCTTGTTTTACGATTATATATCGTTTCCCCAGTATGTTTTCCCCACCCAAAACCCAGAGTTCCCACTGGGGGTCCCCCATTATCGTAGGATATAGATGTATATATATTTCTGAAACTATTCATTTGCGACGGGAACGAGTGTCATTTTCGAAGAGAGCGTAATTTTTTCTATAAGAAAAAGTAGTTTTTTTCCTAGGTTACATTGCCCTGTGATACACTACAATAAAACTCCTAACCGAACCTAGTAGTTTCCAGGTCACAACCCCTGGCCGGGGGTAAGCCCCGGACCCCCTTCTTGGGCTGAACTTAGAAAATATAAAATAACTTCATATTATGGTATATTGGATCATAGTAAAGCACATCTTCCCCATAAGGAAAAAAGAATGGGCTTTTAATAAGAAAGATATTGCCCTGTCCCGATAAACTACATTCACCCCCAATTATTATACAAGAACACGGGAAAGATTTACTAATGAAGAAATGGGGTTTTATATAGGAAAACTCCAGTTTTCTTCTAAAGTGATCTTTATTTCCATCGCCAATAAATTGCTAATAAACGGATTTTGAAGCAAAGCGAAAAATCAATTTTTGGGTGAGATGGCCATGTCGTCCTGATGGAAGCTTCCTATAGACTGCTTTCTAAGGGATATTTGGCTACAGTGATACTCCTAGAGAATTGACCACTGGTCTCCAGAATTCTTAACTCCTGGCGCAAGTATCCTTAAAATTTCCCGTATGGATATCGCATAATATCAGGGGACGACACATGGCAATCTTTACCCCGAATACCGTTTTCGCTCTGAGGGAGAAGAGTGGCGAAATTGAAGGGGGAGCTGTTATCAAGGTTACCCTTCCTCCCCTACTATTACAGGGCTCCAAGATGGCGCTCATTCCTTGTAGCATTGAGCATGGTGCTACAGATGTAGTAGTTTCAGGAGGGATTATTACCTAAGCCTTTCCTTAGAAAAGGAGGGTGGGGCCATCAGGATGACATGGCCATCTCACCCAAAAATAGATTTTTAAACATAAGACTTACCCGGTACAGTAGTTATATATATAGCTTACGTCCCTGGCGTCACGGCAGAAAATTCAAAATTCTTGCCAATCGCCGATTGGATAGCCAGGTGTACCACCCCTGCGCCCTAGCGAGGTACCTAGGAACCATTCCAGGAACCCTCATATAGCGCGGCAAGATGTTGGATTTTTCACTCGCTATAACCTGTATATTACAGTTATCTTGGTGATGTACATTTTATTTTTAGCCTTTGCTGGTTGGATTTTATTTTTACTGAGTGTTAGTGCTTTAACTACGTTTGTATCTTAACAGAGGTAGGAATGGGAGTTTTTTCCCCCTACTGTAAAACTCACGAACCTACTCTTTAAACATGATGGCGGAGATCGTTCCTCCATCTCTATGACGTCACAATCGTGTGACGTAAGCAACATAGTACTACGTAATATGTTGCATAATTCTTTTCTTTGCTTTTTCTTGTAAAGAATGAAAAGGAAATCTAACTTACATTAAGTATTTAACTTTTAATATAAAAAGATTATTTTAATTTTTAAGAAATATTTGTGTTTTTAGTATTCGTTCTTTAAATCATCGATACTATTTTCAAAGATTAAATAGAACTAGCGTGTTGTTAATTTTCGCTGCGTAGTTCTCATGAAAATACGATACAGTCCCAACAATTCTTGATATCGTTGTTTATTTTCTTTCGATGTTGGGATTCTAGTATTATTCGTATATTCACATATGTGTTCCAATTGTAAAGTGTAGCAATCCACTATTTTTGGAAACCCTTAAGATTTAAGGGTTGTTTACATATATATATATATATATATATATATATATATATATATATATATATATATATATATATATATATATATATATATATATATATACACATTATTACGATATCTGTTAATTTTAATAATAACAAATCACTATTTTTGGGAACCTTTAAGATTTAAGGGTTGTTTACATATATATATATATATATATATATATATATATATATATATATATATATATATATATATATATATATATATATATATATATATATATATATATGTTATTCCTTTATCTGTTCATTTGAATCATATAACATGTAACTTTCCCTGTAGTTATATATAACTACCGGGTGAGTATGTATAACATTTATCCTTACCGGTAGTTTTATGTAACTACCGGGTAAGTGTGTTCAAACATTTATTTACAATGAAAATATCAGGGTAATATTTTATAAAAAATATTTTGTTACATTTTTATATAGCAAGAACTAGAAACGATTTTGCATTCTCATTCAAGCTCTTGGCAGTAAAGAAAGATCTATCACAACGGGCAGGACTAAATATGGTCTTTTGTGTAAGAGTTAAAGTGCAAGTTTCAGTGCTAAATTAGTGCAGTGAATTTATTCAGCACAGTGGACGTTTTTTCCTAGCTTTAGACCTCTTCCAAGCTCCCCAACCCCTGGGAGAAGGAATGTCGATCGGCCAAGGAAAAGAGAAGCGTTAGCTCACGAGCAGACGTCCTCTTGAGCGTTCCTGTTGACGTTCCCAAGAATGCTCGCCCTTGCCATGGGAAAGCAAAGAGCGTTGGACGTTAAGCTACTTACACTGTTGTTAGAGTCTTGCATTGCATCACATTTGCTAATAATAGCAATACTATAATGCTTATGAACCAACATAGACACGGTTTTTGTTCCAGAGTGCCAGTCGGCCATGAGAACCCTCTGATGAACTGAACGCGCCGAGTGACGTAATGAAGATCATTTTATGCTCGGCGCTAAGTCTTTCAGGACGCGCGGCGCCACGTCTTTCAGGACGATCGGCGCCACGTCTTTCAGGACGATCGGCGCCACATCTTTCTGGACGATCGGCGCCACGTCTTTCAGGACGATCGGCGCCACGTCTTTCAGGACGATCGGCGCCACATCTTTCAGGACGATCGGCGCCTCGTCTTTCTGGACGATCGGCGCCTCGTCTTTCAGGACGCTCGGCGCCTCGTCTTTCAGGACAATCGGCGCCTCGTCTTTCAGGACGCTCGGCGCCTCGTCTTTCAGGACGTTCGGCGCCACGTCTTAGAAGATCTTTGTCAGTAGAAGACATTGGTGATCACTTTTCTCCTGTTGAATTTGAGATTCTCAGAAGGAGAAGATCCTTATTCCTTTCGTCATTCAGTTGATTTAGAAACTCATGAAAGTTTTTATGATTACTGTAATTTCCAAATTATTTTATGCCTGTTGCTCCATGTTCGCCACCCTCTGAATTTACACGTGGTCATCAATGAAGCTTTAAGGATGGTGGGAGACTGTTTAGAGTCTCAGAAGCACCAAGGAAAGACAGCTTTCTTTTTTCCTCTGAATAACCTGGCCTCTAGATCTTGTATCTGAGGTACGAGATTATTTTTTTTTATTATCTCTAGCCAAGCTACAACCTTAGTTGGAAAAGTAAGATGCTTTAAGCCCAAGGGCTCCAATAGAGAAAAATAGCCCAGTGAGGAAAGGAAATAAGGAGATAAGTAAATGATGAGAATAATTTTACAATAAATAATTCTTAAAACTGTAACAACGTCTAAAACAGATATGTCATATAGGGTGGAGGTCTAGCCACGTTAAGGTCGAGCACCTTGTGGCAGCCCCACAGAGACTGTTACAGCCCCCTGGGTGGATTGCCGAGTCTCTCAAGGAATGCAGGTAAATGAGACAACCTATGAAGCCAGCTTACTTATCAGGTATTCCAGGATAGCAAGGGTGGAGGTCTAACCACGTTAAGGTCGAGGACCTTGTGGCAGCCCCACAGAGATTTTTACAGCCCCCTGGGTGGATTGCTGAATCTCTTAAGGAATCCAGACAATGGGCCAGGATAACTTTGAGGTCCGTGCTATTCCTTAAGGATGGATGCGAAATCTTTTTCCTAGTGAAACCTCCTTTGTTACTTACTCTGATAAGACCTCTCTGCAAAACAGACTTTGCAACATCAAATGTCTCTCTTTTGGGAGAAGGAGCCTTTTAAAAAAGAGAAGAACTTATGGAAGAACAGTCTCATCTGGAGAATGGACACTCCATCGAGAAATCTGCAAGAATCTGTGGCGACTTTGGTGTCGTTCTTGTATAGTCCTATTCGTGACTTAACAGACAAAGAGACTAGAAACTTACTGCTCTCCAGTGCCAGATCTCGAAGCAGTCCACATAGATGCTTTCCTATTAGTCTGGTCCAATCTGGATGTGTACGTTTTCCTCGTTCTATTTCCTTACAAGGTGACACAAAGTTTGTGTCACACGAAGGGACCAGATGACTTTAGTGGCCTTCTTTTGGCCCTCAAGAGGATGGTTCACAGAGATACTGGAATGGATGGTGGACTCTCCTAGAAGTCTTCCATTAAGAGTAGTTTTACTCAAACAACCTCTCTTGGAAAGTTACCTTTCTAGTCTCCAAGCTTTTCTTCTAGCTACCTTCAGCCTTTTGAAACCTCACAGGAACTAGAGGTTTTCGAAAAAGGCAGCTAAGTCTTTTACAAGAGCAATAAGAACTTCTACCATCAGAATTTATCAATCCAAGTGGGAGGTTTAGAGAATGGTGCAGAGTCAACTCTGTTTATCTCTTCCAGTATCTCTACAACTCAGATTGCTGACTTCCTGTTTTACCTTCGAAGGAAGCTCATTTGTTCGTCCTCTTCCATCAAGGGATACAGGTGTGTGTTAGCGACTGTTGTTAGACACAGTATCTTGGACCTTTCGATTGATAAAGTCCTACAGGAATTTCAAAACTTGTTTGAAACATCAAACAACCAGGATTCACCAGCTTGGATCCTGGACTTAATCCTGAAGTTCCTTATGAGTGACAAGCTTGAGCACTTGCTTTCATCTTCATTTCAAGGACCTCTCGATGAAAACTTTTTTTTGTTAGTCTTGTGACATCTAAAAGAATTAGTCAATTCATACGTTTAGTAAAACGTTGGCTTTCGAGATAACGAAGCTATCTGTTCATTGCAGTTGGGCTTTCTCGCCAGGAATGACCGCCTTTCTCAACCTTGACCTAAGGCTTTTGAGTTTCCAAATTTTTCTGATATGGTTGGCGAGGAGTTGGAGAGAGTCCTGTGTCCAGTAAGAACCCTGAAGTTCTACCCAGGCAGTATGAAAGAGTTGCGAGGCAAGTCGAAAGCTCTTTGGTGCTCGATTAAGAGGCCCTCGTTAGCAGATGTCAAGAATGTCCTTTCATTCTTCACCAGACTCTTATAAAAGAGGCTCATATACATTACAGTAAGACTGGCCTCAAGTTTTTAAGGTCAAGACGCATGAGGTTAGTACTATAACAACTTGAATGACCTTCAAGCAGAATAGATTGTGGTGGAGTATTATGGACACAACCTTTTGGGGGAGCAAATCTGTGTTCACTTCACACTATTTTAATAGTGTCCAGACTCTTTATGAGGACTGCTACACTCTGGGACAATTCGTGATAGCGAGTGCAGTAGTGGGTGAAGGATCCACCACTACGTTCCCGTAATCCCAATAACCTTTTCTTCTCTTGGAACTTTTATTTGTTTTTATGGTTGGTTATGGAGACTGTGTCAGTCTTCCAAAATCATTGATTTTAGTCAGGTGGTCAATTTTGTTCCTTGAAGAGTGCCTGGAACTGGTTATTGGAGGAGGTTCTGTCATAATGAGGTATATACACCGGTTTGACTGTCCCTACGAGATCTTCAGCCCCATGGGAGGATCGCTGGATCTCATAAGGCTAGCAGACATAATGAGACAGAGAATCATTGAAATCAGCTTCCTTATCAGGTAAGAACCCTTATTTTGTTTTAATTAACTCTTTTAGGTAGTAGGTTGGCCAGGGCACCAGCCACCCGTTGAGATACTACCGCTAGAGAGTTATGGGGTCTTTTGACTGGCCAGACAGTACTACATTGGATCCTCCTCTCTGGTTACGGTTCATTTTCCCTTTGCCTACATACACACTGAATAGTCTGGCATATTCTTTACATATTCTCCTCTATCCTCATACACCTGACAACACAGATTACCAAACAATTCTTCATCACCCAAGGGGTTACTGCACTGTAATTGTTCAGTGCCACTTTCCTCTTGGTAAGGGTAGAAGAGACTCTTTAGCTATGGTAAGCAGCTCTTCTAGGAGAAGGACACTCCAAAATCAAACCACTGTTCTCTAGTCTTGGGTAGTGCCATAGCCTCTGTACCATGGCCTTTCACTGTCTTGGGTTAGAGTTCTCTTGCTTGAGGGTACACTCGAGCACACTCTCCTATCTTATTTCTCTTCCTCTTGTTTTGTTAAAGTTTTTATAGTTTATATAGGAGATATTTATTGTTGTTACTCTTCTTAGAATATTTTATTTTCCTCTTTTCCTTTCCGCACTGAGCTATTTTCCCTGTTGGAGCCCCTGGGCTTATAGCATACTGCTTTTCCAACTAGGGTTGTAGCTTAGTAAGTAATAATAATAATAATAATAATAAGAAAAATTCCAGATATACTAGCTGTCTCTACCCCTCCATCAAAGGTGTTAATCAGCTGTTTATATAACTACCGGGTAAGTCTTATGTTTAAAAATGGTATTTTCATTATAAAATAAATTTTTGAACATACCCGGTAGTTATATATAATTAAAGTCCCACCCTCCTCCCCTCTAAGAGACTAGAGGCATGGAATATATGAGGGTTCCTGGAATGGTTCCTAGGTACAGTACCTCGCTAGGGCGCAGGGTAGGTACACTTGGCTATCCAATCGGCGATTGGCGTGAGTTTTGAATTTTCTGCCGTGACGTCAGGGACGTAAGCTATATATATAACTACCGGGTAAGTATGTTCAAAAATTTATTTTATAATGAAAATACCATTTGTTCCGTAACTGAAATACAAACCACGCTATTTACATGTGGTAATTATTTCGGCGTAGCTGAATGACGAGCCATAAAAGTTTTAACGAGGGTTTACTACCCCGCCGCTAGTTAGCGCGGGGTAGGGAGGGGTAGCTAGTTACCCCCCCCCTCACTCACACCGGTGAATGCTTCTCTTTACTTTTGGCTCGGGAAGAGAACAGACCTGTCTGCGCTCTCCCTCGCTTTGACTGCCATATTAATCTGTTTTTGCTTTCTCTCTTTTGCAGTGTGCTTGAAGTTGCCCTTTTCTGACAATGCGTACTTGCCCTGGGCTTCCCGGCCGCCCTTGTGGGACTTTTATGTCGGCGGTCGACACCGATCCCCACACCTTATGTCCTCACTGTAGGGGCCAGCGGTGTGATAGTGACAATGTATGTATTGAATGTAGGGAGTGGTCTACCTCCCAGTGGGAGAGGTTTGCCCGGCGCCGTAAGAAGAAGGCCAAAAGGGATCTTTCTCCTTCAGAGGCTTCTCTGAAGAGAGAAAATTCCAGGACTTCTTCTTCCGTTGCCCTTTCCTCCTCCGAAGCTCCCCCTCGAGTGGTCTCTTCCGAGAGGCCGGTGAGTGGTAGCGTAGACCGCTGTACTGTTGACCGATCCTGGGGTGCGGGAGAGGTAGTTGCCTCCCATAGCGAGGCGGCTGCCCCTCCTCCCCCGGAGAAGGATTTAATGTCTAATCATGATTTGTTTCAGCTTTGGGCTTCCTTGGGGCTGCAGGGTTCGCCCTCTAAGGAAGCTCTGTTTGACATGATCAAACTGGGTGCAGCCGTCAAACAATCGCCAACTACAGCAGGGATAGATCCTCTGTTTGTGGTTGACGTTGTTGTGACGGAGTCATCTCGTGGGTCAAGTCAAACCCCCGTTCCTGTGGCTGAGGTAGCTGACGGCTTAGATTCCCCCTCCGAACACCCTTCGAGGGAGGATCTAAGTCCCACGGTCTCTCCTGCCGGTGATTCTCCCCCTCGGGGGAGTTCACTTACAGAGACTCCTCTTCGGATGCCCCTTGATGGTCAGCCTGCTGATCCCACGGCCCCTCGTGGGCGTATAAGACGGAATTCTCGTCCTCCCCTTCGCCGTAGAGGCCTTCCTTCCCCTTACAAGGGGGTTAAGAGGCGCTTATTCGGCTCGTCGTCACCACAGTCCTCTGCGGAGGAGACGACTCGCCGGTCACCAATCCTGCCAGCTACCACCCTAGACCTCTCCGGGGATCGTTTGCGATCACCTTTGGATGATGGTCGTCCTTCGGGACACAGTGACCAGTCTCCCAGACCTTCTGCCTCTAATGTTCCTGATGCGCGTGACGCGCTACCTGATCCTGCCGCTGCGCAGTCTCCGGGCCCTTCGGGGCTGAAGGGTCTTGATCGCAAAACCGCGCCTCTCGCCCTCAAGCGCCAGGTTCCTCCTGTGCGCCCTCCTGCTGCCGTCGCTGCTGTGCCTGCTGTTGCCGCTGTTCCTGACTTAGAGCCACGGCGCTCACCGTCGCGCGTTCGCGCCACCGATCCTGCTATGTGCCAGGGTTCCCCTGCACGCCCACGCCCTTCTGCGCCCCGGCGCCCTCCAGCAGTTCCTGTTACAGCGCGCCAGCGCTCACCTGCGCACACGCGCCCACCGGTGCCCCAGCGGCCACCTGCGCTCACGCGCCCACCGGCGCCCCAGCGGCCCCCGGTTCCTGCCTCGTCGCGCGCAGTCCAGGAGGCTCCTTCGCTGGCGCACAGGCACCCACAGGTTCCTCCGGACTCGCTGCGCCCGTCTGGAGAGACGCACGATACGAGCCCACGCGCGGTTCCAGATCCAGCGCTCACGCGCTCACCAACGCGCCTCAACATCTCAGTGCGTCGCCTAGTAGGCTCCCAAGCTAGCGCACGGGCGCTCATGGCCGCCCCTGGGCTCTCCTTCCAGACCGCGTGATCCTGCACGCGCTGCAACCGCGCAGGACGCTTCGGTTACGCGCCCTGTTCCTGTCACGCGCCCCGTTCCTGTCATGTGCCCCGTTCCTGTCACGTGCCCCGTTCCTGTCATCAAGGCGCCTGACGTAACCCTCTAGCGCACACCTGTGCGCCCTCATCCAACCGTGCGCCCTGCGTGTCCGCCGCAGCAGCGCACCCCAGTGCGACCACACCCTGATGCGCGCCCACGATCGCGCCCACAGGCGAGCATGCCGGTCCTGTCGGACCAGCGTCAACATCCGCGCCAACGCGCCATCCTTGCTGCACGCAATCCTGCACCAGCGCTCGCGCCCTCGCCCGGTTCTCCCGGACACGCGCTCAGGCGCCCCCGTTATCTCGCGCCCTCCGGGGCCGCATCAGGTTGCTGCTCGCCCTCGCGTCCGGCCGCCTCCCGTGCCGGCTCCTGCGCGCCACACGCCCTCGCCATCTCCTACGCGCGCCTGTTCCAGCTTCTGCGCGCTCCCGCGCCCACTCCATCACCAGCGCTTCCTCGTTCCTGTATCCTCGCCTGCGCGCCCTCGCGCCCACTTCCGCCCACGCGGATGCGCGAGCGCGAGATTCCTGTGTCGCGCGAGCCCTTCGCGCGCGACCCTTACCAGGGCCCGTCACGCGACCCCTAGCGCGAGCGCCGCCAAGCGGACAGGTCTTCGTCTCGTTCCCCTCCCCGCAAGCGCAGACCAGCGCGCTCGCTGGAGGAGGGGCGGTTCCCGGACAGGTCTAGGGACTCTTTCCTTTCAGCCCCACAGGCGAACCCACATTTGTCGACTCCTCCTAGGGATCGCATGATCCCCTTCCCTCGAGAGAGAGTGTCTGACAGCGCGACTGTCAGCCAGCAGCCCTGGTTCGGAACCCTAGTCAGAGCTCTTGTGCAGGCGATTAAGCCCGGCCTCTCTGACGGGGGTCACAAACCAGCGGCAGCTTCCTCCCCCCTGAAGAGGAAGAAAGGAGTCTCTCCCGTGGAAACTCCTCCGAGGCCTATATTGTCTCCTCGCAGGTCCTTGCGCAAGGCTCCTTCTCCCCCCCAGACTTTCTCTCCCTCCCCTGCGGATGAGGACTACTCATCCTCAGGATAGTCGAATGAGCCGGACCATTCCCCCATCGCACCAATGGGGGAAGCGCCGCCTATCCCTGAGAAGTCGTTTCATCCAGGGGTGGAGAAGAGCCTTCCCCCTTCGTTGCTCGAGTCCTGTATCCCGCCCAGGAGGGAGCCTAAGGACTCTAAGACGATTCCCAAATCGTCAGCAAGGATCAGGCAGGAACCATCTAGAGCCACCGAGGATGTCCACGTGTCCCCCCAGGAAGAGCCACTGGGGACGGGAGACTTCGCTGCCAGTCCTTCGGGAGGAGAGCACCAGGAGTCAGAACACGCTTTCTGGCAAGTCCTGACCCTCATGAGGAACCTCAATGGGATCCCAGACCCTGAGATTCCCCCTCGTGAAGGTAAGGACACGGTCCTGGACCGCGTCTATGGCACCCAGAAACCCTCTAGGGCCAGTGGAGCTTTGCCCTGGTCTCAGGGGATGAAGAGTGCCAGGGACAAGGTCGAGGGCCAGCTCTCTGAGCTTGCCTCCTCCAGCAGATCGAGTGCCGGTAACAAGCTCCTCCCGCCTCCTCGAGTCCATCAGAGGAGGTAGTGTGAGATCCTTGAGGAGTCTTGTCTGAGTCTTCCGTTGCACCACTCTGTGGAAGAACTCACAGGGGGAGTCCCTCTTCAGAGACTCTCCAACCGGCACGTGTCCTTCTCAGCCACTGAGATCTTGAGCCAGGAGAAGTCACCAAGTGTGCCATGCAGGCAACTTCGTGGCTCGACATCTGGCTGGGATCTCTGGGCATCCTGGTGCGGTCCGAGGACATCTCCAAAGAAAGCACCAGGAAGGCGCTGGAGACTTTCTTACTCTCGGGCACACGGACCATTGAGTTTCTGGCCCACCAAGTCTCGAGCTTGTGGGCCAATACGATTCTCAAACGCCGGGACGCTGTGGCCGAGAGGTTCCACCAGAAGGTCCCCAGTTCGGAGGTTAGCAGGCTCAGACACTCTTCCGTGCTCGGTAAGAGTCTGTTTGAGCCTAAGGACGTAGAGCTCACCGCTGAGAGGTGGAGGAAATCTAACCAGGATTCCCTCATCCACAGGGCCCGGACATCGAGGCCCTACAAACCTCCAGCGGCCCAACAGCCCCGTCCAGCTAAGGACACGAAAAAGACTACTGCAGCGAAGCCAAAAGTGTCTAAGCCCTTTCCTGCCAAGAGCAGAAGGAGCAAGAAGTCCTCCAGGGGAAGCAAGAACCCTAGAGGTAACTGCCGAGGCCAAAAACACTAGGGTTGGCAATCCCCCTGCATGTCCACCAGTGGGGGGATGCCTACAGAGTTGCGCGACAAGGTGGCAGCAACTCGGGGCAGATGCCTGGACGATCTCCGTGATCACTCTAGGTTATCGCGTCCCGTTCACAGCCTCTCTACCTCCCCTGACAGTGAATCCAGTGTCGTTGAGCTCTTTTGCCATGGGATCGGCAAAAGGGCAAGCCCTTCGGGCAGAAGTCCAGGCCATGTTGAAGAAGGACGCTCTCCACTAGGTTGTAGACGGGTCCCCAGGCTTCTACAGTTGACTCTTTCTTGTGAGAAAGGCGTCTGGAGGCTGAAGACCAGTCATCGACCTCTCAACCCTGAACGGGTTTGTCAAGCAGACTCCGTTCAGCATGGAGACGGCAGACACGGTCAGACTTGCGGTGAGACCTCTAGACTTCATGTGTACACTGGACCTGAAGGACGCGTACTTCCAGATCCCAATCCATCCGTCTTCAAGGAAGTACCTGAGATTCTGCCTAGACAACAAGACCTACCAGTTCAAGGTGCTGTGCTTTGGTCTCTCCACAGCCCCTCAGGTGTTCACCAGAGTATTCACCCTCATCTCTTCGTGGGCTCACAGGATCGGCATCTGTCTCCTTCGATATCTGGACGACTGGCTGATCCTAGCGGACTCGGAGGCAACCCTTCTTCGCCACCGAGACAAGCTCCTCGAAGTTTGCCAGGATCTAGGGATCGTGGTAAATCTCGAGAAGTCCTCCCTGCAGCCCTCTCAGAAACTGGTATATCTAGGCATGGTCATAGACACCAATCTCCACAAAGCCTTCCCATCAGACGACAGGATAGCAAGGCTGAGGAAGGTCGCGAGACCTTCCCTCAATCGAGAAGAGCTCCCAGCCCAATCGTGGCTTCATCTCCTCGGCCACCTCTCCTCCCTGACCCGTCTTGTTCCCAACGGTCGCCTCAGAATGAGATCCCTCCAGTGGCGACTCAAGTCCCAGTGGAGTCAAGGCCACGACTCCCCGGACACTTTGATCCCTATGGGCCCTGCGGAACGGACGGATCTCCGGTGGTGGGTGGCGGACGAGAACCTACGAAAAGGAGTGGATCTTCTCGTCCCTCACCCAGATTTGATGCTGTTCTCGGACGCATCAAAAAAAAAGGGTGGGGGGCCCACGTTCTGAACCACAGGACCTCAGGCATGTGGTCAGAATCAGAAAAGTACCTTCACATAAGCTAGCTACCCCTCCCTACCCCCCCCCCCCCCCCGGTAACTAGCGGCGGGGTAGTAAACCCTCGTTAAAACTTTTATGGCTCGTCATTCAGCTACGCCGAAGTAATTGCCCCATGTAAATAGCTAAGGTTTGTATAGTTAGGAAAAATACAAATTATCTACAAATTTGTCATTTTTCGCTTTGCTTCAAAATCCGTTTTTTGGGCTCAAGCCACGTCGTCCTGATGGAGGTTTACCAGAGAATTACTTGAAAGTACTGTATCTGTGGGTTTTTATAGGTGCCTCAATCTTGGGTCAGCTTTTATATGGTCATCCAGACCACTGAAAGATATGACTATACCATTATACGTCATTACCACTAATTATGGAACAATGTTAGGGCTTCCTGCCCCCTGAAGGGAAGTGTCTTACTAGACAATAAAAGCTCAAGGTTTGTATTCGTGTAGGAACAAATATAAGTATCAACCAGATCTTTTTGTTCATATACCTCAGTAACATAAGTATGAGTTTTACCTAGGAAAATAAGTAAAAGGACTCCGGCTACGTTTTATTTTTGCTACTTGTGGGGCGAAATAAGACGCAATTACACTTTTGTCATTTATTAAGTAAATGATTAAATGGAACAACAGGTGTAGTAAAACTTAAAAAGGAATTATACATTCAACATATACAGACAATGTTTTTCTACCTGAAAGGGAAGAAAAGGATTAATGCCACTCGCAACAGTTGAGAAATTTATTAAGATAATTTTACTGTAAATGTTGGATACTGTCAACACTATTTACAATGTACACATGTCACTAATGTCATTTGTATAATTCTGCACCTAGAAATGAACAGTCCTAGTGTCACCAGGGTGACACTCAATAAAAAGATATTGCACTGGAAGGTGTCAAAACCTTTTCACCCAATTGATAAGTCCCAATACCTTTTCACCCAATTGATAAGTCCCAATCAATTCACTGTTCATCGCAGCACTAGACGACAGGTTTTACCACACTACCTGCCGCCACCACAACATGTTTGAGATCATGCACTTGCTTTGCATAATGTTTGTAAAACACTCTGGGGGATTTCCAACCAGTGTATGAGCGAAGATGCTCAAAGTCCATATACTGAAAAAAGTTCAGTGAGGAAGCAATTTTTCTCGGAACATGACCTGCGGGTGTACTATCAGGATCCGCTCTGCGAATGAAGTAGGTGCGCTTCGCCCTCAGTTGTTTTAGGGATAAGTTCGATCCTGAGGTTTTGCCTTTGAAGAGCTGTCCTCCCCTAAAGTCTGAAGTTCTTTGAAGGTAGACCTTTAGACACTCTACTGGACATAGAGAGACATCCTCCTTCAGAGGGCAGATTCTCCAGGGACCCCACCTTTTGGTGGGTAGCTCGCTTTTGGCGAGAAAGGTAGGATCAGGAAAGAGATTCAGTTTTCCCGCTTCTGTGAATTGAATATGGCCCTCGTCTCTCGATAGGGCTACTATTTCACTAACTCTAGCCCCTGAGGCTATAGTGAACAGGAAAATAATTTTTGGGTTAGATCCTTAAGAGAACAATCTTCATTGTTCACAGCTGAAGCATAGTGTAAGACTTTGTTCAGAGACCATGAAATGGGCTTCGGAGGGGCTGCAGGTTTAAGTCTAGCGCATGCCTTCGGGATCTTGTTAAAGATTTCGTTCGCCAGGTCCACCTGGAAGGCGTATAGAAGAGGTCTAGTCAAGGCTGACTTACACATAGTTATCTTGGTGGCAGCCAAGCCTTGTTCGTGAAGGTGGATGAAGAAGGACAAGCAGAAGTCTATTGAGATTTCTTTTGGCCTTTTTGCTTTAACGAAAGCAACCCACTTTTTTTCCAAGACGATTCGTATTGTCTTCTGGTTGACTTTGACTTGTATTCTTCTAAGAAGTCTATACTGTACTGCCTTTTTAAACATCTGACTTACCCGGTAGTTATATATATAGCTTACGTCCCTGACGTCACGGCAGAAATTTCAAAACTCGCGCCAATCGCCGATTGGGTAGCCAGGTGTACCACCTGTGCGCCCTCTAGCGAGGTACCTGGAACCATTCCATGATTCCTCAGATCTTCCCTGCCGCCGCAACCGGCGACATCGTTGGATACATCTACTCGCTGTTTACCTGATTTATTGCAGTTTACATTGGTGATGTACAATAATTTGGTTTTGAGACTCGCTCGTTTGGTTTTTCTTTTGGATATTCTTGAATTACTTATGGATTTTGATTTGTTCCGTAACTGGAATACAAACCACGCTATTTGATAGGGGTATTACTTTCGGCGTAGCTGAAATGGCGAGCCATTAATCTTTAACGAGGGTTTACTAACCACACAGCTAGTTAGTGGGGGTAGGGGAGGGTAGCTTGCTACCCCCCCCTCCCCTCTCACACACCTGTGCTTGAGCTCACTTTTTGCTCTTGGCTCGGATAGTAGTCGGACGTGTCCGCTCTCATCCTCGCCGTCATTTGGCAGCCATTTAATGCTTTTTTTTTATTTTTAAATATTTAACTTAGCCGGTGAATATATAATAGCTGCAACTCTGCGGCTCGACAGAAAACACACTCAAAAAACTCGCGAGCGATCGCTATGAAGGTTGCGGGTGTGCCCACCAGCGCCAACTGTCGGCCAGATACCACTCTTGTACGTAAACAAACCCTTCAATTCTTCTCTGTCGACGTTGACAACAAGACGTATTCATACTCGCTGTAGAACCTGGAGTTTTCTCATCATATTTGGTGAAGTACTTTATTTTGGTTTGAGATTTCGCAGTGCAGGTGTTTTTCCTCAACATAAACTCTTGAACTCTTTATTGAATCGGATTATTTGTTGATGACTTGGATTGTTTTTGGAATTTTCTTTGACTAATTCAAAATGGCTGACCCTTCTCAAGTACCTAGATTTCGAAAGTGTAATACTAGGGACTGTAATAGGCGTCTTCCAAAGGCTTCTCTCGACCCACATACTGTTTGTTCCAATTGTCGGGGTAAAACCTGTCAATTGGGAGATCGGTGTGAGGAATGCGTGGGCCTTTCGGAATTCGATTGGCTCGAATACGATAAATATGCACGTAGACTAGAGAGAGATAGGGTAAGGAGAAGTTCATCTAGGTCTGTAGATTTTTCCTCTCCACATGCCCCTGAACCTAATCCTTCCCCTGTAGTGGTTGTTCCTAACCCCCCTTCTAGCACTCAGGAACCGTCTATGCAAGACATGTTACGTGCTATTCATGCCTTGGGGGAGAGAGTTGAAGCGTTAGCAAGTGACCGTAATCAACTCATGGCTGACGTGAAGGAACTTAAGTGCCATAGTGCCACGGCGGAAAGTGGGAAAGTGATTAGTGCGCAAAGTGTTGTGAACAGTGTTGCGACCGAGGGTTCGTCTGTTCGTGCCTGTCGTTCACCTAGTCCGGGACCTCTTGCAAGCTCCCAAGCCCAGGGGAGAAGTAATGTCGTACGACTTATGGGTTCGAGAGGCCTTGATCAGCGAACAGACGTTCCCTCTATGGTATCAGGCGTATCTCACCAAGATCGCCCCTACCATAAGATGAGAGAGCCCATTTTTACCTCGTCTTCCGAAGGCTTTTCACGCAAGAAACCGTGGAGCAAGGTTTCTAGGCCTCTTAAACGGAAGTCGGTCCCTTCAGGACAGGTCCAACGTCCTGGATGTAGTCATTGGGACAGTTCGGACCCGTTGCTGTCATCGGATGACTGCTCGCCGCCTAAGCAAGGCAAAGTTGTGCCGTCTCAGACGCTAACCCCGTCAGTTACCGCACCCATTCCCGTGGACCCTAAATGGGTTGTACTGCAGGACATGCAGTCTAAACTTGCGTCCCTTATGGAAGACTACAATGCCGATAAGGTTTCCGTTGAGCCTAGCCGTTTATCTCATCGAGATCCTGGCCTTCAGCCACCCAAGCGTTCTGTTGTGCGTCCTGTTGACGCTGGTGTAGCCAACTCACGTCAAGCAGTTGGGGTTGTACCACACTCGATGCGATCTCGTGTGGATTTTCAGCCGCATGTGGTCGTTAGGCAACTCGCTGATGCGCCTGGTGACGTTCAGGACGTTCGCCAACCATCGGAGTTGACTTGTTTTGACGCTGAGCGTCAACTTCCGCAACCTAGAGTTGTTTTGACTGCACAACCTAGGCGGTCTAAGCAGTCTCGGGTGGACGCTGTGCGTCCTCACGCACCTGTTGTTGTTGACAGTTCTCAGACTGTCAAGCAGTTTCAGGACGCTGCGTCCTGGTCCGCCACTTATGCACCAGTGCGGGTGGACGCTGCATGTCAAGCATTGCCAACCCCTTTGCTTGTTTCTCATCAGTTGTCAGATGAGGAACTTTCAGATGAGGACGTTGCTGACCCTCAGCCTGAGGATCATCCTTCAGATATTGATGAACCTAGAGCAGTTCCGCCATCTATGGACTTTAAAAAAGTCATGCTCATTTTTAAAGAGTTGTTTCCCGAACACTTTGTCTCTGTGGCTCCTCGTTCGCCGCCGTCTGAGTTTGTTTTAGGCGTACCTGCTGACATGCCAGCCTTTACAAAACTTGTACTCTCTCGCTCGTCCAAGAGAGCTTTACGGCTGTTAGGCGATTGGTTGGAAACCAAGAGGAGTTTAGGGAAGACGGCCTTTGCCTTCCCCCCTTCTAAACTCTCGTCTAGATCGAGCGTCTGGTATGCCACGGGAGAAGTTCTTGGCTTGGGAGTCCCTGCCTCTGCCCAGGGCGACTTCTCAAGCCTTGTAGACTCTCCCCGCCGCCTAGCCATGAGACGCTCGAAAGTTAGTTGGTCATCCTCAGACCTTGACCATCTACTTAAAGGCATTTTTAGAGCTTTTAAAGTTTTCAACTTCCTTGACTGGTGTTTGGGAGCCTTGAGTAGGAAAATCTCATCGGCCGATAGAGATGTCTCCTTACTCATTATGTCTTGCATGGATAAAGCCATCCGCGATGGATCCAATGAGCTCTCCTCCTCGTTTACTTCAGGAGTCCTTAAGAAGCGAGAGTCTCTTTGCTCTTTTCTGTCAGCAGGAGTGACGCCCTGTCAACGATCTGAGCTACTCTTTGCCCCTTTATCAAAGTTTTTGTTTCCTGAACTTTTGGTTAAGGACATAGCTTTGTCTCTAGTGCAGAAGGACACCCATGACTTGGTTGCGTCCTCTGCTCGCAAAGGGACTCCTTCGACTGCCTTTTCCGCTAGACCTAGGATAGACACTCCAGCGTCCAGGTTTATTCCGCCCTTTCGTGGCAGAGCCCCCAGCAGGGGAAGTACTCGTGCCGAAGGAAAGAGAGGAAAGAGGAAAGGAGCCAAGTCCTCACGTGGCAGAGTCTGACTGCCCGCAGCTTCAGACAGCAGTAGGTGCCAGACTCAAGAACTTCTGGCGAGCCTGGGAGAAGAGAGGCGCAGATCAACAGTCTGTGAGGTTGCTCAGAGAGGGGTACAAAATTCCATTTGTACACAAACCTCCTCTAGCGACTTCCCCCATCGATCTCTCTCCCAAGTACCGAGAGGAAGCAAAGAGACAAGCCCTGAAACTAGAAGTGTCTCTTTTGCTAGAGAAGGGAGCGGTGGTCAAAGTCTCGGACCTTCAATCACCGGGGTTTTACAACCATCTCTTCCTAATACCGAAGAAGACAGGAGGTTGGAGACCGGTGCTAGACGTCAGTGCTCTGAACGTCTTTGTCACGAAGACAAGTTCTCCATGGAGACCACGAAATCAGTCTTAGCAGCGGTCAGAAAGGGAGACTGGATGGTCTCTCTCGACCTAAGAGACGCATACTTCCACATCCCCATTCACTCAGATTCCCAACCTTTTCTGAGATTTGTGTTCGACAATGTGGTGTACCAGTTTCGGGCCCTGTGCTTTGGCCTAAGTCCTGCTCCTCTCGTGTTTACGAGGCTTATGAGGAATGTGGCAAAATTCCTCCATTTATCGGGTATCCGAGCCTCCCTTTACTTGGACGACTGGCTTCTCAGAGCCTCGTCCAGTCATCGCTGTCTGAAGGATCTCAATTGGACATTGGATCTGACCAAGGAATTGGGACTTTTGGTCAACATGGAAAAGTCACAGCTGATCCCATCCCAAACTATACTGTATTTAGGGATGGAGATTCACAGTCCAGTTTTTCGGGCTTTTCCGTCTGCCCCCCGAATAGATCAAGCCCTGCTCGTAATCCAAAGGATGTTGAAGAGAGAACGATGCTCAGTCAGGAATTGGATGAGTCTAGTAGGAACTCTATCATCCCTGGAGCAGTTTGTCTCGCTAGGAAGGCTACACCTCCGACCTCTACAATTCCATCTAGCCTTTCACTGGAAAAAGGACAAGACGCTAGAGGCGGTCTCAATCCCGATTTCCGAAACAGTAAAGGCTTGCCTGAATTGGTGGAAAGACAATATCAGTCTAAGAGAGGGACTTCCTCTAGCAGTTCAGAAACCAAACCACGTTCTATTCTCAGACGCATCGGATTTGGGTTGGGGTGCGACACTGGACGGTCGGGAATGCTCAGGTCTGTGGACCTCAAGTCAGAGGAGCATGCACATCAACGGCAAGGAGCTTTTGGCAGTCCACCTGGCCTTGATGAGCTTCGAGAGTCTCCTTCGAGACAAAGTGGTGGAGATCAACTCGGACAACACCACAGCCTTGGCGTACATTTCCAAGCAAGGAGGCACCCACTCCCTGACACTGTACGAGATCGCAAGGGACCTGCTCATTTGGTCAAGAGATCGAGGCATCTCCCTGGTAACGAGGTTTATCCAGGGCAACTTGAACGTTCTAGCAGATTACCTCAGTCGGAGGGGTCAGGTAATTCCTACAGAATGGACCCTCCACAAGGACGTTTGCAAGAGGCTTTGGGCTACTTGGGGTCAACCCACCATAGACCTCTTTGCAACCTCGATGACCAAGAGGCTTCCAGTCTATTGCTCTCCAGTCCCAGACCCAGCAGCAATACATATAGACGCCTTTCTCCTAGATTGGTCTCACCTAGACCTATATGCATTCCCACCATTCAAGATTGTCAACAAGGTACTGCAGAAATTCGCCTCTCACGAAGGGACAAGGTTGACGTTAGTTGCTCCCCTCTGGCCCGCGAGAGAATGGTTCACCGAGGTACTTCGATGGCTGGTAGACTTTCCAAGAAGTCTTCCTCTAAGAGTAGACCTGTTACGTCAGCCCCACGTAAAGAAGGTACACCAAGGCCTCCACGCTCTTCGTCTGACTGCCTTCAGACTATCGAAAGACTCTCTAGAGCTAGAGGCTTTTCGAAGGAGGCAGCCAGTGCGATTGCAAGAGCGAGGAGAGCTTCTACCATTAGAGTTTACCAATCGAAGTGGGAAATCTTCCGAGACTGGTGCAAGTCAGTATCTGTATCCTCGTCCAGTACCTCTGTAGCCCAAATCGCTGATTTTCTCTTATACCTGAGAAGAGTTCGCTCCCTTTCAGCTCCCACGATCAAGGGCTACAGGAGCATGTTGGCCCTCGGTCTTCCGGCATAGAGGCTTAGATCTTTCCAACAATAAAGATCTACAAGATCTCCTTAGGTCTTTTGAGACCTCTAAGGAACGTCGTTTGGCTACTCCTGGATGGAACTTAGACGTGGTCCTAAGGTTCCTCATGTCAGACAGGTTTGAGCCTTTACATTCAGCCTCCCTGAAGGATCTCACTCTTAAGACTCTTTTCCTGGTGTGCTTGGCCTCGGCTAAAAGAGTCAGTGAGATTCATGCCTTCAGCAAGAACATCAGTTTTTCGTCAGAAAAAGCCACTTGTTCTCTTCAACTTGGTTTCCTGGCCAAGAATGAACTGCCTTCTCGTCCTTGGCCTAAATCTTTTGATATTCCTAGCTTATCAGAGATCGTAGGCAACGAACTAGAGAGAGCTTTATGCCCCGTTAGAGGTCTTAAGTTCTATTTACCTCGTACTAAGCCTTTACGAGGTAAATCTGAAGCGTTATGGTGTTCGGTTAAGAAACCATCCTTACCTATGTCAAAGAATGCTTTGTCATATTTTATCAGATTTTTAATACGAGAAGCTCATTCCCACTTGAGTGAGGAAGACCGATCTTTGCTTAAGGTTAAGACGCACGAGATTAGAGCTATAGCAACTTCCGTGGCCTTCAAGCAAAATAGATCTCTGCAAAGTATCATGGACGCGACCTTTTGGAGAAGCAAGTCAGTGTTCGCGTCATTTTACTTGAAAGATGTCCAGACTCTTTACGAGGACTGCTACACACTGGGTCCATTCGTAGCAGCGAGTGCAGTAGTGGGTGAGGGTTCAACCACTACACTTCCCTAATTCCAATATCCTTTTAATCTGTCTCTTGAAATGTTTTTAATATTGTTTTATGGGTTGTTCGGAAGGCTAAGAAGCCTTTCGCATCCTGGTTGATTTCTTGAGAGCGCCCAGATTAGGGGTTTGATGAGGTCCTGTTGTATGGGTTGCAGCCCTTGATACTTCAGCTCCTGGGAGTCTGTCAGCATCCTAAGAGGATCGCTGGGCTCCGTGAGGAAGACAGACTTACAAGGCAGAGTAATCGTCTAAGTCAACTTCCTTACCAGGTACCTATATATTTTGGTTTTGTTATATTGATAACTGTCAAAATGAAAAAACTCTTAGCTTATACGCTGTAAACTTTATTAACTCTGGTCTCTACCCACCGCCTTGGGTGTGAATCAGCTATTATATATTCACCGGCTAAGTTAAATATTTAAAAATGATATTTTAATTATAAAATAAATTTTTGAATATACTTACCCGGTGAATATATAAATTAAATGACCCTCCCTTCCTCCCCAATAGAGACGCAGCGGGACGAGAAGAATTGAAGGGTTTGTTTACATACAAGAGTGGTATCTGGCCGACAGTTGGCGCTGGTGGGCACACCCGCAACCTTCATAGCGATCGCTCGCGAGTTTTTTGAGTGTGTTTTCTGTCGAGCCGCAGAGTTGCAGCTATTATATATTCACCGGGTAAGTATATTCAAAAATTTTAGTTTATAATTAAAATATCATTTTTCTTTTCTAGTTTTGTGTGTGAAGTTGGCCTCTGCAAATATGCGCACCTGCCCTGGGTTTCCCAACCGCCCCTGTGGAACATTCATGTCGGCGGTCGAGACCGATCCTCACGCCCTTTGCCCTTACTGTAGGGGCCAACGGTGTGACAGTGATAACAGGTGTAGTGAGTGTATGGAGTGGTCTACCTCCCAGTGGGAGAGGAAAGGCTGCTTTTGCTTTTCCTCCGACTAGATTGGCCTCTAGATCTAGTATCTGGTATGAGACGGGAGAAGTTCTCGGCTTGGGAGTTCCTGCTTCTGCTTAAGGAGATTTTTCAAGTCTAGTAGACGCTTCCCGTCGGTCGGCCATGAGGAGGACCAAGATTCTCTGGTCTACTTCGGAATTAGATCATCTTCTCAAAGGCGTCTTTAGAGCCTTCGAGGTATTCAATTTCCTTGACTGGACTCTGGGAGCCTTGGGGAAGAAGGTTTCTGCCCTTAAGGATGGTGACATTGCTAGTCTCATCCACATCATGTCCTGTATGGATAAAGCTTTACGAGACGGATCTAATGAGTTGGCAGCCCTTTTCTCAGCGGGGATCCTTAAGAAAGATCTCAGATGTGTTCGTTTCTGTCTCTTGTGGGGTTACTCCTTTTCAGAAATCAGAATTGCTATATGCACCTCTGTCTCCCTCTCTTTTTCCACAAGAATTGATTAGAGAGATTTCATCTGCATTAACCCAAAAGGCCACCCAAGATTTGGTTTCAAAGACAGCAAGAAAGGTCCCACCAACTTCATTCGCTAGCCACAAACCAAAGGAAGAAACGCCATTCCCTAATTTTTCTCAGCCCTTTCGAGGGAAGACTTCCAGCAGGGGTAACTCTAGACCTGAGGGAAGGAGAGCAAAGAGGAGAGGATTCAGAACAGGGCGAAGCAGAGTCTGACTGCTTTCGCCTTCAGGCAGTAGGAGCCAGACTACTCAACTTCTGGCGAGCGTGGAAGAAGAGGGGAGCAGACCTTTGGTCAATACAACTTCTGAAGGAGGGTTACAAAATCCCTTTGTTCCGTAACTGAAATACAAACCACGCTATTTAATATGGGTTATTACTTTCGCGTAGCTGAAATGACGAGCTATTAGAATTTTAATGAGGGTTTACTACCCCCATCGCTAGTTACCGGGGGGTAGGGAGGGGTAGCTTGCTCTTCCCCCCCCCCCCTCACACTCCTGTGTGATGAGCTCACTTTACTTTTGGCTCGGGTGGTGAGCGGACGTGTCCGCTTTCACCCTCGCTTTCTGACAGCCATTAATGCTTTTTTTTTTTTTACTTTTTCTTATACTTGTAATATATATTTGTTCCATAACTGAAATACAAATCATGCTATTTGATATGGGTTATTACTTCGGCGTAGCTGAAATGACGAGCCATTAGAGTTTTAACGAGGGTTTACTACCCCCCCCTCACACACTTGTGAATACTTCACTTTTGCTTTTGGCTCGGGTGATGAACAGACGTGTCTGCTCTCACCCTCGCTTTGACTGCCATTAATCTGTTTTGCTTTTTCTTTTCTACAGAGTGTGTGAAGTTGGCCTCTATTAATATGCGTACGTGTCCTGGTAAACCGCCCTTGTGGGACCTGTATGTTGGCGGTCGACACAGATCCTCACACCTTGCGTCCTTATTGTAGGGGCCAACGGTGTGAAAAGGGTAATATATGCGGGGAGTGTAGGGAGTGGTCTACCTATATAAACATTCTTTATGTTTATGTATATATTTTTGTGTATAGAAATGTTATAAGTTTTCGTTTTCGTTTCAGTGTTTGTGCTGTGTGGTAGTGTATGACAACGACACCGGTAGTGCTAGGCCACCACGGTTTCTCGTCATGGGGTGCAGCCTCTCCCTCTTGGTCCTTCGGTCGTTTCCTTCGGCTTTCCATTAATTCGTCCGCCGTGGGGAATCGTCATCGCTGGACTTTCTTCATTCATCTTTTATCTTCGCTGTTCCTCCTTTCCTACGGGGAACTTGGATTCTCAGCGAAGGGAATGTGGGAGTTTAGTTTGACTACGTTCTCTCTCTCTCTACTCGAGGTCGTTTACCCTTTACTACTACTAGCCTACCTACTATTAAGGAAACTTCTTTCCCGTTGCGGGCTGAGTTGCTTTTCCGTTTTATTTGCCTCAATTATTTTTAATGAAATCTAATTGTATTTTTTAACTTTTCAGCTTCTGGGGAACACCTCCCTTTGGGTGTCAGTGGTTCTTACTATTTGTGAACATTCAAAAATCAGTTACATAATTATAATTGTTATAATTCTGTTTTTTGTTAAAGTTCTCTGCCCTCCCCCTTCTCCCGTGAATGTCAGTGGGGGAGGAGGGCGCATACTTAATTTTGAATTCTTTTGTTTTGCTATTCCTTCGGGGTTACTCTTTGGAGTTCCTCCCGGGGGAATTTCTGTTAAATAATTATTTAACTTTATTTTCCCAGTTAACTATGCAGTTTTTCTTCGTTTGACTGAAGTGTGCCAACGAAGCAGAGCTATCCTGTTTATGCCTGGGGCGTCTGCTGTTGCTGCCGTCTCTCTAGGACATCGTCATGGGCGTTATCCCTTCTCTTAGAAGTTCTCCCATGACAACTGTCAGCTCTTCAGTTCATCTTAGAACGATAAGGAGGTTCGCCTCCAGGGTTAGGTAACTTCCCTTTCGAGGGAGGTTCCCTTCCCAGGTGTGAGATCTTCCCCCTGCAGAGGGGGAACTTCTTATAATACCTTAATTTTCCTGGTCCTTAGGCGGTTGCTCTTGGCGCGGAGCTACCGCTCTTGTAACCATGCTCAAGGGGCTGAGCGGTTGCTAGGCCGGTCCATGGAACTTCCTGTGACTATGCTCTTGGGGCTGAGCGGTCTCTTCTGTAGCTATGCTCAAGGGGCTGAATAGCTGCAGGATCAGTCTTAACCTCTCTCTTCGGAAGATTGCTCCTTATAGGTCAGCTTGCTGACCCTACGGCCCTTAGGGGCTCCATCACCAGTGTCTTCAAGTCTCTTCTATGAAGTGTTCACCTCTCTCGTTCGCGAGAGAGGCCACTCATAGAGACTCCTCTTCGGAGGATTGTTCCTGATTAGACCAACTTGCTGTTCAGTCACTAACACTTCGGTGTTTATTGACAGGGAAACTTCGGTTTCTCGTTACGCTGACCTTTCGGGGTCTCGTAACTTTAGTAACGTTGATCCCTCGGGCTCTCGTAACTTTAGTCACTATCACTTCGGTATTTAGTGACAAGGAAACTTCGGTTTCCCGTTACGCTGACCCTTCGGGGTCTCGTAACATTAGTTACGCAGAATCCTTGGGCTCTCGTAACTTTAGTCACTCCAACACTTCGGTGTTTAGTGACAGGGAAACTTCGGTTTCTCGTTGCGCTGACCCTTCGGGGTCTCTTAACTCAGGCTACATTAGGCCTTTGGTCTCTCGTACCCTTAGTCACTCTGATCCTTCGGGGTCTCATTCTCCTAGACCTGCTGACCTGCCGTCGCCGTTCCTGGCTGCTGACGCACTGTGGGTGCCGACGCCCAGCGTTATCCAACGGACACCGTTCCATTCGTGGCAAAAGGGGCTTTCTCACATTGTGAGTAAGTCCCTTAAGCGCCAGGTATCCCCTGCGCGCCAACGTTCTCCTGTGCGCTCGCGCACAATTGCGCGCAAGCACTCGCCTACTGGTCCTGCTGTTCCTAAGACTGCTATCCAGAGACACCCTGTTCCAGGCACTGCTTTAGCGCACATCGTTGGAGTTCCTTAGATAGCGCACAGGCACTCACCAGTGGTTCAGCCTGCAGTGTCTCCAAGTCTCTTTTACGAAGGGCACCTCCCCCGTTCGCGGGAGAGGTCTCTCATAGAGACCACTCCTCGGAGTATCAAGCAGTACTTCCAGTGTTGATTGTTGGCTCTGGACTCTGAAGCAGACCTGCCTTGGTCCTCTTCAGGGGATGCCCTCCCTTTTAAGAACACATCCCAGTTCCTGATCATCCTGTCAGCTAATCCTTCAACCTAGCGCACAAGCGCGCGTGCTAGCTTCGACGATCTTCACTTGCGCGCAAGCGCTGATGATCTTCACTTGCGCCCAAGCGCCGACGATCTTCTTTCCCGCGCAAGTGCTGAAGATCTTCATACGCGCGTAAGCGCCGACGATCGTCTGCGCGCGGGCACCGATGGTTTCCCGCGCGCACTCGCTGGCCTTATAACGCGCGCAAGCGCCGACGATCTTTCTATGCGCGCAAGCGCCGACGATCTTCTTACGCGCGAGTGCCGACGATCTTCTTACGCGCGCAAGCGCCGGCGATCTTCTTACGCGCGCAAGCGCCGGCGATCTTCTTACGCGCGCGAGCGAGGACGATCTTCTTGCGCGCGCAAGCGCCGACGATCTTCTTACGCGCGCAAGCGCCGACGATCTTCTTACGCGCGCAAGCGCCGACGATCTTCTTACGCGCGCAAGCGCCGACGATCTTCTTCCGCACGCAAGCGCCGACGATCTCTTCCGCGCGCAAGCGCCGACGATCTCTTCCGCGCGCAAGCGCCGATGATCTCTTCCGCCGCTCACGTGCCAACATTCTGGTCCGCACGGGCTCTTCATTCTGACCCTGCTCATCAATCTGATTCCTGCGCACCCTATGAAGTCTCGCCCGCGAGCATTTCAACAGTCCCTCTCGCGCGCGACCCCTGGGTATTTCCCATCGTGTGAGCGCCAGCACTCTCCCTAGCGCAATCGCCAATACCCTCCCCCGCGCGAGGCTGCCGGACAACGCGCTGTAAGGTCGCCATTGCCACTTTTCTCCCCCTCCAAGCACAGAACAGTGTGCTTGCCAAATAGGGGAAGATTCCAGAAAGGTCCAGGGACATGCCGTCCTTATCTTTTTACAGGCGACTTCCTCTCCAGAGGGAGTGTCTGACAGCGCAGTCGTCGGCCGGAATCCTGGTTTGGGACTCTAATCAGAGCGGTAGCACAGGCTTTCAAGCTCTTCTCTCTGAATGGAGCCACAAATCCTTGGCTGCAACCACTCCCCCAAAGAGGAAAAGAGGAGTTCGGACGAGGTAACTTCTCCGAGGACGTAGCTGTCTCCTCGTAAGTCTTCGAGGCAGGTACTCTCCCCCCTCAGACTTTTCTCCTTCACCTTCGTACGAAGTTTTCCCGCCCTCAGGAGAGTCACGGGAGGTGAGACGTTCCCCAATCACACCATTGAAGGAAACCCCATCTCGCGCGATAAGTTTTCTCGAATAAAGGTAGAGAAGAGCCTGCCTCCGTTGTTGTTGGAGTCCTGCATCCCTCCCGGGAGGGAGTCAAGGACTCCAAAGAAATACCGGGAGTCCTCTAGCACCAAATCTTCAGGCTCAGACATTCTTCGTTATGGGAACGAACCTGTTTGAGCCTAATGACGTGAAGCAGGCGGCTGAGAGGTGTAGGAAGTCACCGAGACTCCCTCCTATATAGGGCTTTGACATTCAAGCCCTATAAACCAGCACCTCAGCAGCCACGTCCTACCAAATCAACGGTAATTAAGACAGTGGGGTCTAAGCCCTTTCCGGTCAAGGACAAGAAAGGCAAAAAGTTCCCCAGGGGAGGGAAGAATCCTAGAAGGGGCAACCGAGGCCACAAACGCTAGGATTGGCAGTTCACCTGCATGTCCGCCAGTGGCGGGATACCTATAAGGTTGCGCAAGACAGGTTGCAGCAACTCAGGGCCGTTTCCTGGACGATTTCTGTAAGCAGTCAGGGATATCGCGTCCTGTTCACAACATCTCTACCTCCCCTGAGGACGAATCCGGTGTCATTTAGCACCCTTGCCATGGGATCAGCAAGGGGGCGAACTCTGTTGGCAGAGGTCCAGATTAAAGAATACTTCGGTCAGCATGGAGACCGCAGACACAGTCAGTCTGGCAGTAAATCGCAAGACTACTTGTGTTTATTGGACCTGAAGGCTGTGTACTTCCAGATCCTAGTCCATCTGTCTTCAAGGAAGTACTTAGGATTCAGCATAGACAACGAGGAGTACCAGTTCAAGGTGCCGTGTTTCGGTCTCTCCACAGCACCACAGAGTTTCACCGGACTGTTCACCCTAATTTCATCATGGGCACTCAGGATTGACTTCTGTCTCCTCCGTTATCTGGATGACTGCCTGATCCTAGCAGACGCGGAGTCATTCCCTCTTTGACACCGAGACAAACTTCTACGACTTTGCCTGGATCTAAGGATCATGGTAAGTCTCGAGAGGTCCACTCTGCTGCCCAATCAATGACTGGTTCACCTAGGCATGATTATAGACACCAATCTCCATAAGGCCTTTCCATCAGACGACAGGATAGCAAGGCTGAGAAGAGTCGCAAGCCCTTTCCTCAAACGAGAAGAGCTTCCAACCCAATCGTGGCTACGTCTCCTCGGTCACCTTTCACCCTTGGCTCGTCTAGTCCTCAACGGTCGCCTCAGGATGAGGTCTCTCCAGGGGCGAATCGGTCCGAGTGGAATCAAGGCTGCGATTCCCTGGACATCATGATCCCTATGGATCCTTGGGAACGGACGAACCCCCAGTGCTGGGTGACAGGCGAGAACCTACGGAAAAGAATGGATCTCCTCGTTCCTTCCCCCGGTTTGGAGGCTGTTTTTGGACACCTCAAAGGAACCGGGGGCGGGGAGGGGGGGACCACGTTTTGTACCACAGGGCCTGTGGTCAGAATCGGAAAAGTGCCTCCATATAAATCTGCTAGAGATGAAGGCTGTTCTTCATGGCCCTTCAACAGTGCCAACAAAGACCTACCGGATCACTCTGTGGTGTGATGAGCGACAACACCTCAGTAGTGGCTTACATCAACAAGCAAGGAGGTACCTTTTCAAAGCAGCAATCCCATCTCTCAGTAGAGATACTGAGATAGACTGAAGTCCACTCGATGCCTCTATCGGCTCGCTTCATTCCAGACAAAGGGAATGTGCTCGCCGACAGTCGGAGCAGAGCATCTCAGATAATGAATACCGAGTGGTCCTTGGATCATCCAGTGGCCAACAAAGTCCTGACTTTGTGGGGTTACCCGACTGTGGATCGGTTCGCTACAGCGCCGAACTTCAAACTCCCGATGTATTGCCCCCAGTCCCAGATCCCAAAGCACTCTGGCAAGATGCCTTCCAACAACAGTGGGACAGCAACGACGTGTGCGCTTCTCCCCCGTTCTGTCTGATGAGGATTGTGGTCAACAAGACCAGAATATCGGTCAATCGCTTGATAACTATTTAAAGCTACGCTATGGCATCACACGGAATGGTTTCCGGACCTTCCGCAACTCCTAACGGAACTTCCGGGAGAACTCCCTCTGTTACACAAGCTACTCAAACAACCACATGCCAACATCTTTCACAAAGCCGTAGCTTCGCTTCGACTTAACGCGTGGAGACTATCCAGCATCTCCTCACTAAGAGAGGATTGTCGCAACAAGTTGCAAACGGGATGTCTGGACACCTGCGCAGGTCATCCACAGAGGCCTACCAGGCAATGTGGCGAGTTTTCTGTGGTTGGAATCGTGAAGGGGTATCTCTCCACTCGATACCACTATTCCAGCAAGAGCGGAGTTATTTGTTTATTTGCGGGAAGAATGTGCCTTTCAGTCTCGGCAATGAAAGGCTATCGCTCAGCCTTAAGTCTAGCCTTCTGGCTCAAAAGAGCGGACTTTTCTTCCTCGCGGCTACTTTCCCTACTTATACGAAGATATAATCTTACCTGTCCGCAGTTGGAAGTGAGACCTCCTCCAGGGATCATGGTTCGAATTCTCAGCTCCCTATGATCCATTTCGCCAGGCTTCAAATCGCTACCTAACTTGGAAGGCGGTGTTCCTACTAGCTTTGGCCTCGGCCAAGCGAGTCAGTGAACTTCATGGTCTCTCGTATGACATCGCCTATGCAAGGGGATGAGGGGAGGTAACGTTCAGATTCGTCTCTGAGTTTGTGGCTAAGACACAGAATCCGGGAGTGCCGGATACTCGTTTCGACTCTTTCTGGATTTCGAGTCTTCATTCTGTAACAGAAGACCCAGACCATCTCCTACTGTGTCCAGTAAGGAGTCTGACGTTATATCTCAAAGAACGGCTGCATTCGTCCCCAAGTGCAAGCTTTGTTGTGAGCACTGGGAGAACAAAGAGGAGGGTCACCAAGAATACCATCTCCGCATGGATTCGTAGGGTGATCCATCTGTCCCTGAATCCTGACCCTCCTCCGTCACGTCGCCTTAGAGCGCATGATGTCAGGGTTGTAGCTACGTCCCTGACCTTCAAGAAGAACTTCTCAGTGACACAGGTTCTACAAGCAGGGGTGTGGAAGCGTCAGACAACCTTCACAGCCCACTACCTGCAAGACGTGACACACAGGAGGCTCGATACGTTCTCTATCGGCCCTGTGGTGGCTGCACAACAGCTGGTCTAACCTAAGGCTCCTCAATGGACAGGTAGCAGAGGGTTGAGGGCATTGTTACCCGGTCTAAGTCTGCATGAATAAAAAGATTTATCTGGACCTGTTTCTTTTCTTCATCCTCTCCTTCCTTGGAGAAAGCAGCATCCTGGGTTCTCTGCATAGCTGACCTCAAACCACTGCAGGTAAACCATGCTTCCTTGTGTTCATAGTATTAAGTTAATACTGTCATGTCCCCTTACCCTGACGAGGTGGTATTGGGTAAGTCCTAGCCTAAAGTTTTCCATCTAAAGAGCTTCAGGTCAACTTCCTAGGACAAGTCACACATAATCCTTCACACACAGTTTACGTAGGCCGCAGCCCTTGCGTAGCAAGGTGCGAGCGAGGTGCAGGGACTCTTTATTGTTGAGTACTGACACACTCAGATAATGAGTCCCTGGGCAAAGCCAAAAGCCAGTATGGCTAGGACTTTTCCATCCTTCTTAAGGGTTGAGTCACCCATATTAAATAGCGTGGTTTGTATTTCAGTTATGGAACAAATGACAAATTCGTAGATAATTTGTATTTTTCCTAACTATACAAACCTTAGCCATTTAATCAAACTTGCCCGCCAGCCCTGTCCCCCGGGAAGTTCTACCTCTAAGCAAAGTGAGCTCATAACACAGGTGTGTGAGGGGGGGGGGGGGGGGGCTAGCAAAGTACCCTTCCCTACCCCCCCCGCTAACTAGCGATGGGGGTAGTAAACCCTCGTCAAAATTCTAATGGCTCGTCATTTCAGCTACGCCGAAAGTAATTACCCATATTAAATAGCAAAGGTTTGTATAGTTAGGAAAAATACAAATTATCTCTGAATTTGTCATTTTATAGTGAAACTTCCTTTAGTTTTAACTCTATTAGATCTCTCTCCTAGATATAGAGAGGAGTCAAAGAGGCAGGCTTTACAACTCCAAATGTCTCTCTTGTTGGAGAAGGGGGCCATAGAGAGGGTGCGGGACTTGCGGTCACCAGGTTTCTACAACTGCTTGTTCCTGGTTCCCAAGAACTCGGGGGGGGGATGGCGTCCAGTCCTGGATGTAAGCGCACTCAACGCCTTTGTCCAGAAGACGAAGTACTCCATGGAGACATCAAAGTCAGTTCTTGCAACAGTAAGAAAGGGTGACTGGATGGTCTCATTAGACCTCCAGGACACTTACTTTCACATCCCCATTCATCTGAGCTTCAAGCATTATCTGAGGTTCGTTTTCAAGGAGGAAGTGTTTCAGTTTCGAGCCCTATGTTTCGGTCTCAGCACCGCCCCTCAAATATTCACGAAACTAATGCTAAATGTAGCAAGAATACTGCACTCAAGAGGCATCAGAGCCTCCCTGTATCTGGACGATTGGCTTCTCAGAGCTCACTCCTACGATCACTGTCTGAAGGATCTTCAGATAACTTTGAGACTAACAGAAGAATTGAGTCTTCTTGTCAACAGAGACAAGTCTCTACTGACACCATCACAAAAGATACTTTATTGGGGAATGATGATTCAGAGTCAAGTTTTTCGGGCTTTTCCGTCTCCCTTAAGGACGGAGCAAGCCATCTTGAAACTGCAATCTTTTCTAAAGAAACAGAAGTGTTCTGCGAGGAAGTGGATGAGTCAGTTGGGAACCCTCTCCTCGTTGGAACAGTTTGTTTCCCTGGGAAGGCTGAATCATCGTCCATTCCAATTCCACCTCGATCATCATTGGAACAAGGAGAAAGACCTAGGGACGATTTGCATTCCCATTATGGAATCCATAAGAAGTTGCCTTCAGTGGTGGAACGATCCAGACAGTCTTCAAGAAGGTTACCCCTTAGAACAGAGGAACCCAGACCTTGTGTTGTGTTCCGACGCCTCGGACTTGGGGTGGGGAGCAACACTGGGCAAGTTGGAAGTTTCGGGGCTGTGGACAGAGGATGAGAAGAGCTTCCACATCAACCAAGAGGAACTGTTAGCAGTCCTGTTGGCCCTCAAAAGCTTCGAAGAGTCAGTTTTGAACAAAGTGGTGCAGGTCAATGCCGACACCACCACAGCATTGGCTTACATTGTCAAGCAAGCGGAACCCACTCGATGTCCCTTTACGAAACTGTGAGGAATCTTCTCTTCTGGGCAAAGAAAAAGAATGTAATCCTTGTAACAAGGTTCATTCAGGGGGGAAAACAATGTGATGGCAGACAGCCTCGGCAGGAGAGGTCAAGTTCTGTCCACGGAATGGACACTCCATCAAGTAGTCTGCAAAAAACTGTGGCGACTTTGGGGTCGTCCTTGTATAGACCTATTCGCGACCTCGAAGACAAAGAGGCTAGTAACTTATTGCTCCCCAGTGCCAGATCTCTAAGCAGTTCACATAGATGTTTTCCTGTTAGATTGGTCCAATTTGGATGTGTATGCTTTTTCACCGTTCAAAATTCTTTTACAAAGTGATACAAAAGTTTGTGTCACACGAAGGGACCAGAATGACTCTAGTGGCCCCCTTTTGACTCTCAAGAGAATGAATGGTTCACAGAGGTACTGGAATGGATGGTGGACACTCCAAGAAGCCTTCCATTAAGAGTAGATTTACTCAGACAACCCCACTTGGAAAGGTACCATCAAAGTCTCCAAGCTCTTCATCTAACTGCCTTCAGACTATCAAAAATCTCACAAGAGCTAGAGGTTTTCCGAAGGAGGCAGCTAGGGCTATTGCGAGAGCAAGAAGAACTTTTACCATCAAGGTTTATCAATCCAAGTGGGAGGTTTTTAGAGAATGGTGCAGAGTCAACTCTGTTTCCTCGTCCAGTACCTCTATAACTCAGATTGCTGACTTCCTGTTATACCTTCGAATGAAACGCCATTTTTCTTCCTCTACCATCAACGGATACAGGAGTATGTTAGTGACCGTATTCAGGCACAGAAACTTGGACCTTTCGAATGATAGACCTGCAGGAACTTCTCAAATCGTTTAAAACATCAAAGCGATGGCACCAAGATTCACGAGGTTGGAATCTGGATATAGCCCTCAAGTTCCTTATGAGTGACAGGTTTGAGCCCTTGCATTCAACTTCATTTAAGGACCTCACAGTCAAGACTATTTTTGGTTAGTCTGGCAACAGCTAAAAGTCAGTGAAATTCATGCGTTTAGTAAAAACATTGGTTTTTCGAGATAACAAAGCTATCTGCTCATTGCAGTTAGGCTTTCTCACCAAGAATGAACGCCCTTCTCAACCTTGGCCCAAGGCTTTTGGGATTCCGAGTTTTTCGGATGTGGTTGGCGAGGAGTTGGAGAGGGTCCTGTGGCCAGTAAGAGCCCTGAAGTTGTACCTGGACAGAACGAAAAAGTTGCGAGGCAAGTCGGAAGCTCTTTGGTGCTCAGTCAAAAAGCCCATGTTACAGATGTCAATGCATGCCCTTTCATTCTTCATCAGACTCTTGATAAGAGAGGCTCATGCACATTGCAGTGAGGCAGACCTTAAGCTTTTAAAAGTCAAGATGCATGAAGTTAGAGCTGTAGCAACTTTGGTGGCCTTCAAGCAAAATAGATCATTGCAGAGCATTATGGACACAACCTTTTGGAGGAGTAAATCTGTGTTTGCTTCACACTATTTGAAACGTGTCCAGACTCTTTATGAGGACTGCTACACTCTGGGACCATTCGTAGCAGCGAGTGCAGTAGTGGGGGAAGGATCCTCCACTACATTCCCATAATCCTAATACCCTTTTCTTCTCTTGGAACTTTTGTATTTTTATGGTTGTTTGTGGAGATTGCGACAGTCTTCCACAATCATTGATTTTAGTCAGGTGGTCAATTAGTTCCTTGAGAGCACCCGGAACAAGGGTATTGGAGGAGGTCCTATCACATAGAGGTATTTACACCGGTTTGACAGCTCCTTGAGGTCTTCAGCTCCCTGGGAGGATCGCTGGATCTCATAAGGAAAGCGGACATAATGAGGCAGAGAATCATTGAAGTCAGCTTCCTTATCAGGTACGAACCCTTAAGCTTGTTTTATTAACTCTTAAGTAAAATTCCAACAATGTTGGCTGTCTCTGACCCTTCACCAAAGGTGTCAAATCAACTATATATATAACTACCGGGTAAGTCAGATGTTTAAAAATAATATTTTTTAACATAAAAACTTACCCGCTGGTTATATAAAAATGGCTTTAGTCCGTGATGCCCGGCAGAAATTAAAAAAACTCGCGGCAATCGCAGATAGAGTTGCCAGGTGTACACTAGCGCCCTCATGGGAGATAGGCAGAACCATTCCATACTTCACCAGATCTTCCCTGCCGCGTTGCTGGCAACATCGTTTGGAATTCACTCGTGATTAACCTGGATTTTAGCAGTTATCTTGGTGATGTACTCCTAAATAAGGGTTCTGGCTTTTGCTTATTTTGTTTTTGTTTGGTATTTGATTGCTATGTTATAGGTTAAAAGGTAGAATTAGAAGTTTTTCAATCTACTTTAAACTAACGAAAACTTGAGGGCGGTAGGTAAACACCCCGCCTTTCCTATGACGTCACAGTCATATGAAGTAAACTAGAGTATGACTTGCATTTTCTTTCTTTTTCTACAAAGAATGAATAGTGAATACTTTCTCTTTAAGTATTAATTTTTATAAGATAAAACGATTTTGTTATTTTAAGGAATTTTTGTCCTTTTAGTATACTTTCTTTAGATAATCTTTTGTTTACACTACGCAGTTCTCAGTCAATCGTTACAGTATTACAATTTTCTTTGTATCGTTATTTATGAAAAGTACATTCTTCTTAAAAACCGAAGTATTGAAGTTGTATTAGGTAAAAAGGAATATGTTATTTTACAATAATATTTGTCCTTTTAGTATTTTTTCTTTAAGCTAATCTTTTTGCAAAGATTTAAGAAAATTAGCGTTCAGTTAATTTTACACGACGTAGTTTTCATGACAATTGATATAGTCTCACGATTCTTTGTATCGTTGTTTACTTGTTCATTTTGGGAATACTAAATTTTCTCTTATGTATACAGTAGATGTTCCAATTGTAAAATGTGACTAATCATTTTTTATTGGAAACCCTTAAGTAATAAGGGTTGTTTACATATATGTATATATATATATATATATATATATATATATATATATATATATATATATATATATATATATATATATATACTGTGATATCCCCATATGTTGTACATATGCTAACATATCTGATTTGTCTAATGTTTATTTTTCCATTTTCTTTGTAAATACATCACCTTATTTCAGCGCCATCTTCATTCCATTCTTCTCATTATCTTTTGTTTACACTCACCTTCCTGCTGTAAATCATCCCTGTTTTCTTACCTTACATGTTATAAGGTAACCTCAAATTTATTGATTTTGTTAGAATACATTGTTCTCACCACGAGATTCATGTACCTTGCTCACCCATTCACTTTGCATTGCTTATTATTGTTGTTTTGAAGTGCTTTTTCATTATTTTATTTAACGTAAGATTAAAGTTTTGTTTATAACATAGTTTATTGTTCCTGTCCTCCAGTTATCCTGCTATTGGTGCTTCGATTGTCTGCAACCAGATTTAAGAAGATACATTTGATCATAATCGACAATCTTATACACTCGTAATAAGAAACAAGTGAATTTGGAAGTCTACCCATATGACTTCTATTTTATTGTGTGAGGAGAACTACTGCCCATTGTAAAGGGGTAATTGTTTGCACAGTTTTACACGACGTAGTTTTCATGACAATTGATATAGTCTCACGATTCTTTGTATCATTGTTTCCTTGTTCATTTTGGGAATACTAAATTTTCTCTTATGTATACAGTAGATGTTCCAATTGTAAAATGTGACTAATCATCTTTTATTGGAAACCCTTAAGTAATAAGGGTTGTTTACATATATGTATTTATATATATATATATATATATATATATATATATATATATATATATATATATATATATATATATATATATATATATATATATATATATATATATATATATATATATATATATATATATATATATATATATATATATATATATATATATATATATATATTCTTTATGCCTTTATCTATTCATTTAATATTTAATATTTTATATAAAATATTTTGTTACATTTTATATTGGATTCAATATTTATTGCATTCTCATTCAAGCTTTGACTGAATAGTAAGAATGTCTGCTTTTGGTCTTATGCCAAAGAGTTTAAAAGTGTAAGTTTTTAGTGCTAAATTAGTGCAGTGAATTTATTCAACACAGTGGAGGGTGCTTCTGTTCGGACCTGTCGTTATCCTAGCCTTACACCTCTTTCAAGCTCCCGGACCCATGGGAGAAGTAATGTCGATTGGCGAAAGGGAGCGAGAGGCATAGCCTGGTGCCGAGCGTCTGTAAGACCCGAGCAGAAGTCCCCTCGAGTGTTTTCTGTTGACGATTCCTAGAACCCTCGCCCTCGCCGTAGGTAAGGTGAGGTAAAAGTTTTTTCTAACACCGAACACAGAGCTTTGGACATCGAGCGTCTAGAAAGGCTAGCTACTAATGCTGCTGTAAGAGTTTGACACGATGTTTGTAACTTAGTGCAACTTATTGGTTTCTCCTATTCGATGATCTACTGCTCTAGACGCGATTGGCATAGTTCCGAGTGTCTGAATTGCGAGCGTTTTTTATCGCGAGCGTCTTTGTTCTGAAAGTCACTTGGCGCCGAGCGTCAAGCTTCCAGCAGTTGGACATGACGTCGAGTGTCAAGCAGTTAAACATGACGCCAAACGTCAAGCAGTTATGTGTCGTCGAGCGTCAAGCCGTTAGACGTGACGCCACGTGTCAAGCTTAGCTCCGAGCGACTAGATCGCGAGCGTCTGAATCGTGAACAGCATTGTTCCGAGAGTCACGTTACGCTGAACGCCAAGCAGTTGCATGGCGTCTAGCTTCCACCAGTTGATCTTGACTTCGAATGTTAGGCAGTTAGACTTGACGCCGAGTGTCGTGCAGTTCCTTGGCATCAAGCTTCCATCAGTTGGACTTGACGTCGAGTGTCGTGCAGTTGGAGGTGACACTGAGCGTCAAACAGTTGCATGGCGTCAAGAGTCCAGCAGTTGGACTTGACTTCTACTGTCAAGATCAAGAACGTCTTAGTTCCGATCGTTATGACCATGAGCGTCTAGCGTTGGAACATTGTTATGCCAGGCGCGATTTTAAAAGATACAGAAATAAATATTAACTGGAAAGATATTATTTTCTCAGATCAAGGCCCGCTTGAACTTGCTCTTGGTGTCTGTTGGAGAGCGAGAATTAAACTTCTAAAAGCATTTAGGCCAGAATTCAGGACCTTAAGGAGTTAACTCCTAGGAAAATTGACATCTCTACCTCAGTTAGAGACTTGTAGGAGGAAGGGATTGACGATCTCTTTTCCCCTATTTATCTTTTAGTGGAATTCTTTTAGGAGAAGTTCCTAAGATACTTCTCCCTTCAGTTGACTTTAAGAAACTCATGAGTTTTTTCGGAAGAGTTTCCAATTTATTTCGTACCTGCTGCTCCTCGTCCCGCCTTCAGAGTTTTTCGCCAGGGAAGGCGTCGAAGGAGTCTCTGTTTTTTAAGATGGTGCGGGTAGGGTAGTGCAATAGCCCGTCCTCAATGCAGCATAAAGAGCCTAACTGCAGATGTTGGGGCAGCAGCTAGTTCAGCTGGAGCAGCAGGAATTGCTTTACTGCTTTTGTGAGAGAAGGCAGTGTTCTGTTTTTTGCTGTGTGCTTATGGGCTTAGGTCTTTGGGGTCTTGAGTCTGATCCTCCGTCAAAACCCTGAACAATAATGCTGCAGTTCACCCGGCTTTGTGAGAGAAGTCGTTGTACATTGAAAATTCTCGATCATCTAATAGAGCTTGATGATGATGGGAGACTGGAGGCAATGAGGCATTAAAACCTATGAAGCCAGCTTTCTTGTCAATGAAGCTGGATAACTTTGCACCACCCCCCTTTTTTCTTCCTCTCAGCAAGAAAGTTTCTGGATACTTTTTCTCTAAACCGGACAGACAACAGTTGGAGCCAAACTTAACTACTTCTAGCGAGCTGGGAGAGGAGAGGAGCAGACCTTTGGTCCGTGCTTTCACTAAAGGATGGATGCGAAATCTTTTTCCTAGTGAAACCTCATTTGCTACTCCGTTAGACCTCTCCTCTGCCAATTACAGAGAGGAGCCTAAGAGACAGGCCATGCAATATCAAGTGTGTGTCTTTTTGGAGAGGGAGGCTATTGCTCGGTCCTGGAGGTCACTGCTCTCTAGTCTAACGCTTTCGTTCAGAAGACAAAGCTCTCCATGGAGACATCGAAATGAGTCCTTTCAACAGTAGGAAAGGTCCACTGGATGTTCTCTTTAGATCTCCAGGATGCTTACTTCTACATCCTTATCCATCCGAACTTCAAGCAATACTGGAAGGTTCGTGTATAGGAGGAAGTTGTCCAGTTTTGGGCTCTTTGTTTCGGTCTAAGCACCACCCCTCAAATAGAGGGAGCGTCTGTTAGGACCTGTCATTTTTTCATATCCTTAGATCTCTTCCAAGGAATGTCGATTTCAAACTTCTTCCAGCTCTCTTTTCCCTGGGAAAAGAAATGTCGAACGACAAAGGAAACGGGAGGCTTTAGCTCCCGAAGCAGACGCCTACTCGAGCATACCTATTGACGCCTCCCAGGACTCTCACCTTCATCATAGGAAAGGTGAGGTGAAAGTTTTTTCGTTGCCTTCAGATGACGCAGCGCCCAGACGAGGCTGGCATCAACTTCCAGACGTCTGAAGAGTAAGTTGGACACGGTCAATCAGCGTCCTATCATGACACCGCAAGCTTCTGGTTGTAGTCTTTGGAGCAGTCCTGAGAGTTTTTTCTTTCTACCGAAGAAAACTCTCCTACCAAACATCCTTTTAGGATGTCGGCAACTGTCAAATAACGTCCAACTCACCCAGTTGCAGGACGAGCCATTAGATTTTTAACGAGGGTTTACTACCCCACTGCTAGTTAGCGGGGGATAGGGAGGGGTAGCTTGCTCCCCTCCCCTCACACACACCTGTGATTTAGCTCACTTTGCTATCAGCTCGGGTGACGGTCGGACGTGTCCGCTTTCACCCTCGCTTTTGTTGATCAGCCATTATTAATCTCTCTTTGCTTTTTCTTTTTCCAGAGTGTAGGGGCCAATGGTGTGATAGTGTTAATGTATGTGGTGAGTGTAGGGAGTGGTCTACCTCCCAGTGGGAGAGGTTTTCTCGGCGCCAGAAGAAGAAGTCCAAACGGGATATTTCTCCTTCAAAGGTTTCTTTGAAAAGAGAAAATCCCAAGGACTCTTTCTCCATTGCCCAAACCTCCTCTGAAGCTCCCACTCGATCGGTTTCTCCCAAGAAGCCGGCGAGTGGTAGCGTAGACCTTAGTTCTGTTGACCGATCCCAGGGTGTGGGAGAGGGAGTTGCCTCCCATAGCGAGGCAGCTCCTTCTCCTCCCCTGGAGGAGGATATTTCTTTGACTGTTAATAATAATGATTTATTACAGCTTTGGGCTTCCTTGGGGCTACAGGGTTCACCCTCCAAGGAAGCTCTGTTTGACATGATCAAGTTGGGAGCAGCTGTCAAACAATCGCTGACGGTAGCAGAGATCGATCCTCTGTCTATCGTCGACGTTGTTGTGATAGAGGCTTCTGATGTGTTATCTCAAACCTCTGCTCCTGATGTTGCTGTGGTAGCTGAAGGCTTAGTTCCCCCTCCGAACATCCTTTGAGGGAGGAACTAAGTCTTACGGTCTCTCCTGCCGGTGATTCTCCCCCTCGGGGGAGTTCACTCACAGAGACTCCTCTTCGGAGGACTGCTGATGGTCAGCTTGCTGACCCTACGGCCCCCAGAGGGCGTATAAGGCGGAAAGCTCGCCTTCCCCTTCGCCGTAGAGGTCTTCCTTCACCTCACAAGGGTGTTAGGAGGCGCCTCTTCGGCTCGTCATCTTCGCAGTCCTCCGCAGAAGAACCTCGTCCTACGGTCTCTCCTGCCGGTGATTCTCCCCTTGGGGGAGTTCACTCATAGAGACTCCTCTTCGGAGGACTGCTGATGGTCAGCTTGCTGATCCTATGGCCCCCAGAGGGCGTATAAGGCGGAAAGCTCGCCTTCTACTTGCCGTAGAGGTCTTCCTTCACCTCACAAGGGTGTTAGGAGGCGCCTCTTCGGCTCGTCATCTTTGCAGTCCTCCGCAGAAGAACCTCGTCGTCGTTCACCGATCCTGCCAGCTACCTCCTTGGACCTCTCCGGAGATCGTTCACGATCTCCTTCGGTGGAAGGTCGTCCTTACACAGGACATGCCGACCTTCCACCCTCCAGACCTGCTGACCTGCCGTCGCCGTTCCTGGCTGCCGATGCACTGTGGACGCCATCACACCCTGTTATGAAACAGACAACGGTTCCTTCGGGGCATAAGGGACTTGAGCACAAGATTGTGTCTCAGTCCCTTAAGCGCCAGGTACTCCCTGCGCGCCGACGACCTGCAGCAGATGTTCCTGTCTCAGGGCGCCAGCGCTCACCTGCGTACGTGTGCACACTTGCTGTTGATCCTGCTATTACGCGCCAGGGTTCCCCTGCGCGCCCACGACCACCTGCGCGCCAGCGCGCCCCTGCAATAGTGTGCAAGTGCTCAGCTGTGCGCAAGCGCTCTCCACTGGTTCCTATCTTAGCGCAACAGCGCTCTCCTACGCGTCAGCGCTCTCCTGCGCGTCAGCGCACAAAGGAGGTTCCAGAGATAGCGCACAGGCGCTTACTGGACCTCCAGCGCTCTCCAATGCCTCAACGTGCGACTGCGCACATGCACACATGCGCGCAACTGCTGTCATAGCGCGCCAGCGCACAGCCCTAGAGTCTCCTGAGTTAGCGCACAGGCGCTCACCAGGACTTCAGCGCTCTCCAAACCAACAGCGCACTTCTGTACACCCGCATCCTGATGCTTGCCATGCGCGCCCCCGATCTCTTGCGCGTCAGGCACGCCCTCGATCTCCGGATCTGGGCGTAGTTCCAGTTGCTCCTGCTCGCCAGTGCTCACCTGTGCGCCATCGCGCGCCATCGCCCACTGCTTCAGCCAGATACACGCGCCGCGCGCTAGAGATATTTCTCCTGCGCTCGCCCAACGTTTTCGCCCTCACGGGCCCTTCGGCAAGATTCTGAACAATCGCCTTCACACGCGCGAGCGCTCATCCAGCCTCCTGCGTGCCACCTGTCATCGCCTGTTCAGGCAGCCACGCGCCATCGTCATCGCTCGCCCGCGCGTGTGTGAACTTTCTCCCGCGCGTGATCACCAGAGCGATTTGCAGCGCGATCGCCAGTGCAATCCCCAGAGCGATCAGAGGCGCGATCCCACACGTGAGGCCGCAGGACATTGCGCGGCCAGGTCATCATCGTCTCGTTCCCCACCCCGCAAGCGCAGAACAGCGCGCTCGTCGGAGGAGGGAGGTTTCCGGATAGGTCCAAGGACTCTTCTTCTTCTGTTTCAGCATATTTGCAGGCGAACCCTCGTTTGGTCACTCCTCCTAGGGATCGAACGATCCCCTTCCCTCCAGAGGGAGTGACTGACAGTGCGACTGTCAGTCAGCAGCCCTGGTTTGGTACCATTGTCAGAGCTCTCGTGCAGGCTTTTAAGCCTGTATTCTCTGAACTTGGTCACAAAACAGTGGCGGCTTCGTCTCCCCTGAAGAGGAAGAGAGGAGTTCCTTCCGTGGTAACTTCTCCAAGGGCGAAACTGTCTCCTCGGAAGTCCTTGAGGAAGGCTCCCTCTCCCCCCCAGACTTTCTCTTCCTCCCCTGCGGACGAGGATATCCCGTCCTCTGGGGAGTCAGTTGAGGCGGGTCATTCCCCCATCGCACCAATGGGGGAAACCCCACCTCTCCCCGAGAAGTCTTCTCGGGTAGGGGTTGAGAAGAGTCTTCCACCATCACTGCTGGAGTCCTGTATCCCTCCCAGGAAGGAGCCGAAGGACTCGAAGACTTTGCCTAAGTCTTCATCAAGGATTAGACAGGAGCCAGCCAAGCCCTTGGAGAATGTCCGCTAGTCCCCCTAGGAAGAGCCTCTGGGGACAGGAGACTTTTCTGCCAGCCCTTCAGGAGGAGAGCTATAGGAGTCAGAACATGCGTTCTGGCAAGTTCTGACCCTCATGTGGAGTCTCAATGGGTTTCCGGAACCAGAGATTCCTCCTTGTGAAGGTAAGGACACGGTCTTGGACCGAGTCTATGGTACTCAGAAGCCCTCGAGGGCCAGTGCAGCTTTGCTCTGGTCACAGGGGGTTAAGAGTGCCAGAGACAAGATCAAAGGCCAGCTCTCTGAGCTAGCTTCCTCCAGCCGATCCAGCACCGGTTACAAGCTCCTCCCACCTCCTCGCGTCCATCAGAGGGGGTACTTTGAGATCTTGGAGTAGACTTGCTTAGCTCCTCCTTTGCACCATTCTCTGGAAGAGCTTACCGTGGGAATCCCACTAGAAAGACTCCCCAACCGACAGGTCTCGTATTCGGCAACGGAGATCCTGAGCCAGGAGAAGGTAGCGAAGTGTGCCATGCAGGCAACTTCGTGGCTGGACATCTGGCTAGGGTCTCTGGGCATCCTGGTGCGGTCTGAGGACCTGTCCAAGGAAAGCACCAGGAAGGCATTGGAGACCTTTTTGCTCTCAGGCACGCGTACCATCGAGTTTTTAGCCCACCAAGTCTCGAGCTTGTGGGCTAACACTATCTTGAAACGACGGGATGCAGTAGCTGAGAGATTCCATCAAAAGGTCCCCAGTACTGACGTTTGCAGGCTCAGACATTCGTCCGTCCTCGGTAAGAATTTGTTTGAGCCTAAGGACGTGGAGCAGGCTGCTGAGAGGTGGAGGAAGTCCAACCAGGATTCCCTTCTCCATAGGGCCCTAACATCGAGGCCTTACAAACCTCCAGCTACCCAGCAACCACGTCCTGTCAAGAGTACGAAGAAGGCAGCTGCAGCGAAGACAAAAGTGTAAACCCTTTCCTGTCAAGGACAAGAAGGTCAAAAAGTCCTCTAGGGGAGGAAAGAATCCTAGAGGGAGCGGCTGTGGCCGCAAACGCAAGGATTGGCAGTCCCCCAGCATGTCCACCAGTGTGGGGATGCCTAAAAAGTTGCGCGACAAGGTGGCAGCAACTCTGGGCCGATCCCTGGACGATTTCAGTAATCAGTCAGGGATATCGCGTCCCGTTCACGACATCTCCACCTCCCCTGACAGCGGATCCAGTGTCGCTGAGCTCCATTGCCATGGGATCGGCAAGGGGGCAAGCCCTTCGGGCAGAAGTCGAGACCATGTTGAAGAAGGACGCTCTCCAAGAGGTTGTCGACGGGTCCCCGGGCTTCTTCAGTCAACTCTTTCTTTTAAAGAAGGCATCTGGAGGCTGGAGTCCAGTCATCGACCTCTCAGCCCTGAACAGGTTTGTCAAGCAGACCCCGTTCAGCATGGAGCCGGCAGACACGGTCAGACTTGCAGTGAGACCGCAAGACTTCATGTGCACACTGGACCTGAAGGACGCGTACTTCCAAATCCCAGTCCATCCGTCTTCAAGGAAGTACTTAAGATTTTGCTTTGACAACAAGATCTACCAGTTCAAGGTGCTGTGCTTTGGTCTCTCCACAGCACCGCAGGTGTTCACCAGTGTTCACCCTAATATCTTCATGGGATCACAGGATCGGTATCCGTCTCCTCCGTTACCTGGACGACTGGCTGATCCTAGCAGACTCGGAGGCAGGCCTTCTTCATCACCGAGACAAACTTCTGGGACTTTGCCAAGATCTAAGGATCATGGTAAATCTCGAGAAGTCCTCTCTGCTGCCCACTCAGAAACTGGTATACCTAGGCGTGATCATAGACACCAATCTTCACAAAGCCTTCCCATCAGACGACAGGATAGCAAGGCTGAGAAAGGTCACAAGGCCTTTCTTCAGACGAGAAGAACTTCCAGCTCAATCCTGGTTACGTCTCCTCGGTCACCTCTCATCCCTGGCCCGTCTAGTTCCCAATGGTCGCCTCAGAATGAGATCTCTCCAGTGGCGACTCAAGTCTCGGTGGAATCAAGGTCACGATTCCCCGGACACTATGATCCCCATGGGTTCTGCGGAACAGACGGACCTTCAGTGGTGGGTGGCAGACGAGAACCTACGAAAGGGAGTGGATCTTCTCGTCCTCCCCCCGGATTTGATGTTGTTTTTGGATGCCTCAAAGAAAGGGTGGGGGGCTCACGTTCTGAACCACAGGACCTCAGGCCTGTGGTCAGAATAAAAAAAGTACCTCCACATAAACCTTCTAGAGATGAAGGCTGTATTCCTGGCTCTTCAACAGTTCCAACAATACCTGGCGGGCCACTCTGTGGTGGTGATGAGCGACTACACCACAGTAGTGGCTTACATCAACAAGCAGGGAGGTACCTTTTCAGAACATCTATCCCATTTCGCTGTAGAGATACTGAGATGGACCGAAGTCCACTCGATCGCACTTTCGGCTCGCTTCATTCCAGGCAAGAGGAATATGCTCGCTGACAGTCTGAGCAGAGCGACGCAGATAGTGAGTACCGAGTGGTCTTTGGATTGTCAAGTAGCCAACAAAGTCCTGACTTGTGCGGTTCCCTGACTGTGGATCTGTTCGCTACAGCGCTGAACTTCAAACTTCCGCTGTACTGCTCCCCAGTCCCGGATCCCAAGGCTCTCTGGCAGGATGCCTTCCAACAACGGTGGGACAACATCGATGTCTACACCTTTCCCCCGTTCTGTCTGATGAGGAGGGTGCTCAACAAGACCAGAATATCGGTTAATCTCTCGATGACCATAGTAGCTCCGCTATGGCATCACGCAGAATGGTTTCCAGACCTTCTGCAACTCCTAACGGAGCTCCCGAGAGAACTCCCTCCACAACAGGAGCTACTCAAACAACCACACACCAACATTTTTCACTAAGCCGTAGCTTCGCTTCGACTTCACGCCTGGAGACGATCCAGCATCTCCTCACTGAGAGAGGATTTTCGCAGCAAGTTGCTGTTAGGATGTCTGGACACCTGCGTAGGTCATCCGCAGGGGTCTACCAGGCGAAGTGGCGAGTCTTCTGTGTTTGGTGTCGTGAAAGGGGTATCTCTCCACTCGATGCCACTATTCCAGCAATAGCGGAGTTCTTCGTGTATTTGCGGGAGGAAATGCGCCTTTCAGTCTCGGCAGTGAAAGGCTATCGCCCAGCTTTAAGTCTAGCCTTCAGGCTCAAAGGAGTGGACATTTCTTTCTCGCTGGAACTTTCCCTACTCATACGGAGTTTTGAACTTACCTGCCCTCAGTCGGAAGTGAGACCTCCTCCATGGAACGTGGTTCGAGTTCTCAGGTCTCTTAAGAGACCTCCCATCGAACCATTACGCCAGGCTTCAGATCGCCACCTTACGTGGAAGACGGTGTTCCTGCTAGCTTTGGCTTCGGCCAAGGGAGTCAGCAAACTTCATGGTCTCTCATATGACGTCGCCCATTCAAGGGGATGGGGGGGAGGTAACGTTCAGGTTCATCCCTGAGTTTGTTGCCAAGACTCAGAATCCAGGAGTGCCGGACCTTCGATTCGACGCATTCCAGGTTTCGAGTCTTCGTTCTGTAACAGATGACCTAGACCATCTCCTACTGTGCCCAGTAAGGAGTCTGAGGCTTTATCTTAAGAGAACGGCTGCAGTTTGTCCCCAGGTGCAGGCTTTGTTTGTGAGCACTGGGAAGACGAAGAGGGTCACTAAGAATACCATCTCGGCCTGGATTCGTAAGGTAATACACCTATCCTTGAATCCAAACCCTCCTCCGTCACGTCGCCCTAGAGCACATGATGTCAGGGGCATAGCTACGTCCCTGGCCTTTAAGAAGAACTATTCAGTGCCGCAGGTCCTGCAAGCTGGGGTGTGGAAGCGTCAGACGACCTTCACAGCCCACTACCTGCAAGACGTGACACACAGGAGACTCGATACGTTTTCTATCGGCCTTGTGGTGGCTGCACAACAGCTGGTCTAAACCTCAGGCTCCTTAATGGACAATTAGCAGAAGGTTGAGGGCATTGTTACCCGGTCTTAGTCTGCATGAATGAAAAGGTTTGTTCGGCCCTTATTCTTTTCTTCATCCTCCCCTCTCTTGGGGAAAGCAGCATCCTGGGTTCTCTGCATAGCTGACCTCAAACCACTGCAGGTAAACCATGCTTCCTTGTGTTCCTAGTATTAAGTTAATACTGTCAAGTCCCCATACCCTGACGAGGTGGTATTGGGAGAGTCCTAGCTTTGAGTTCCATCTGAAGAACTCTAGGTCAACTTTTTAGGACGTGTCACGCGGCATACCTTTACACACAGCTTATGTAGGCCGCAGCACTTGCACAGCAAGACGCTAGTGAGGTGCAGGGACTCCTTACTACTGAGTATTTACACACTCAAATATTGAGTTCCCGGGCAAAAGCCAAAGCCAGTAATGGCCGGGACTTACCACCTTTCCTAAGGGGTGAGTCACCCATATTAAATTGCGTCGTTTGTATTTCAATTACGGTACAAATGACAAATTCGTAGATAATTTTTATTTTTCCTAACTATACAAACCTTAGCTATTTAATCAAACTTGCCTGCCAGCCCTATCTCCCGGGAAAGTCCTACCTGTAAGCAAAGTGAGCTAAATCACAGGTGTGTGCGAGGGGGGGGGGTGTAGCAAGCAACCCCTACCTCTACCCCCTCGCTAACTAGCGGTGGGGTAGTAAACCCTCATTAAAAATCTAATGGCTCGTCATTTCAGCTACGCCGAAAGTAATTACCCATGTTAAATAGCTAAGTTTTGTATAGTTAGGAAAAATACAAATTATCTACGAATTTGTCATTCTTCATCCAGTACCTCTGTAACACAAATTGCCGATTTCTTCTTAGACCGTAGAAGAAAGCACAACTTTTCCTCCTCGACCATCAAGGGGTACAGGAGTATGCTGGCAGCTGTCTTCGGACATAGGTTTTTAGATCTCTCAAATAATAAAGACCTTCAAGATCTTCTCAGATCTTTTGAGTCTTCTAAGAAGTGTCAACAAGAATCACCAGCCGGGAATTTGGATGTTGTTTTAAAATTCCTCATGAGTGACAGATTCGAGCCTTTATACTCGGCTTCTTTTAAAGTTCTGACTTTGAAGACTTTTCTTAGTAAGTCTGGCAACAACTAAGAGTGTCAGTGAAGTTCACGCTTTTAGCAAGATTATTGGCTTCAGAAACTGAAAAGCCATATGCTCCTTGCAACTTGGATTCCTGGCTAAAAACAAATGTCCTTCTAATTCATGGCCTAAATCTTTCAAGATTGCTAACCTCTCTGATATGGCTGGTGAAGAGTTGGAGAAAGTTCTGTGTCCTGTTAGAGCACTGAGTTCTATCTGGACAGCTAAAGATTTAAGAGGCAATTCAGAAGCTCTTTGGTGCGCAGTCAGGAAGCCTGCGTTACCAATGTCTAAAAACGCCCTATCATTTTTTATAAGACTGTTAATTAGAGAGGCTCACTCACACCGTGGTGAGGCAGACCTTTAGCTGCTAAAAGTAAAGACTCATGAAGTTTTAGCTGTGGCAACTTCTGTAGCTTTTAAACAAATCGTTCTCTGCAAAGCTTCATGAATACAATCTTTTGGAGGAGTAAATCTGTATTTGCCTCGCATTACTTGAAACGTGTCCAGACTCTTTATGAGGACTGCTACACTTTGGGACCATTTGTAGTAACGAGTGCAGTAGTAGGTGAAGGATCTACCACTACGTTCCCCTAATCCCTAGTACCCTTTTTCTTCTCTTGGAACTTTTATATATTTTTATGGTTGTATGTGGAAATTGGTCGACAGTCTTCCGCAATCCTTGATTTAGTCAGGTGGTCATTTTGATCCTTGAGAGTGCCCGGAACAAGGGTATTAGTTGAGGTCCTGTCAGCATAGAGGTTATTACCCGTTTGACAGTTCCTAGAGATCTTCAGCCCCCTGGGTGGACCGCTGGATCTCATAATGAGGAAGAGAATCATTGAAGTCAGCTTCATTAACAGGTACGAACCCTTAAGCTTGTTTTAATTAACTCTTAAGTAATATTCCAACAATGTTGCTGTCTCTAACCCTCCACCAAGGGTGTCAATCAGCCATTTTTATATAACCAGCAGGTAAGTTTAATGTTTAAAAATGATATTTTCATAAAATAAATTTTTGAACACACTTAGCCGCTGGTTATATAACTTATAATCCCACCCACCTCCCCTCTAGAGACCTATGGGCATGGAAGATCTGGTGAAGTATGGAATGGTTCGGCCTATCTCCCATGAGGGCGCTAGTCTACACCTGGTAACTCTATCTGCGATTGCCGCGAGTTTTTTGAATTTCTGCCGGACGTCAGGGACTAAAGCCATTTTTATATAACCAGTGGGTAAGTATGTTAAAAAATTTATTTCATTATGAAAATATCATTTTCATTATAAAATAAATTTTTTAACATACTTACCCGGTAGTTATATATAATTTAATTCCCACCCTCCTCCCCTCTAGAGATTATGGGCATGGAAGATCTGAGGAATCATGGAATGGTTCCAGGTACCTCACTAGAGGGTGCACAGGTGTTACACCTGGCTACCCAATCGTCGATTGGCGCGAGTTGAAATTTCTGCCGTGACGTCAGGGACGTAAGCTATATATATATATAACTACCGGGTAAGTATGTTCAAAAATTTATTTTATAATGAAAATATCATTTTGAGATCCCAAATCTTTTCTTTACTGCCAAGGTGAGAAAATCATAAGATTAAGGTTTTGGGTTCTCTGTGGTGAAGGGAAGACAATCAACTTCTGAACCATTGAGGTAGAGCTGGGTTTGGTAGAGGGACCAGCCTCAGCTTCAGTTCTGTCACTAGAGGGAACCAATTGTTCTTGGGCCTCTTGGGGGCCACTAATGCTGCAGTTCCCTTGAAGGATCTCAGCTTGTTGAGGACCTTCAGCAGGAGATTGGTTGTAGGGAACAGGTAGATCCGGGTCCATTGGTTCCAATCGAGGGACGTGGCGTCCATCGCCTCTGCCAGAGAGTCCTCCTATGGGGCTACATATCGAGGTAGTTTCTTGTCGCTCGTCGCGAAGAGGTTGATCTGCAGTTCCGGGACTTTTTCCAAGATGAAGGAGAATGAGTCTGCGTCTAGGGACCATTCTGACTCTATCGGCTTTATCCTGGATAGAGCGTCCGCTGTCACTTTGCGGAACCCTTGTAGGTGAACTGTCGATAAGTGCCATCTCTTCTTTTTCGCTAAACGAAAGATGGCTAACATCACATGGTTGATGTGGGGCGATCTCGAGCCTTGTCGGTTTAGACATCTCACTATCACTTCGCTGTCCAAGACCAGCCTGATGTGGGCTGATCTGTGCGGGGATAGTTTCTTCAGCGTCAAGAGGACTGCCATGGCCTCCAGAATATTGATGTGAAAGGTCTTGAACAGGGGTGACCAAGTCCCTTTTTATTATTATTATTATTATTACTTACTAAGCTACAACCCTAGTTGGAAAAGCAGTATGCTATAAGCCCAGGGGCTCCAACAGGGAAAATAGCTCAGTGCGGAAAGGAAAAAAGGAAAATAAAATATTCTAAGAAGAGTAACAACAATAAATATCTCCTATATAAACTATAAAAACTTTAACAAAACAAGAGGAAGAGAAATAAGATAGGAGAGTGTGCTCGAGTGTACCCTCAAGCAAGAGAACTCTAACCCAAGACAGTGAAAGGCCATGGTACAGAGGCTATGGCACTACCCAAGACTAGAGAACAGTGGTTTGATTTTGGAGTGTCCTTCTCCTAGAAGAGCTGCTTACCATAGCTAAAGAGTCTCTTCTACCCTTACCAAGAGGAAAGTGGCACTGAACAATTACAGTGCAGTAACCCCTTGGGTGATGAAGAATTGTTTGGTAATCTGTGTTTTCAGGTGTATGAGGATAGAGGAGAATATGTAAAGAATATGCCAGACTATTCAGTGTGTATGTAGGCAAAGGGAAAATGAACCGTAACCAGAGAGGAGGATCCAATGTAGTACTGTCTGGCCAGTCAAAAGACCCCATAACTCTCTAGCGGTAGTATCTCAACGGGTGGCTGGTGACTTTCCTTTGATGGGTATGACCTCCCCATCCTTCCGTCGAGGCATCCGTGTCGATGGTCACTGATGGGGGAGGTGGTTGTAAGGGAACGGTCCTCGTTAGGCTCTTGACCTTTGACCACAGCCCCTCTTAATGAGAGAATGCCTTGATGAAGTCATTGAGCTTCAGCACGGCATTCTATTCCCGTGCTGAAAATTAGTGACGGGCAAGAGGGCTCTCGAACTTGGGGAAATTGCTCCCCCAGTTCGAATCTAAATTTCTCTCTTTCTTATCTTTTTCTTCCTCTTTATATTGCTTCAACCTTCTCCTAATATTATAAACTTTCTTTCGTGTTGCTGTCCCAACCCTATGAGTAAAATTTCCCATATGTATATGTGTATATATTTATATATTTGTTTCGTAACTGGAATACAAACCACGCTATTTAATAGGGGTATTACTTTTGGCGTAGCTGAAATGACGAGCCATTAAAATTTAATGAGGGTTTACTACCCGCACCGCTAGTTAGCGGGGGTAGGGGAGGGTAGCTTGCTACCCCCTCCCTTCACACACACCTGAGCTTGAACTCACATTGCTCTCGGCTCGGATGGTAGTCGGATGTGTCCGTTGTCGTCCTCGCCGCTCATTAGCAGCCATTAATGCTTTTTTTGCTTTCTCTTTTTGACAGTTTTGTGTGTGAAGTTGGCCTCTGCTATTATGCGCACCTTCCCTGGATTACCCAACCGCCCCTGTGGAACGTTCATGTCAGCGGTCGAGACAGACCTTCACGCTCTTTGCCCTGCCTGTAGAGGTCAACAGTGTGATAGTGATAATAAGTGTAGTGAGTGCAGGGAGTGTTCTACCTCCCAGTGGGAGAGGTTTTCATGGCTACGGAAGAAGTCCAAACGGGATACTGTATTTCTCCTTCGAAGGTTTCTTTGAAAGGAGAAAAACCCAAGGCCTCTTCTTCCGTTGCTCAAACCTCCTCCGAAGCTCCCACACGGTCGGTGTCTTTCGAGAGACTGTCGAGTGGTAGCGTAGACTGTGGTACTGTTTCCCAAACTCGGGGTTCAAGAGATGGCATTGCCTCCCCTAGCAAGGCACCTCCACCTCCCCCCCGTGGGAGGATTTGTCACTAATCCATCTTTTTCAGCTTTGGTCTTCCTTGGGGCTCGAGGGTTCGCCCTCCAAGGAAGTCTTACTTGAACACATCCGATAGGGTGCCGCTGTCAAGCAATCGCCGCCTCCGGCAGAGGTTGATCCTCTGTCGATTGTCGACGTTGTGGTGTCAGAGGTATCCAATGCGGTATCTCCTACTACCTCTGCCTCTTCAAACCGCACAGTAGCTGAAGGCTTAGTTGTTCCTACACTAAATATAAACCTTCATTCTTTACTAGAGGAGATATTCTAGTGCGAGCTGGAAAATACGGCAGAAAAACCTTAACAAAGTCGTTAACGACCGGACAGGTAATTACCCACCTGACAGTGGTGGGGGACCGTCGGTCGGTAGCTGCTGTTTACCTTCAATCGAATTCTAGCCGTCGCAGTGGTAACACCACTGCTCCTGCTTTATTTGCTGGCAGACTAGTCTTTGTTTTTTTTTTTTGAGTTTTGATTAATCCTTTTTCTTTTTCTTTGTAGATGATGTCCTTTATTTTGAGGAAATGTTCATGACGCCTTTATGTCACCGCTGGATGTGGATCCTCTTTCCCTATGCCCCGTTACGGAGGTCGTGGGTGTTCTGCTACCCTGCGGAGGATGGGTTCCCCTGCCAAGTATGTAGAAGTTGTCTTCACAGTACCTTCTCCTCCTCTTCCTCCACTTCATTGTCCTCCCCTCTTCGGAGGCTAGGAGGGAGAGGTAGAGAAGAGGAAAAGGAGAGATCGCACTCCTTTGCCCAGTCGTTCTCTCCGGAGTCACAGGCGACATCGGAGGAGACATAATCGTTCTTGCTCTTCCTCGCTTTCTGTCTCTTCACGAGATATCTCGCCGCTAGACTAAGCGCTCTCGTCAGAAACTTAAGAGCGCTTCCTTCTTACCCTAACATAGGGCATCAAGAGCGTATGCGCCAACATGCGCATAACTCCATCACGCGCCTGCGTGCCACCAATCTTCTGCGCAATGGCACTCTCCTGTGCGATGGCACTCTCTTGCGCACCAGTGCTTTCCTATGCGCTCCCGCACGCCAACATTCTCCTACACGTGCGTATACGCGCCCAACACCATCCTACGCGACAGGTAAAACCTGCGCGTCAACTTTCTATTGTTAGAAGGTCTTCTGACAAGGCAGCCATGCTGCCTTCTCCCGCAGCGCCAGTGCTTACCAACGCACTAGCGCTTTGCAACACGGCAGCGCTTACCAACGCACTAGCGCTTTGCAACACGGCAGCGCTTATCAACGTGCCAGCACTTACCGGCGCACCAGCCTTCTCCCGTATCCGCAAGGATATGCGCCCACGCCGGCGCGCCCATATGATTCCACTATGGGGAATTTTCTCCTGCGCGCGCGCGCTCCCTACGGCTGGCACAGACGTGCGAGATAACTCTCCCACACGCCCGTTTACGCCTTCACCTAGGTATTTTCACCTTAAGAGACAAGGCTAAAAAGGAAGAGACGTTATCATTCTAGCTCTTTCTCGTCTTCTGTCTCTCCCCGAGACTTCCTGCCTAGAGATTATATACACTCGTGCCACAAACCTGAGAAGAACGATCCCTCTAGTCATCGTTCTGCCTCGCTGTCGTCGTCGTGCGAGGGATCATCTAAGAAACCAGGAGCGCGGCCAAGGGCAAAGCACGTCCTAACCTCGAACCCTTTTCTTCGCATATTAGTTTGAGGGTCTCTGTCCGCTGTAGAAAAAGTCAGATAGAGCGCTTCTCCTTGTTTTTCTCTCTATCTTCAGAGAGATCGCTCTCGCCGTTGAATTCTCAATCTCTAACCCTTTGGGGTCTCGTGACAAGGAAACTTCGGTTTCCCGGTGCGCTATCCCTTCGTTTTCTCACAGCTAGTTGCTGAATCCTCGGGTTTTCGTGCATTTAGTCTTGCTGACACTTTGGTGTCTCGTGACAAGGGAGACTTCCGTTTTCCCGTTGCTCTAGCCCTTCGGGTTCTCGCAACACAAACTCTAGGGGCACGTACGTTCACGCTGAACCTTCGGGTTCTCGCAACGCAACCTCTAGGGGCACGCACGATCACGCTGAACCTTCGGGTTCCCGTGACACAAGTTATCAAGAGTGTTACTCCTAGGTCAGAGAGTCTTCGGAATCTTGTCACTCGGAGTCTTCGCGTACGCCCATCCAACACTACGCCCATAACAATCAGGAGTTTTACTCTTATGGCAGAGTCTTCAGACCCCAGTTACGCAGGTGTTCGCACACAATTAGCACTACACACGCAAATCTCCGATCATACACTCGCGGGGTCAATCCCTCGCTCCCGTGTTTCAGAAAGGACAACCTCCCTAATTCCTTTGCTCCCTAATGAGTTAAGGATTTCGAGTCTCTCGAAAACCTCGAAAGAAGATGCAGGGGTTCGCCTCTTCTTCTCTTCGGTTGAGAGCAGAAGGGAAAAGGGAAATGTGTTAGAGAGGCTAAAAGATAAACACCAGATAGCAGCGACGTAGAACGCGATGCCGAGGGCTTCGGCCGCTCTGTTCGTTATCCTGCGCTTCATGTGGCAGCTCATGAGCTGCAAATGTTACGAGATAACACTCGTTGTCAACCTGCAACTTGATCAACTTACTTGGAAACTTAGATTGCTGACAGGAGGTTTGCCTCCAGGGATTAGAGTTCCTTCCCTTACGAGGGAGTGATAACCTTCCTCGGAATTGGACTGCATGAAAGATCCATCCCCTTTCCGAGGGAAAGCTTCCCCACTTCAGACATTCAGCAACCTTCCCTCCTTCGTAAGGAGTTGCTAACAGCTTAATGAGTTTGACCTCTGCTATCTCGTCCCCGAAGACTGTGCTTTCTCCCCTGGAGCTGGGGAAGAGCAAGTCTACGGTTTCTGCCTCCCTCGGGGGGGAACTTCTCCCTGGGAGTATGCTTGGCTCAGGCGATGTCCTTCATCGGGAGGACTTCTCTCTCGTTCACGAGAGATTTTTACGCCTACGTTTTTTCCGTAAAACTGGGAGAAAACTTGCCTTAGGCGATGCCCTCCTTCAGAAGATCTTCTCTCTCGCTCGCAAGAGAGAAATGGTTACGCCTTCGCTTTTTTCCCATAGAACTGGGGGGAAAGCTTGTCTTAGGCAATGTTCTCCTTCGGGAGAACTTCTCTCTCGTTTGCGAGAGAGATTGTTACGCCTTCGCTTTTTTCCCATAGAACTGGGGGAAAGCTTGTCTTAGGCAATGTTCTCCTTCGGGAGAACTTCTCTCTCGTTCGCGAGAGAGATTATTAAGCCTATGCTTTTTTCCCCATGAATAGGGAGAAAGCTTGTCTTAGGCCAAGTCCCCCTTTGGTAAGCTCCTTTCTCATTCACGAGAGGGAAACTTTTACACGAGAGGGAGATTTGTACGCCTACGTTTTTCCCTAGACTAGGAGAAAACTTGTCTTAAGTGACGTCCTCCTTCAGGAGAACTTCTCTCTCGTCCGCCAGAGAGAGATTATTACGCCTATGCTTTTTTCCCATAGATCTGGGAGAAAGTTTGCCTTAGGCGATGTCCTCCTTCGGGAGGACTTCTCCCTCGTTCGCGAGAAAGAAATTGTTAAACCTACGCTTTTCCTCATAGATAGGGGAGAAATCTTGCCTTTGACAATCCTTCCTTCGGGAAGACTTTTCCCGCGTTGAGAGAGAAAAGTTAATACGCCTACGCTTTTCCCCATAGGGCAGGGAGAAAGCTTGTTTTAGGCGAGCTCCTTAGGGAGAACCTTCCTACCAATCATGATAAGAAACTTGTAAGAGTTTACTGATCTACGCTCCTCCCTCTTACGCTCGTGACGATCACCCTTTCGCCGGGCGTGATCGGAAGCCTTTAAACTTTGGTCATGTTTATCCTACGGGTTCTCATGACCTTAGGAGTCCTTCGGGCCTCTGTCGCGTTGGACTTTCGAGTTCACACGACTTGGAACCTTCGAGTTTCAGTTATGTTAAGTAGTCGGGCTCTCGTAACAATTAGCACAGAGTGTCCATGCACGCGCGCAATTAGCGCTATGCACACGATCATCATCATTAAGGGTTTACTCTTATGACAGAGCCTTCCGACTCTCGTCAGCGGTCTTCGCCATTAACTCCAGACACTCCGACTTCTACCATTCTTCCCCTTTCGATATAAGGTTTGTCTGCTACTCGCGTCTCCACTTTTTCCTTTAATAATATGCGAGGAATTATCGCAGCCTGAGGATTCCTCGAGAGTGCTGCCGTTGAGGGACTTAAAATCCTCTTATTTAAGGACTCTAAGAACTATGTGTTATATCTCATGCTTCAGCGATTTGCATCTGTCTCCTCGACCCTTTGACTCTCCAGCCTTAGACAGGCTATGTATTGACAGTCTGGGGTTCGATTCCCGCTCAGACTCATTAGAGCCTTCAATGCCTACAACCTTACCATCCTTGTAAGCTAAGATTGGGGGGACCCTATAGATCTATCTGCTGAGTCTTCAGCAGCCACTGCCTGGCCTTCCCTGGTCCTAGCTGGGATGGAGAGGAGGCTTGGTCGTTGACCATATATGGTCAGTCTCTAGGACATTGTCCTAACGGTTAGTGCAATGTCACTGTCCCTCGCCTCTGTCTTTCTTGAGGGACCTTTAAACCTGGTCTGTTCTCCGAGCTCAGAGATGTCAACCTTCTCTTCTGATCTTAAATCCACTCACAGCGAGGCTCACACTAGACTAATCCTCGAAGAGACACTCAACTCTTCAGGGCTCTTCTCAGTCACAGAAGCCTCGGCAAGGGAAGCGACTTCAATGTCCCTTCTGGCTTGACACGTGGTCTGATACAGTCAGCTACCTTGCGAGCTATGAGGACTTGTCAAACCAAAACTCTAGGCAGACCCTACAAGAAGTCCTAACTGCTGGAGCTAAGACAATGGACTTCTTAACCGCTACAACAACGACAATGTGAAGCAATTGGATCCTCAAAAGGAAGGATCAGTAGTTCCCAGACTTCCTTTTGTACCTCAGTGAGGAAAACTTCTCTCAGTCTCGGCGATTTAGGGCTATCGCACAGCCTTGAGCCTCATCTGTAGACGGAGAAAGGGTTGACCTCTCCGCCTCAGTAGACATCACCTTGGTTGTTTCGGTGTTGGAGTGATCTTGCCCCCTGCTTGAGATTAGACCATCTCCTTGAGACGTGTCTTATGTTCGCTCAAGGGTCTGCCCTATGTGCCCTTAAGAGCCTCAGACTACTCTCTGAACCTTAAGACCGTCTTCCTCGTACCTCTGTCCTCGGCTAAAAGGGTCAGTGAGCCACATGGTCTGTCTTACGTCACCCATTCTAAGAGATGGGGGGGGGGGGGCGAGTGTCTCGCAACTTCGCACCGGGCTTGGTGGCTAGACTCATAATCCTTCATCTACCTTTGGGAGATTTCGAGAATTTCCACTCTCAATAGGTAACTCAGGATGCAGTCCAGTCGTTACTATGCCGTTACTATCTGAGGCGCACCAGACTTTTTCAGACCATGTCTCCGTCATCTCTTCCTTGTACCAACAGGGTAAAGAAGAGAATCTCTCACAACACCACCCCTTTCTGACTTAAGAAAGTTATTGCGAGGTCTTTTCACGGAGACCCAGGGGCAGCACAACCCAGAGCCCATCAAGTTAGGGGAGTGGCTGCCTCTCTGGCATTTAAGAGAATTTTCTCAGTCTAACCAAGTCTCAAGTGTTGGGGTCTGGAAACGCCAATCTACTTTCACTGCTCACTATTTGAGCGATGTAACACATAAGTCTCTAGACACCCTGTTTATAGGGCCTATTGTGACAGGTCAACAGATGCTGTTAATACCTTACGCCCTTTCAGGGGACAGTAACCATTGGTTGAGGATTCTGGGTTACACTAGGCTTTAAGAAGGACATCCATCGATCTTCTTCGTCTCCTTCTCCCCCACATCTGGGGATCCTAGCCTGTATCCAGTTTAAGCTGGATTTGCCAATGGAAATAAGCTATGATACTCATCTGATTTCTCTCACAGAGTATAAGTTATACTCGTGGTCACGAGGTTTCCCCTTGGCAAGGTCGGGGAAATCCTAAGTTTGAAGGGGTCCGAGTCGAATGTTCCTGACCCACTTCATCCTGAAACGTTTGTTTCTATGAAGTTGCAAACCTTCAGTCGTACTGAGATTCTGGGGATCTACAAAGAAAGAAGATAACGGAAGATTGTTGCTTCAAAAGAGTCTAGTCTGAGGACTATCTTCCCTAAAGATAGGGAACTCCTTGGTCACCCTGGCCTCAAGACTAAGTCTCCTATAGTAAAGAATGAGGGTTTGTATTTAGTGTAGGAACAAATGACAAACTTATAACAGAGTTTGTATTTTTCCTAACATACAAACCCAAATTCTTTACACAAATCTTCCCTCCATCACCGCCCCCCTAGGATGGTACTAATTAGAATCCGATTGAAGGTAAACAGCAGCTACTGACCGACGGTCCCCCACCACTGTCAGGTGGGTAATTACCTGTCCGGTCATTAACGACGTTGTTAAGGTTTTTCTGCCGTGTTTTCATGCTCGCGCTAGAATATATCCTATAGTAAACAATTCGGGTTTGTATGTTAGGAAAAATACAAACTATTATAAGTTTGTCATTTTCTCCCGTTCCGGTTCGACCAACGAGGGAGAAACTAAGTCCAACAGTCTCTCCTGCTGGTGTGTCTTCCCTTCGGGGGAGTTCACTTACAGAGACTCCTCTTCGGAGGACGGCAGAAAGTCAGCTTGCTGATCCCACGGCCCCTAGAGGGCGTATTCGTTGCAAGGCTTGCCTTCCTCTTCACCAGAGAGGCCTTCCTTCACCTGCGGTGAGGAGGCGCCTCTTTGGTTCTACATCTTTGTTGCAGTTTCCCGCAGAGGAGCCTCATCAGCGATCACCGACTGTTCCTGCTTTGGTCCTGGACCTCTCAGCGGATCGTTCCCGATCCCTTCGGTGGAAGTTCGTCCTTGCAAAGGACACGTCGACCTTCCACCCGTCAGACCTGCCGACCTGTCGTCACCTTTCTTGAGTGCTGATGCGCGCTACGCGCTGACGAAACCTGACCTTCACGCTCGTCAGGCATCATCTAACACTAATACAGGGCATCAAGGGCGTATGCGCCAATACGCGCATACTACCCTCACGCGCTATGCCAGCAAAGCAGAGCATACGCGCCCACGTTCTTCTGCGTGCCAAGCTTTGCCTGAGCAACCGCGCCTATGCCCAGCTACGCGCCATTCCTCACCTGCACGTCAGCGCTCTCCTGCGCGCCATCAACTTCCTGCGCACCAGCTCTCTCCTGCGCGCCAGCACTCTCCTGTACATCAGCGATCTCCTGCGTGCCAGCGCTCTCCCCCGCGCCAGCGCTCTCGCGCAGCAGTCATCTCTCCTGCGCACCCACGATCTTCGGATCTGGCCGCTGTTGGAAAGTCTATTCTGACTTCTTCCACGCGCCAACGCTTGCCAACGCGCCAGCGCTCACCTACGTGCCAGCTTTCTCCAGGGCGCCAGCGCTCGCCATCGCGCAGACACGCGCAGTCTCCTGCACGCATCCACGAGGATGCGCGCCCTCGCCCATCCTCTCCTGCAGTTGCGCGCCACCATCCTGACGCGCACCCACGAGCGACAGGTTTCAACTGCGCGCCTGCGCGCCAGGGGTATCACTTCTGCGCGCACTTGCCCTACGGCTTCTTCAGGGGCGCGCGAGCTCTCGCCATCGTGTTCAATGCCCTGATCCTGCGCGGCCACGCGCTTGCGAATAATTTTCCGCGCGCAAGCGCCATCAGTCTCCCGCGCTCTCACCTTTGCGCCCACAGTCTCCCGCACTCTCACATGTGCGCCCACAATCTCCCGCGCGCGCCCTCGCAGTCGCCCGCGACCTGGTATTCTCCATCGCGCGAGCACCATTACGCTCCCCCTCTCGAGCACCATTACGCTCCCCCTCTCGAGCGTCAATATTCTCCCGCGCGCGAGGCTGCTGGACGAAGCACGGCAAGGTCACCATCGCCGCATTCCCCTCCCTGTAAACGTATAACATCGCATATTGCGGCGGAAGGGAAACATCCAGAGGGGTCCAGGATCCCTATTCCTTTTCAGGCGAACCCACCTATGGGAACTCCTCCCAGGGATCCTTCGATCCCTGTCCCTTTAAAGGGGGTGTCTGGCAGTGCGTCTGTCAGTCAACAACCTTGGTTCTGTGCACTAATCAGAGCAGTTACACAGGCCTTCAAGCCTGTTTTCTCTGAATTAGGTCACAGATCCTTGGCTGTCTCTACCCCTCTGAAGAGAAAAAGAGGAGTTTCGGACGCGGTAACTTCTCCAAGGGCTAAGTTGACTCCACATAAGCCGTCGAGGCAGGTTCCTTCACTCCCCCTGACTTTCTCTCCTTCCCTGTCAGACTAGTATTTCCCGTCCTCAGGGGAATCACATGGTGAGTTTTTCCCCATCGCACCAATGAGGGAAACCCCTCCTCGCGCTGAGAAGTCTTCCCAATTGGGGGCTGGAAAGAACTTGCCATCTTCTATGTTGGAGTCCTACATCCTTCCCAGAAAGGAGTCGAAGGACTCAAAGACTTTACCAAAGTCCTCTACAAGACCAAGGACGGAGCCAACTAGCCACTCGGAGAACGTCCGCGACTCTCCCCAAGAAGAGCCTTTGGGGACAGGAGACTTCGCTGCAAGTCCGTCAGGAGGAGAACAGCAAGAGTCAGAGCATGCGTTTTGGCAAGTTCTGACTCTAATGAGGGCTCTTAATGGGTTTGCCGACCCATAGATCCCTCCTTGAGAGGGCAAGGACACGGTCTTGGACCGAGTATTCGGTACTCAGAAACCAGCTAAGGCCAGTGCGGCTCTGCCCTGTTTTCAGGGGGTTAAGAGTACAAGGGACAGGATCGCTGTACAGCTCTCCGAGTTGTCCTCCTCCAACCGTTCCAGTGCCGGCAACAAGCTTCTCGCACCTCCTCGCGTACAGCAGAGGGGTTACTTTGAGATCTTGGAGGAGCCTTGTTTAGCTCTTCCTCTCCACCATTCGTTGGAAGAGCTTACTAGGGGAGTCCCTCTTGAGAGAAACTCCAACCGGCAGGTCTCGTTCTCGGCAACCGAGATCCTTAACCAGAAGAAGGTTGCGAAGTGTGCTATGCAAGCCACTTAGGGACCTTAGGTACTGATACGCTCTGAGGATTTCTCCAAAGAACGTACCAGGAAAGCTATGGAGACGTTCCTTCTCTCAGGCACTCGCGCGATCGAGTTTCTGGCCCATCTAGTCTCGAACTTTTGGGTAAACACCATCCTGAAACGTCGGGATGCGGTGGTTGAGAGATTCCATCAGAAAGTCCCTAGCACCGAGATCAATAGGCTCAGGCATTCTTCTTAAGAAGGAACGATCCTGTTTGAGCCAAAAGATGTGGAACAGGCTGCTGAGAGGTGGAGGAAGTCTCACCAAGACTCCCTCCTTCATAGGGCTTTGACATCTAAGTCCTATAAGCCTCAAGCACCCCAGCAGTCCCGTCCGACTAAGACTGCAAAATTAACGACAGCAGCAAAGACAGTGGTGTCTAAGCCCTTTCCTGTCAAGGATGGGAAAGGCAAGAATTCCTCAAGGGGAGGTAAGAATCCTAAAGGGAGCAGCTGAGGCCGCAAACGCTAGGATTGGCAGTCCCCCTGCATGTCCAGCAGTGGGGGGATGCCTACAAAGTTGCTCAGACAGGTGGCAGCAACTCGGGGCCGATTCCTGGACGATTTCCGTAATCAGTCCGGGATATCGCGTCCCGTTCACAACATCTCTACCTCCTCTGATGACGAATCCAGTGTCATTGAGCTCCCTTACCATGGGATCGGCAAGGGGGCAAGCCCTTGGGGCAGAAGTCCAGACCATGTTGAAGAAGGGCGCTCTCCAAGAGGTCCTTGACGGGTTTCCAGGCTTCTTCAGTCGACTCTTTCTTGTAAAGAAGGCGTCTGGAGGCTGGAGACCAGTCATCGACCTCTCAGCTCTGAACAAGTTTGTCAAACAAACTCCGTTCAGCATGGAGACTGCAGACATGGTCAGACCAGGAGTGAGACCGCAAGACTTCATGTGCACACTGGATCTAAAAGACGCGTACTTCCAGATCCCAGTCCATCCGTCTTCAAGGAAGTACTTAAGATTCAGCCTAGACAACAAGATCTACCAGTTCAAGGTGCTGTGCTTCGGTCTCTCTACAGCACCACAGGTTTTCTCCAGAGTGTTCACCCTAATATCTTCGTGGGCACACAGGATTGGCATCCGTCTCCTTCGTTATCTGGACGACTGGTTAATCCTAGCAGACTCGGTGTCATCCCTTCTTCAACACCGGGACAAACTTCTGAGACTTTGCCAGGATCTGGGTATCCTGGTAAATCTCGAGAAGTCCTCAATGCTTCCCACTCAAAGACTGGTATACCTAGGCATGATTATAGACACCAATCTCCACAAAGCCTTCCCATCAGACGACAGGATAGCAAGGCTGAGGAAGGTCGCATGCCCTTTTCTTAGACGAGAAGAGCTTCCAGCCCAATCGTGGTTACGTCTTCTCGGTCACCTTTCATCATTGGCTCGTCTTGTTCCCAACGGTCGCCTCAGGATGAGATCCCTCCAGTGGCGACTCAAGTCCCGGTGGAATCAAGGTTACGATTCCCCGGACACTATGATCCCCATGGGTTCTGCGGAACTGACGGACCTCCAGTGGTGGGTGGCAGGCGAAAACCTACAAAAAGGAGTGGACCTTCTTGTCCTTCCCCCGGATTTGATGCTGTTTTCGGATGCTTCAAAGAAAGGGTGTTGGGGCCCACGTTCTGCACCACACGACCTCAGGCCTGTGGTCAGATCCGAGAAAAGTATCTCCATATAAATCTCCTAGAGATGAAGGCAGTTTTCCTGGCCCTTCAACAGTTTCAACAATACCTGGTGGGTCACTCTGTGGTGGTGATGAGCTACAACACCACAGTAGTGGCTTACATCAACAAACAAGGAAGTACTTTTTCGCAGCAGCTATCCCATCTCGCAGTAGAGATACCGAGATGGGCCGAAATCCACTCAATACCGCTATTGGAACGCTTCATTCCAGGCAAAAGGAATGTGCTCGCCGACAATCTGAGCAGAGCGTCTCAGATAGTGAGTACCGAGTGGTCTTTGGATCATCTAGTAGCCAATAAAGTCCTGACTTTGTGGGGTTCTCCGACTGTGGATCTGTTCGCAACAGCCCTGAACTTCTGGCTCCCGCTGTACTGCTTCCCAGTCCCAGACCCCAAGGCTCTCTGGCAAGATGCTTTCCAACAACGGTGGGACAACATCGACGTTTACACCTTTTCCCAGTTCTGTCTGATGAGGAGGGTGCTCAACAAGACCAGAACATCGGTCAATCTTTCAGTGACCCTCATAGCTCCGCTATGGTATCACGCGGAATGGTTCCCTGACCTTCTGCAACTCCTAACAGAGCTACCAAGAGAACTCCCTCCACGGCACAATCTGCTCAAGCAATCACATGCCAACTTCTTCCACGAAGCCGTAGCTTTGCTACGACTTCACGCCTGGAGACTATCCAGCATCTCCTCTCTGAGAAGAGGATTTTTGCAGAAAGTTGCTGTCAGGATGTCTGGACATTTTCAAAAGTCATCCGCACCAGTCTACCAGGCAAAGTGGAAAGTCTTCTGTGGTTGGTGTCGTGGAAAGGGTATCTCTCCACTCGATGCCACTATTCCAACAATAGCGGAGTTTCTCGTGTATTTGTGGAAAGAAATGCGCCTTTCAGTCTCGGCAGTGAAAGGCTATCGCTCAGCCTTAAGTCTAGCTTTCAGGCTAAAAGGAATGGACATTTCTTCATCGCTAGAACTTTCTCTACTCATACGTAGTTATGAACTTACCTGCCCTCAGTCGGAAGTGAGACCTCCTCCATGGAACGTGGTTCGAGTTCTCAGGTCTCTTAAGAGACCTCCCTATGAATCATTATGCCAGGCATCAGATCGCCACCTAACCTTGAAGACGGTGTTCCTGCTAGCTTTGGCTTCGGCCAAGCATGTTAGCGAACTTCATGGTCCCTCGTATGACATCGCCCATTCAAGGGGATGGGGGGAGATAACGTTCAGCTTCGTCCCTGAGTTTATTGCTAAGACTCAGAATCTTGGAGTAGCGGATCCTCGGTTCGGTTCCTTCCGGATTTCTAGTCTCCGCTCTGTAACAGATGACCCAGACCATCCCTTACTATGCCCAGTAAGGAGTTTGAGGCTATACCTAAAAAAAAAAGCTGCAGTCCGTCCTCATGTGCCAGCATTATTCGTCAGCACAGGGAGGACTAAGAGGAGGGTCACCAAGAACACCATATCTGCATGGATTTGTAGGGTCATTCATCTGGCCTTGAATCCAAACCCTCCTCGGTCACGTCGCCCTAGAGCGATGTCAGGGGCATAGCTACGTCCCTGGCTTTCGAAAGAAATTTCTCTGTGAAGCAGGTCCTTCAAGCCGGGGTGTGGAAGCGTCAGACAACGTTCACAGCCCACTACCTACAAGACGTGACCCATAGGAGGCTCGATACGTTTCCTATCGGCCCTGTGGTGGCTGCACAACAGCTGGTTTAAAACCTCAAGCTCCTTATTGGACAAGTAGCAGAAGGTTGAGGGCATTGTTACCCGGTTTTAGTCGCATGAATGAAAAGGTTTGTTTGGCCCTTATTCTTTTCTTCATCATCCCAACTCTTGGGGAAAGAAGCATCCTGGGTTGTCTGCATAGCTGACCTCAAACCACTGCAGGTAAACCATGCTCCCTTGTGTTCCTAGGATTAAGTTAATACTGTTACATCCTCATACCCTGACGAGGTGGTATTGGGAAAGTCCTAGTCTACAAGTTTCCATGTAAAAAACTTCAGAACTACTTCCTAGGACGAATCACACTTCTTCATACCTTCACACACAGCTTGTGTAGGCTGCAATCCTTGCATAGCAAGGTTCTAGCGAGGTGCAGGGACTCCTTATTTCTTGGGTGCTTACACACTCGAATAACGAGTCCCCGGGCAAAGCCAAAAGCCAGTACTGGCTGGGATGTTCACCCTTCCTAATGGGTGAGTCACCCCTATTAAATAGCGTGGTTTGTATTCCAGTTACGGAACAAATGACAAATTCGTAGATAATTGTATTTTTCCTAACTATACAAACCTTAGCTATTTAACCAAACTTGCCCGCCAGCCTTATCCCCCTTGAAGTCCTACCTCCAAGCAAAGTAAGTTCAACTACAGGTGGGGGGGGGGGGGTAGCAAGCTACCCTCCCCTACCCCCGCTAACTAGCGGTGTGGGTAGTAAACCCTTGTTAAGTTTTATGGCTCGTCATTTCAGCTACGCCGAAAGTAATACAGTACCCCTATTAAATAGCTAAGGTTCGTATAGTTAGGAAAAATACAAATTATCTACGAATTTGTCATATGTGTGTGTTTATTATTTTTTTTGTTTTACGGGATGGATGTTTCTACATCCGTTATTGCCGCTTGGGCGGATGTTTCTACATCCGGTATTGCTGCCATAGACTTGCTTAATGGAACCCTTCATACAGCAGGAGTTAATTCAGTTCCTAAAACAACAGGGTTATTCAAACAATGACCAGTCCCTTGGTGGTCTTCAGAACTAACTGCCCTGCACAGAGCCACAAGAAGGTCTTTAACTCGACTGCGCAGACACCGCACTGAGGGCAATTTTATTATATACAAGAAATGTAGAGCACAGTTACGTCGTGACATGAAGGAAGCTAGGTGCCAATCATGTGTGTCTTTTGTTTCCTCCATTAACAGTAGAACACCACCATCTGCTGTGTGGAGGAAAATAAAAAAGATTGCCGGCAAATTTACCCAGAACCCACCACCAGTGTTGAAGGTGAACGGTCAGTATATGTCTGAAGCAAATGATGTCAGCAATGCCCTGGCTGAACATTTTACAAATGTATCCAGAAGTGTGAAGGAGCTCCTGGTCACTAGTATACAGTAGGAGCAACGAGGAAAAGAACATTTTAAATTTTGTAACAGGAAGGGAAGAGTCACATTATTCTCCTTTTACTGAATGAGAATATGATTCTGCTCTTACTAATTGTAACAATACAGCCCCAGGACCCGATGGAATTCCATATGCAATGATTAAACATGTACATTTTAATACAAAGTTATTTATTTTCAGCATTATTAATAGAATATGGCATGATCATAGTTATCCAAGTGTTTGGGAACTAGCCATCATTTTAGCCTTTTTAAAACCCGGTAAGGACAGGTTTTTAGCAGCAAACTACCGACCTATTGCATTCACATCTTGTTTATGTAAAATAATGGAGAAGATGGTCAATGCAAGACTAATTTGGTACCTTGAAAAGAAGAATATTTTATCACCGATTCAATGTGGATTCCGAAAAATGCACTCAACGACTGATGTGTTGATACGACTTGAGTCCTCTATTTGTGAAGCGTTTGCTTCCAAACAGCACCATGTGACAGTCTTTTTTGACCTTGAAAAGGCATATGATGCTACTTGGAGGTATGTTGTACTTAAAACAATTCATGACTTGGGATTGAGAGGAGAGCTTCCGCTATTTATTCAAATAGAGTTTTTCAAGTGAGAGTGGGGGAAGCTCTATTTGAGAGTAAATGGCAGGATGAAGGAATTCCTCAGGGTAGTGTGCTGAGTGTGACCATTTTTGCACTAGCAATTAATGGGATATCCTCAGCCATTCCCCGGGATGTTCTCTCAACATTATTCGTGGATGATCTCTCCATATCGGAGCTAAAATGGCAATGGTTGAGAGAAAATAAGCAACTCTAAATTGAAAAAATTATCCAGTGGGCCGATATGAATGGATTCAAGTTCTCGAGAAGTAAAACTACTGTTGTACATTTCTGTCGTATCCGGGGAGCACATCCAGACCCGGATATATACATTAAAGGTCAACGTATCCCATGTGTAGGGGAAGCTAAATTTTTAGGTTTGATATTTGACTGTAGACTTACATGGGTTTCTCACTTAAAAGCATTGAAAGCTAAATGTGTTGAGGTTCTGAATCTTTTAAAGGCATTGTCACATACATCATGGGGGTCAGACTGCAATACTATTTTAAAATTATACAAGGCCTTGATTTTTTCCAAGATTAGTTATGGATGTGAAATATACTCCTCAGCCACCCCAAGCCGATTAAAGATATTAGATTCAATACATCATACTGGTATTAGATTATCCACAGGAGCCCTTTAGAACCTCACCTATCCCAAGTCTCCCTGTGGATGCTGGGGAGTTGCCTCTAGACCTTTTCCGAATGTCCTCTATTATTCGGTATTAGTTTAGATTGCAAAGACTCCCTAATTCTCTAGCCTTCCAGACTGCAAGCCTTGTAAGACACCCAACATACTTTGAGCTGCACCCAAAATCTCCTCAACCCTATGGCTTTCGGGTGAAACAATTATTAAACCATCTGGATATAATTAGAAGTAAGGTACTGTACTTCCATTCAAGGTATCATCAACGCCTCCATGGAAATTACCAGAGATTTTTTTTTGTAAATACTTTATTGGAGATAAGAAGAATATGTCAGACCTAGAAGCCAGGTCTCTTTTTAATGAACATGTTAAAGAACATAGAGGATCAACTTTTATCTATACTAATGGCTCCAAATCTGATGCTGGCGTTGGATTTGGAGTACATAGTAATGGTTTTAATTGTAGAGGTGCACTTCCTCTGACCGCTTCCATATTTACTGCCGAACTGTATGGCATATTAACCACTATTGAGAAAATAGCGTTGGAGAAGGAGGGTAATTTTACAATTTTTAGTGATGCAAGGAGTGTCCTTCAAGCTATAGAAGTTTTTAATTCTAATAACCTTCTAGTTTTAAAGATTTTAGAATGGCTTTTTATTATTGGACGGAGAGGTATAACAGTTCGATTTTGTTGGGTTCCAGCACATGTAGGTGTGTCTGGGAATGAGAAGGCAGATTCACTGGCTAAGAATGCTGCATCCGAGTTGCTGCCAAGAAGGTATCCCATTCCCTGTAATGATTTCTTACCTGACATCAAGAAATTGGTTTGTAATAAATGGCAACAGCAATGGGATAGCCTAGATGGCAATAAAATGAGAGAGGTAACAAATGTCATATCTCCTTGGCGGTATAATATGATGCCCCAAAAATGGGAGACATCTCTGTCGTATCCGTATTGGTCACACTCGGTTGACACACGAGTTTCTGATGAAAGGCCAACACCAACCGTTTTTTGATGACTGTTTAGTACCTCTAACAGTGAGGCATTTGTTGACCGAATGCCCCAATTATAACAACTTAAGGAATAGATATTTGTTTGAGGCTCGAGGTGAGTGTGGCAGGTTCATCCTTGCCAAGATTCTTGGACATGATGTGTCCTACTATGCAAGTGGCATTTTTAGATTTATTTCAGAAGCAGGTTTTCTGAAAACTATTTAACCTTTATAATGACGTTCAACTTTTATGACATTCAACTTTTATGATTTTAATTGAATATTCTTTTATTTATTTATTTATTTTTTTTAATATATAAACCAAATGATATCGGCGTCAATGACCTTAGATGTCAGGATGCCTGAAAACTTTAAATCAATCAATCAAAGCTATATCTGAGAGTATTGGATGATCCTAGCCATCCTGAAGATGGTTTGGACCTATTAGGCGGAACTATTCTCAAGTGTGGGGTTTTTGGAATCCAGGGGGATCCAATGCTTGGGGTAGGACTCTCGGCTTTTGGCCGGAAGCCCGTCATTACAGATATGGGGAGGATGATTCCATAGTTTCTTGCTCTCTGTCCTAACGGGCGGGTTCAGCTTACACCTGTGCCTCTATATCTGTTTTGATGCTATCCTTCGGATAGGGTATGGAGTGGACCATCTGGGAAGTACTGTATACTCTCATTGTGCCGGTAATGGAGAGTGCAAATTTCCTTCCCAACATGTGATGCCTTAATGTTCTCAAGCTGGTAAATCAAACTATTCAATATATCACTCTTCTTTTTTCTTTATTCTAATGGATTCTTGTGACAACGACCCCACCTCCCCTGGATATGCTGACTCGCCCCTGGTCCTGTTGACGACCTCTGGCAATTCATTTAACGAAAATTCCGTTGACGACGTAGGAACTAAAAAGGACTTTGTTCCGTAACCGAAATACAAACAACGCTATTTACATAGGGTTTACTTTCGGTGTAGCTGAAATTGATGAGCCATTAGATTTTAACGAGGATTTACTACCCCCGCGCTAGTTAGCAGTGGTAGGGGAGTGGTAGCTTGCTACCCCTCCCCCTTACACACCGGTGAAATGTCTCACTTCACTTTTGGCTCGGACGATGTACAGACATGCCTGTCTTCGTCCTCGCTTGGCAGCCATTATTTGTTTTGTCTTCACTTAATCACTTACTTTTCTTGTACTCAATATATATGTAAACATATTTTCGTGTTTATGTATATATTTGAGTATAGAAATCAGTATGTTTCCTTTTCAGAGTTCGTGCTTGTGTGTGTAGTGTACGATATCTCCGTGGAGCCCTCTGCAGTTAGGCCACCGCGGTGTAATTTTTTGGGTCGCGATCGAGTTTGACTGCGGTCTCTCTCTCTCTCTCTCTTGAGGTCGCTCACCCTTTATTACGTTTTACCTTTACTACGTCTGGGTAGCTTCCTTCCCGTGTGGGTGGGGTTGCTACGCCGTACATTTTGTCTCAATTAGTTTATGAATCTAATTGTATTTGTTGACTTTTCAGTTTTTTGTAGAACGATTCCTTTCGGGGTTTTCGTTCTTTATTTAGTGAACATTCATATTTAAATTACATAATTATAATTGTTATAATTCTGTGTTTGTTACAGCTCTCCTTCCGTGAGTGTAAGTGGTTTTGAGGGCACGTGCCTGTTGTGTAATTCTTGTGTTCTTTTCCCTTGGGATTCCTCTTCGGAGTCTTCCCGGGGGAATGAATGTTAACTAATGACTTTTGTTTTTTTATTTCTCACAGTTAACGATCTAGTTTCGTTTGTGTAATGTGACAACGAGCGAGCTGTCTTGTTGGGGCCTGGGGAGTCTGCTGTTGCTGCCTCCCCTATAGATCTTCGTCAGGGGTGTGTCTCCTTCTCCTGGAAGTGCTCCCTTGACGACTGACAGCTCTCCAGTTCATTTTAGAACACTCAGGAGTCCCGCCTCCTTGGGTGGGTAACTTCCCTTCCGAGGGAAGTTTTCCCGTCCAGGCTTGAGTTTTTTCACTTCGGGGGAACTCCTCTTGCTTTTTTTTTTTGTTCCTGGTCCTCCGGCGGTTATGCTCTTGGTACTGAGCGACCGCTTTTGTAACCTTGCTCAAGGGGCTGAGCGGTTGCAAGCTCGGACCATGGATTTCATGCGATTATGCTCTTGGTGCAGAGCGGTCGCACCTGCAGTTATGCTCAAGGGGCTGAGCAACTGCAGGAGCCCCTCTTCGAAGGATTGCTCTTCTTAGGTCACTGGCTGACCCGTCTCTTCTACGAAGTGTTCCTCTTTCATTCGCGAAGGAGGACACTCATAGAGACTCCTCTTCGGAGGACTCTTCTGCTGTTGTTGCTGATGTTGCTAAAGGCTCAGTTTCCTTCGGGGGGCTTCTGAGCCCTACGGTCTCTCCTGCAAGTGCTTCTCCCCCGAGGGGGAGTGCACCACAGAGACACCTCTTCGGAGGCCTCCGTTTGCTGTTGTTGCTGAAGCCTCTGTCCCCTTCGCGGGGCAGTTGAGCCTACGGTCTCTCCTGCGAGTGCTTCTCCCCTGGGGGGGGGGGGGAGTTCACCACAGAGACTCCTCTTCGGAGGACTCCTCCTGTTGCTGTTGCTGCGGTTGCTGAGGGCTCAGTTTCCCTTTGGGGACAGCTGATGCCTACGGTCTCTCCTGCAAGTGACTCTTCCCCTCGGGGGAGGTCACGTTCAGAGACTCCTCTTCGGAGGTCGGAGGGTGTTGCACCTGTCCGAGGTCGTCTTCATCTTTGTTCGACGTTCTCCGCAGAGGACCCTCCTCGACGAGTACCGACCGTTGTAGCTACTACTCCTGCCAGACCTTCTAGTCTTCACCTCCGTTCCTGGACGCAGATGCGCAGTGGGCGCCAACACACCCCGTTTACAACGGGCACTGGTACCTTCGGGTCTTAGGGGCTAATTCCACAGTGTGGGTAAGTCCCTTAAGTGCCAGGTTTTTTCCTGCGCGCCCGCGCGCAGTAGCGCTGTAGCGCTCTAGCGCTCGCCTGCTGTGGACCACTATCTCTGGTAGCTGAGTCTCGCCATAGATCTTCTTCCTGCTCGCCAGCGCTCACCTGTACTTCTGTCCTTCTGTGCGCCAGCTCTCTTCAGTTCGCCAGCGAACATCTGCACGCCCTTTCCTGCTACGCGCCAATGGGCGCCAACGGTTTTCCTGAACGCCCAGGATTGCCTGCTTGACAGCACGCATCAGCGCTCCCCTTCCTGATGCACCTGCGCGCCTTCTGATTAGCGCGACGCGCGCTAACGTTCGCCCTCTCGCCCACGATCTATCAGATCTGGGCGCAGGCAAGAACTTTTCCTGTCGCCTTCTCGCCATCAACCTTCTCTAGTCTCTTACGCGTCAGCAATCTCCTACGCGCCCCTGCGATTCTTTGCCTGCGCGCTAGCATTTTTAACGCACCACCGCTCGCCAACGCGCCCTCGCTTGCCAACGCGCCCTCGCTTGCCAACGCGCCAACGCTTGCCAACGAGCCATCGCGCCATCGCTTGCCAACGCGCCATCGCTTGCCAACGCGCCTTCACTCGCCTACGGGCCTTCACTCGCCTACGGGCCATCGCTCGCCAAGACGCGCCATCGCTCGTCAACACGTCATCGCCCGCCTATGCGCCATCAGTCTCCCGGCCGCCTGCGCTCGCCCTCGCGCCCGCGCAATCGCACACCCACGTGCCCGCGCGCATGCGCACCCATGTTCGCCCGCACGCGAACCAACGGTGTTCCATCGCGTGAGCGCCAGCGTGATTCCTGCCAGTAAGTCATTGCTCGCCAACGCGCCGTCGCTCGCCTACGCGCCATCGCTCGCCTGCGCACTATCGGATTCCGACCGCCAGCTCTCGCCCTTCCAACCACGCTCGCCCTCTTTCTGCGCTCCCTCGCACACTTTTGTCTGCGCGCCCTTGCGCCTGCGTGCCCACGCGTGAACCATTGATTTACCATCGCGCGAGCGCCAGGGCGATTGCGACCGCGATTCCTGTCGGGGTTTCGCAACACGGGCTACCTGGCGAGTCTTCTGGAGTGCGTATTTCCAGAACACGGTCTTCAGCCCGTAAACGCAGAGCATGGCACGTGCAAGAGCAGGAAGAATCTTTAGGGAGGTCTGTGCAACATTCTTCTTTCCAGAACCTGGTTTAGCCCTTCCTCCTCACCATTCCCTGGAAGGGTCTTGCCAGGGAGTTTTTCTTTCGAGATTTCTCCGTCGGGCAGGGGGTGACTGGTTTAGCCCTTCCTCTTCACCATTTCGTGGAAGGGGCTTACCAGGCCTTTCCCTCCCCGGTTGCGACCTGAGGTTTTGTACAAGGGAGCTCCAGGAAGATCATGGGTACTTCCTTCTCTGGTGCTCAAGCACCTTTGTGTTCCGTCGCCAAGTTTCGAACTTGCGGGCAAACTCGATGTTGGAGCATCTAGACGCAGTGACCGAGGGCTTCCTCTCGGGAGTCCCATCCGTGGATGTCGACAAGCTCAGACACTCTTCCATCCTTGGGAAGAGCTTGTTTGAGCCCAAGGACAGAGAAATGGACAGCTGTTGTGCGGAGGAAGTCGACTTCCGTTTTCACTCCTCCAAGGCGCTTACTTCCAGACCCTGCAAGCCTTCGACGCCTCTTCATTCAGCCTCGTCAGCTTAGGTTATCGGAACCGGCTACGGTAGCTAAGACAAGGTGTACAATAGCAGTCCCCTCTTGTCAGGGACATGTAGGACGGGAAGTTCTCCCGGGGAGGCATAATCCTAGAGGGAGCGGCAGAGTTCTCAAACTCTAGGATTGGCAACCCCCCTTGCAGGTCTCACACTGGGGGGATGCCTAAGGTTACTCGTCCGGATAACAGCTTCCCGATGCCGATTCCTGCACGATATCCGTGACCAGCCAAGGATATCGCGCCTCGCTCTTAACATCTCTCCTCCTCTGTCAGTGAATCCAGTGTCGCTGAGCCTTTATGCCATGGGGTCGGCAAGAGGTTTGCCCGTTGGGCAGAAGGAGCCATGCTTTAGGAGAAGGTCCTCCATAGGGTCGTCGACGGCTTCCCCCCGGCTTCTTCAGTCGATCCTTTCTTGTAGGAAAGCATCTGAGACGGGAGTTCCGGCTTCGACCTCTCAGCTCTGATCAAGTTTGTCAAACAAACTTCGTCCAGCGTGGAACAGCAGAGGCGATCAGACTGGTAACGAGACCGCAAGACTCCTTATGCCCTGGATCGGAAGGACGGGTACTTCCAGGTCCCATTCCATCCATCTTCCAGGAAGCACTTGGAATTCAGCCAAGACTACAGATGTACCTGCTTAAGATGCTGTGTGGCGATCCCGCCACAGCATCGCAGGTTATCACCAGAGAACTCTCCCTGCTTTCCCCCCCCCAGATGCTGAAGCCTTGATGAGGATGGGGGGCTTAGGGACTAGCAGTTGGGCTCTAATGAACAATGGGAACTACTTCCCCACTGGACCTCTGTGCCCATCTGTTGATCCAACTAAATTAGTCAGCACTTTCTCTCCGTTCCGTTGATTACTTCTTATTTTCTCCCATCTCTTCCTCTTGGGCATGAACTTGTTGACGACTTTAGCTTGTACGACTTAGGTTTTGACTGCTGCTTTGGATTTGGCGCAGGGTGGGATGGATGTCATGCCATCTCAACCTGTACAAATTTAGACGCCATCACCCTCTGGCAGACCCCATTGGGTGCAGACTAAGTCTGTTAAGAGTCGGGCTCCAATGATCCGGTTTTAAGTCACCCATATTTGCGGGTAATGGGTGACGCTAGGCATTGGAGTCGTCGGTGGGAGGGGCTAACTACCCCCACTGACCAGTGTACGCCCACCTTAAGAGAGGCAGCCCCTCTCTAATAGAGGACTGGTCCCCGCTGAAGCCTCTTCTCGTGCTGGGCCACATGGGATAGGAGGACTGAAATCCTCTGATAAGAGGTGGATAACCCGGCTTGCTTCTACTCCTAAAACTAACCCCTCTGTTGACGACCCGGAAACTCTAAAGGACCATGCTACTTATGTTCAAAAACAAAGTAATTTGGGTGACATGGAGAATTTGCGAATCCTTCACATTACTCAGATCCCCATTGAAACCAATTACGATGTTCTATATAAATTATTTCAATGTTATGGTCACATCAGGGAAATTAGGATGAGGCTTGAAGGTGACAAATGGGATTCATGGATATCATTTGATAACCATGATGAAGCATTCAAAGCTATCAATGATATCATAAATATTAAAATCAGTAATTTGAATTTCAAGGGTGCTCTTTGCGATCGGGTACCCAAGAATCTGGATGTATATAGGCCTGCAGATTGGATTGATAAAAGTATAGAGGTAGTTGTACCTTCCCAGAGAAAGCCAAAACCACCAAAGTGGCTTATTGCTCAATCCAAAGGGAGTACTGGAAATTATTTCAAAATATGTAAATTTCTTCAAAAGAAAGTAGGTACTATCGCACCAGGAGATATATCTCGGTTTGGAAAGAACAGTTTCCTAATAAGTGCCAAATCAGAAACTCAATCGGTTATACTTTCCAATTTAAATACAGATAACGAAGACATAAAGCTGGATGTGAAACCCCATCTAAACTTCAGTTATGGAAGGGGAGTAGTTTTTAACAGAGACTTATATGAATTCACAGAAGAGGAGATATTGGCCATGTGTCCTTTAACTGTGTGGAAAGTGCATAAAGTCCCTGGAACGTCAATGATTATCCTAACTTTCCAGGATGCTGATGTGCCTTTCCACATTTACATAGAGAATGAACGAATTAAAGTGCGAACTTTTAAGCAGAAGCCGCTGCAATGTTTTAATTGCTATAGATATGGGCATCCATCTAAAGTATGTAAGAATGATAAAATGTGTAGTACATGCTCTAATGTTTACCATGGAGACTGTACACTAGAGGCCAATTGTATAAACTGCAATTTGAATCACAAATCTACGGATAGGAACTGCCAGCAATATAAATTAGAAGAGGCTGCTCTCAATAAATCCAGTATTGAACACATAAGTGTGGGGCATGCCAAGAGACTATTGAGTAAATCAGCAAGTTATGCAAAAGTATTGAAATCCGGAGAAAAAATGAGGCAGGAGACATCCAGCCCACCTAATACTGCCTCTATTCCCCAGAAAAGAAATTTGCCATCTTCTGATAGAATTCTAGAGGATAAGGCAAGAATATCACGCAAGACCTTTCTCACCTCTAGTAAACCTTTGTCCCCCACTACAAAGGATAATTCTAACCTCTCTCAGGCTATATCTTTGCCTGATTTGATGGAGGTTCCACATGAAACAGAATTATCAGGTGCGCCTGTAGTGGGGAAAGCATCAAAACCTAATAAATCACCACCTGTCAATAGGAAAAGAGAGAGACCTCCATCTCTCTCACCCCCATCCATTAAAAACACAAAAGTTATGTCATCAAATAGATATGATGTTTTGCCTGTTGATATTTCAGATCAACAGGAAAACTTCTTGAATCAATCAAAAATTCATGTGGAGGTCCACCATCCCCCACAAGAAATAGGTAACAACAACACTGAAAAGGCTAATATAAAACCTAATTTATCAAGACCCAAACTTAAGAAGCCTACAGAAAATATTGTCAAATCAAAAACTGTCAATGGGAAGACCTCATCAAAGATGTCTTCCAGAAAATAATACATAGTTTTTTCATCCATTTTGCAATGGAATTGTCAGGGTTTGAGGGCCAAATATGAAGAACTTAAGCTCTTAATTCACGAGCATTCCCCCATAATTGTATGTCTCCAGGAGAGCAAGCTTGATGCTAATACCCCTTGTCCTCGCGAATATATTAGTTATAGGACACCTTATGATCACGGAGTAGGGAGCCATGGCGGAAGTCTCATGTACATTCGTCAAGATGTTCCCCAAATACCTATATCTATACGTACAACCCTGCAGGCAGTTGTTGTACAAATTGATATAGGGAGAAAATATACAATATGCTCTCTGTACTTACCTCCAAATGATAATATTTTATATGATGATTTAGCAGAGGTCATTCAACAACTCCCTCAACCTTTTCTCTTACTGGGAGATATGAATGGTAGACATCCTTTATGGGGTGATGTTTTGGCCAACACAAGGGGCAATATTATCTCATCAATTGTGGAGAATGAGGATGTGGGACTCCTTAATACCGGAGAGCCCACACACTTCCATGTTCAGACAGGTACTTTGTCATGCATTGACCTTTCAATTGCAAGCTCTAACTGCCTTCTTGATTTTGATTGGAGGACATTAGATGATTGGCATACTAGTGATCATGCACCAATCATTATAAACACCAACAAGGGTCCGCCTTTGCAAAGATCGCCACGTTGGAATCTAGACAAGGCAGACTGGGTTAAATTTTGTGAGCTAAGTGAAATCGAAGGGAGAGCAGAACAGTTTGAAAGTGTTGATGATGCCATAGACCTACTGAATGGAACTCTTCATACAGCAGGAGTCAATTCAATTCCCAAAACAACAGGGTTATTCAAACGACGACCAGTCCCGTGGTGGTCTTCAGAACTAACTGCACTCCACAGAGCCACAAGAAGATCTCTTACACGATTGCGTAGATGCAGAACTGATGAGAATTTAATAATGTACAAGAAATGTAGAGCACAGTTCCGTCGTGCCATGAAAGAAGCAAGGCGCCAGTCATGGATGTCTTTCGTTTCCTCCATTAACAGTAGAACACCACCATCTTCTGTGTGGAGGAAAGTAAAAAAGATAGCTGGCAAATTCACCCCCAACCCACCACCAGTGTTGAAGGTGAATGGCCAGTATGTAACTGAAGCAAATGAAGTTAGCAATGCCCTGGCTAATCATTTTTCAAATGTATCCAGCAAGTGTGAAGGAGCCCCTGGTCACCAGTATAGGAGCACTGAAGAAAAGAAAATTTTAAATTTTGCAACAAGAAGGGAAGAGTCGTATAATTCTCCATTCACTGAAAGAGAATTTGATTCCGCACTTGCTCATTGCAACGATACAGCCCCTGGACCCGATGGAATTCCATATGCAATGATTAAACATGTACATTTTAATACAAAGCTATTTATTTTAAGCATTATTAATAGAATATGGCATGATCATAGCTACCCAAGTGTTTGGGAACTAGCCATTATTTTAGCCTTTTTAAAACCCGGTAAAGACAAGTTTTTAGCAGCAAACTATCGTCCTATTGCATTGACATCTTGTTTATGTAAAATCATGGAGAAGATGGTCAATGCAAGGCTGATATGGTACCTTGAAAAGAAAGGTATTTTATCACCGATTCAATGTGGATTCCGAAAAATGCACTCAACGACTGATGTGTTGATACGACTTGAGTCATCTATTTGTGAAGCCTTTGCTTCCAAACAGCACCATGTTACAGTATTTTTTGACCTTGAAAAGGCATATGATACCACATGGAGATATGGTATTCTTAAAACCATTCATGAATTGGGATTGAGAGGAGAGCTGCCACTATTTATTCAGGCATTTCTTTCACGTAGAGTTTTTCAAGTGAGAGTTGGGGAAACTCTATCAGAGAGTAAGTGCCAGGAAGAAGGAGTTCCTCAGGGTAGTGTGCTGAGTGTAACCCTTTTTGCACTAGCAATTAATGGGATATCCTCAGCCATTCCCCAGGATGTTCTCTCAACATTATTTGTGGATGATCTCTCAATATCATTTGCTGGCACTAGAATGGCAATGGTTGAGAGAAAAATCCAACTCTCTATTGATAAAATTATCCAGTGGGCTGACATGAATGGATTTAAGTTCTCGACAAGTAAAACTACCATTGTCCATTTTTGTCGTATCCGGGGAGTACATCCAGACCCGGATATATACATTAAAGGTCAACGGATACCATGTGTATCGGAAACCAAATTTTTAGGTTTAATATTTGACTGTAGACTTACATGGGTTTCTCACCTAAAAGCGCTAAAAGCTAAATGTGTTGAAGCTCTGAATATCTTAAAAGTATTGTCCCATACATCATGGGGGGCAGACCGCAATACTATTTTAAAATTATACAAGGCCTTGATTTTTTCCAAAATTAGTTATGGTTGTGAGGTATATTCTTCAGCCACCCCAAGCCGGTTAAAAATATTAGACTCGATACATCATGCAGGTATTAGATTATCTACTGGAGCTTTTAAAACCTCGCCTATCCCAAGTCTCCTTGTTGATGCTGGAGAGTTACCTCTAGACCTTTACCGAATGTCTTCCATTCTTCGGTATTGGTTTAGATTGCAAAGACTCCCTAGCTCTCTAGCCTTTCAGACTGCAAGCCTTGTAAGACACGCATCATACTTTGAGTTGCACCCAAAATCTCCTCAACCTTATGGCTTTCGGGTGAAACGATTTTTAAATAGTCTGGATATAATTAGAAATAAGGTACTTCCATTCAAGGTATCATCAACGCCTCCATGGAAATTACCTGACATATCTTTTTGTAAATACTTTATTGGAGTTAAGAAGAATATGACTGACTTAGAATCCAGGTCTCTTTTTATGGAACATGTCGAAGAACATAGGGGATCGACTTTTATATATACTGATGGCTCCAAATCTGATGCTGGCGTTGGATTTGGAGTACATAGTAATGATTTTAATTGTAGAGGTGCACTTCCTCTAACAGCTTCCATATTTACTGCCGAACTGTATGGCATATTAACCGCTATTGAGAAAATAGCTTTGGAAAAGGAGGGTAATTTTACAATTTTTAGTGATGCAAGGAGTGTTCTTCAAGCTTTAGAAGTTTTTAATTCTAGTAACCCTCTAGTTTTAAAGATTTTAGAATGGCTTTTTATTATTGGACGGAAAGGTATAACTGTTCGATTTTGTTGGGTTCCAGCACATGTAGGTGTGTCTGGGAATGAGAAGGCAGATTTACTGGCTAAGGAGGCTGCATCCGAGTTGCTGCCAAGAAGGTATCCCATTGCCTGTAATGATTTCTTACCTGTCATCAAGAACTTGGTTTGCAATAAATGGCAACAGCAATGGGATAGTCAAGATGGCAATAAAATGCGAGAGATAACAAATGACATATCTCCTTGGAGGTATAATATGATGCCCCGAAAATGGGAGACGTCTCTTTGTCGTCTCCGTATTGGTCACACTCGGTTGACACACGAGTTTCTGCTGAAGGGCCAACACCAACCGTATTGTGATGACTGCTTAGTACCTCTAACAGTAAGGCATTTGCTGACCGAATGCCCCAATTATAACAACTTGCGGAATAGATATTTGTTTGAGGCTCGAGGTGAGGGTGGCAGGTTCATCCTTGCCAAGATTCTTGGAAATGATGTGTCCTACCATGCAAGTGGCATTTTTAGATTTATTTCAGAAGCAGGTCTTCTGAAAAATATTTAACTTTTATTACATTCAACTTTTATGATTTTAATTGAATACTCTTATTTTTTATTTTATTTTATCTTTTATTTTTGTATACATAAATTAAATGTTACCGGCGTCAATGACCTCAGATGTCAGGATGCCTGAAAACTTTAAATCAATCAATCAATCCCTGCTTTCCTCATGGCCACTCAGGAGCAGGCTTCCGCCTCCTTCGCTTTTTGGAGGTCTTGCCAACTCCGGTAGTCTCGGGTTCGACCTTCTTCAACACCGGGACAAGCTTCCGGGACTTTACCAAGAGTGAGGGATCGTGGTAATTCGCTAGGAGCCTTCTCTACTTCTGCCTCAATATCTGGAATATCTAGCCATGATATTGACTCCTTCTCCGAGCCTTCCCTTCAGTTGACTGTGGCAAGGCTGAGGAGAGTCGCAGAACCTTTTCTCAGTCGAGGAGAGCTTTCAGCCCTATCTTGGAACGTTTCCTGGGTCTCCTTTCCTCATTGACCCGTCTCATTCTGGAACGGTTGCCTCAGGATAAGTTCCCTGTTAGGCAGCCCAAGTTCCGGTGGAATCAAAGCAACGATTAACCGGATTTTCTGGCCCCTATGGGACCAGCGGAACGATTAGACCTGCAATGGGGGTTGACCTATTGAACCTCTTGCATGGGAGTGGATATTCTCGTCCTTTCCCCGCATTTGATGCTGTTCTCGGACTCCTCAAAAGAAAAGGGGGGTTGGGGCATGTTCCGGTTCAGGCCTATGGTCAGGACCTGAAGGGTACCTCCGCATCATTCAGGTAGGCTTAGAGGCCGTAGTCTGGCCCTTCTACAGATCCTACAGATCCTGCCGAGTCGCTCCGTGCGCGACAACTCCATGATACTGGCGTATTCCAACCAGCAGGGAGGTACATTTTCGTACTTTCGCATCTTGCAGTAGAGATACTGAGATGATCCGAAGTCCACTCAATACCACTATCGGCTCGCTCATTCCGGGCAGAGGAATGTTTTCTCCGACAATCTGAGCAGAGCCTCACAGATAGAGAGTACCTGGGGGTCTTTGGCCTCTAGTAACCAGCAAGTCCTGGCCTTGGGGACCTGATCACGACAGCCTGGAACTTCAAGCTGCTGCTGTACTTCCCCCCAGTCTCAGACCCCAAGACTCTTTGGCAAGATGCTTTCCGGTGATGGTGGGACAGCATCGACGCCTACGTCTTCTCACCATTGTTGTCTTTTGAGAAGGGGTCTCAACGAGACCAGGTTGTCTGTCAACCTTTCGATGGCCCTGAGAGCTCCGCTGCGACTATACGCAGAACGGTTTCAGGACCTTCTGCATCCCCTGACGGAACTCCCGGGAGAGCTTCTTCCACGACACAGGCTACTCAAACAACCACATCGCTTCGGCTTCACTCCTGGAGACACTACGCCGCCTCCTCACGAAGAGACAACCCGCAACAGTCGCGGAGAGGAGGTCACGTCACCTGCGATAGTCATCCGCAGGGGTCTACCAGGCGAAGTGGAGAGTCTTCTGTGGTTGGTGTCATGGGAGAGGTACCTCTTCCCTTAAGGCCTCTACTCCAGCAATAATGGAGTTATTGCTTATCGGCGGGAGGAAACTCATTTCCGCTCTCGGCAGTGAAGCCTATCGCTCAGCCTTTCCCTGGCCTTCAGGCTGAAAGGAATAGACTTCTTCCTTCCCGCTGGATCTTTCTTCGCTCATGCGAAGCTACAAACGTACCTGCCCCCAGTCGGAGTGAGACCTCCTCCAAGGAGCATGGTTCGGACTCTTAAGTCCCTTAAGAGATCTTCTTACGAACCATTACGTCAGGCCTCTGATCGTCGTCCGTCTTGGAGGACGGTGCTCCTGCTCGCTCTGGCCTCGGCCAGTGTGTAAGCAATCTTCATGGTCTCGTACGACTCCACTCTTTCAAGAGGATAGGGGAAGGTAACATTCAGGTTCGCTCCTGAGTTGTTTTCTAGACTCAGAACCTTGGAGTCCCGGACCTTCGGTTCGACTCCTTCAAGATTTCGAGTCTCCGTTCTGTATCAGATGACCCAGACCTTCTCCTTCTTGCCAGTAAAGGAACCGAGGGGTTATCTTTGAGAACAGCTGCAGTTTGTCCTCACGTGTAAGCCCGGTTTGGGAGCACAGGAAGGACGCAGGGGAGAGTCACCAGTATGCCTTTTCAGCTTGGACTCAAGGGCATTCATCTCGACCTGAATCCAGACCCTCCCCCGTCACGTCGCCCTACAGCACGATGTCGGATACATCGTAACGTCCCTTGCCTTCAAGAAGAACTACTCTGTGACGCGGGTGCTACAAGCTGGTGTCTGGAAGCGTCTTGTGACCT
>NC_090748.1:73742064-73764564 GCF_036898095.1 Palaemon carinicauda
GAGAGAGAGAGAGAGAGAGAGAGAGAGAGAGAGAGAGAGAGAGCTATTTTACCTTGTCATTTTAAAGCACTCACAACAGTAAACGAAATATGTGAATGTTAACGTTTGCACAGCTATAATACTAACATTGTTCGCCAACCTCCACATGAATAATTTAATCTAGCGTCTGGATTCAGGCTTCAAGACTTTGCGGTCTGTGTAATTGCTGCTTCAGGGAATATCTTCAGACAAGCACAAGTAGTATCACAAGTACTCTTGATAATACCCAGATCAACTTGAGCTTTCCTATAAACGATACGCATTGGGTCTGTTACTCTCTCAATCTTTAGAAACAAGGGTTTTCTGCATTTAAGATAAGACCTAGAGTTAATAGAAATTTTTAGTACCCCTTAATATTAATTTTGTTTTTCTGAAATGAAAACATGCCTGGAATTCTTAAAAACAAGTAACAATTTTGATATATAATTATAAATCAAATATTTATGTGCAATCGACCTGAAAAATTCATTTGACATACTACCATAAGAAATTTACTTCAAACAAGTTAAGATATGGCAAGGAAGTTTCTTTAAAAACACACTCCATTCCAGGGATCTCAACGCTTAAGTTATGGCCATCGATATTTTGGTCCGATGGAAATTGACATATTTTAGTTTGAATAAGAATCTTTACATATTCTAACACACTAAAGACTTGAAATCCTTGTTAGAATTTCAAGCTTCTAACAAAACTATCTTCATGATCCATTAGCTACAAAATAGCTATGTATTTCAAGCAGCCGCAAACCTTTGCCTAGGGCTAGAATCACAAATGCAATAATTTCTCATTACCTCTAAATGTAAAATAATAAAGGACAAAACACTAGACAAAAAAGTTTCAACCATATTTTAATAACTTTTATAGATTGACATAATCTGCTCTTGCGATGTTTTCAAAGAACTAACAATTTCCCCGTTATCACAAAATATGAATTAAGGAGTGAATTCATTGAAATGCACATATCATATATGAACTTTCGTATTTGCTCTCAGGTGTTAATTTTGATACTGGGCTAAGGAAAGCTTGGTAAGAAATTATATAAACCATGTGACAATCATCTAGCCTACTCTTAGTGAGTTGTATGAATTTAATTTTTATTGTTAATATGCCACCATGATTCATTCCTTATTTTACTCTTTTGAGTTCCATGTAAAAATAAAATAGAAGCCTAAAATTGTGTACAGTGTAATGTTTCTTTTTACCCGCTCGTCTATTGAGGAACACCAAGCCAAGCATGACACGTACGCTACTGCAGTACCACTGTTTGCTACAGAATTTTGTATTACCGGATGTAACCGATTTTGGTTATAAAGAACTACAATTCCTGTGTAGGGTACACAACCTTAACATTCAAGGGTACGCGATGCACTTGCCATAACGAAGGTGCGTTAACCTGTTAGTATGGAGATCGCAACCAAACTCCATACTTGCAGCTACCAAGGGCTATTCATTACAGTGGGGTCGCACAAACATTATTGAATGTAATTCTCTAATCTTTTTAAACATCAAATTATAAGTGGCTTATAATAATGTGCCATATGCGGACCCAATATCAGTTCCTGACCATTGTGATCCAGAAAGCTTTGCTACTTCTGATTTCATTTGTTTGATTTGAAGATTATTCTTTCCCATAATAAATATTCAAATAAATGAAAATATAAATTCACCACAAAATTACCTTTGTATCAAACATTCGTCCAGGAAGTTGTTGGTCGAATATCCCTGAGATACCTAAGCTATTATTGCACTTAAATTTAAACATTCTGACTCCTGAAAATTATAACACAAAAACCGCCAAAGGTTAAAGCAAAAGATATGAAGAAATACATCTTTCAAATGCCTCAATAGCTGACTGTTGGTGACTGAATCTGGAACCTCTGGCTAGACGTGGCATAATGTCTAAATTGCCCCATATTATGTTCCATGCATCTTTAAGTTACGTTTTGGCACACTATTAACAAACGATGGCTAAATTTTGAAGTGCCCTGACAACACCTAAAGTGACGGAAGGTGCTATAAGAAAATCTTTTAAAAGTTCAATATATATAATTGAGGATGCATTGCAATAAACTTTTCGTTTGGCCAAACTCATACACTGTAGTCTAATTTCATTTTTAGTATCCTATTTAATCACTATTATCGCACGACGATAATCTTGTATATAATTTCTGATTACAAACATTGCAAAGGATTCACTTCGTACCTTTTATAACAATATATAAAAGTAACATTCTTTTTAAAAGCAAATTCAACAAATAAATAATGATATAAGTAAGGAATTTAAAAGTTACGAACAATGTTACTCTGTTATATCGCCTTATGAATAAAAACTCATCTTTTCCTTGGCTTGATGTCTCTGTTGACTTTCTCATTTCCGTTCTAAACTTTTCTCGTTTCATGCACATACTTTTAAAATATAATAAAAACAAAGTCAGAGGAGCCGTAACATAAAATCAAGATTATATGTCAACCACGCGAGAGAGAGAGAGAGAGAGAGAGAGAGAGAGAGAGAGAGAGAGAGAGAGAGAGAGAGAGAGAGAGAGAGAGAATTACCACTGGCTAAACTAAATAAGGGGAATGTTTATATTAAACTCAGAGCTTATTTTTAAGGAGAATCTTGTTATAAAATCTAGCCAAAGTAATATATTTTTGGACTCATATTTTCCTTTCTGAGATCCTTAAAGTTATATGTGATTCAGACTATTATTGAAACTTTTAAAACTTGTTTACTCATAAACCCTGTTTTAAATTATATATGGCAACATTAGTACCTAACTGAACAAGACAGCATCTTAAAATTAAGATGAAAGCCAGGACGACTCATCTCCCTCTATCTAAAAGCTACCATTTAAAAAAAAAAAAAACACTTTGGTTTTCAGTGTCTCTGGAAAGAATGCAAATGTTGTGCATGAAAGACTAAACACAACAAAAATTTCATCGTTAATATTAATAGGGTTCTATTACCAGTAAAATGGGATATGCGAGATCAGTGACAAAATGGAATACAAAGTTTTCAAAATAATTAACCCTTTTAAGGTTGACGGCTTAGTGACATGTAACACGAGAGTATGAAAAATAATACTACTGGGAAAAATTCTACTATGGAAATATTACAAAACCACCGTAACTATATTTAGGATATTCAACATAAATTTCTAGCCTTACTCATTCAATTAGGAATTACGTTGCCAGTCTTTCTTCTAATCCACAGTATCATGAAATTTAAGCTGACCAATCCGTCAGTAATCAATAATAGCTAAAGCCAAACTTCTTAATTAATGAAAAATACCGTTTTCTTTCACTTTACCAATAGGAACGATAAATTTTGGAGTATCAAGCCTCTCAATTACATCTAATATTACAGTCCGTGGAAAGAACGCCCTTTCATCAGATCAACAACTTTTATCAAAACATTTCGCTAACTTCTGTTAACGAACTCAAAGTTTAGCAATTACGATATTTGATACCAAGTTAAAATAAAATTCTCCTTCATAAGTTAAAACATATTAGTACTTTAAAACATTACATCTTAAGGGTCAAATCACAGCCTGGCTTTCCATCTCTTTTTGACAATTACTATATATATATATATATATATATATATATATATATATATATATATATATATATATATATATATATATATGTATTAATTAGCATCCATTAATGGATGAGGGTATAGCGCTCCTATATCATTCCATAAACGCGTATGAAGCGTTCAAAAAGGGGTCTTTAAAAAGTGTTAAAAAGTTATGAGGATGAATTATGGAAAGATATCAAGAGCTGTAGGCATTAACAGTGAGACATTACAGTACTGTGGTGGTAGTATCACTTATGGCTGTATAGGGTTTGAAATGTATATGCTCATGTGAAACTGTATAGAAGGAATGAGTGAGTGGAATAATTGTTCTGTTGTATAATGGTAAATGTAAAACTAAGACCAAGAAATATATGAGCATAATGTTGCTTAGCTTGCAAGGGATGATGCAGGATGATATTTTTATTAGGATTGCAATCCAGGTCACAGAAGAACCTATATGATAATAACAGCGTGGGATCAGATCAGGAAAGGGGCACGGGATCAAGTGTTTGTTATGAAAAATTTTAAATGAAAAAGTAAAAACCGTGTGAGATATGAATGAACATAATGTAGATATATATTAGAATAATGCATTGCATAGACGATATTTTGAAGGGGGTTACTATAATCTTTATATAATAGAAGCGAGACAATTATGAGACTTGAGACAATGATGGTTACATTTCCTTCACCGACCAACTTCTTAATTTTTTTAATGGATGGAGTAATGTGACAAGTCGAGAAAAGACAACGGAAGTGGGTGCAAAGTTTTTGGATCATAAAATAATTTGTGAATGGATTGTGGGATGGCTGGTGTTTGCCAATGATACCTAGCTGATTTCGAGGAGTGAATGGAAATTACACAAACAGGTAAATCTAAAAGTTCTTGAAAGAGGATGAAATTTTTTAAATATATTTGGAAGAGTATGGTAATGTTGGGAAATGTAAACCGGAAAGATAAAGAGTAATGACAGTTCATATGGATGGGAGAAGAATGAAACTGGTTGATTCTCAAAGCATCTGAAAGTAAATCTAATGAATTTTATGGTAAAATGAAAAAAAAAATAAAAATAATTACATGAAAGGTGAATGAAGAAATGTAGCAGTATGAGTACAAAATACTGGTTAGAAAATATAAATGCAAAGGTGGCAATGTTTGAATAGAATATAAAAGCAACTCATTCATGGAAGTTAAGCTCGGATGTTAGATGTAAATGAAAGGTAAAAACTTGAAGTTCTTCAGATGGATTGCTTGCAAAGCACATGAGGTGTAAAGAGAATTGATTTAGCCAGTAATAGTGTTATGTAGTAGAAAGCTGGAACGGTAGACATTCAAATTCGACAAAACGACTTAAGCAAGACCAACTTTCAAAAGCAACTATTGTGTGTATATATGGGTTAAGTTTTAGTTCTTTGTAAAACAGGAATGAAAACACTAATATTTCTCTTTGATCAAGTATCTAGTACCATCTCCCAAGAAATCTTAGGTCTATAGGGATGACATAACATTATGGGATATTTTGTAAGAATCTTATTTTGTAATGGCTCCTTTGTGTTAATTTTCAATTAATATCCAAATTGAGAGCGGGAGTTTAATAGACTGAGCTTTGTTCAAAGATGAGAGTTAGCAGCTGAAAACAAGATAGGAGAATAATATTCAAACCACGGTAAAAATGAAATAATTAAAATATTTCCTCAGGATAGATTGATCACCAAAAAACATAAAGACTTTTCTCCAGAAGTTGAATAGATATTAAAAGAAGCAGCATGCCAATTCAGAAGTAAATTTGCTGTGAAGAATCACACAGAGTTTTTTAAATGATTTATATGCAGTTAAAAAGGCATAATCAATGAAAAGGTCTGGGTGTTGAGAAGCCACTGTCCTTGACCTACTTATTCATGATTTGAGATTTTGTTATGGTTGAACATAATTTGCACCTGGAACTAATTAGAGCTAGATTCCTAATTTTAACTACATCTCTATCAAACCATTCAGAAACCATGTGTCTACATTCAGAGATGGAATTAATGCAAAGAAAAAAGCATCTCCACATGCAACAAACCTCGTATCAAGCATATATGCCATGAAAAGTAATGGGCTTATAAAATCTAGCCAGAAGTACACCAGATGATACAGTCCTATGGTCCCTATGGACCCCATCAACAACTTCTCTTCGCAATCAAATACTTTAAAATTTAATAATGGTACTAAGTAAAGACCCACCTCCTCCTAATTACTTAAGGTAAAAAGGCAGCACTAAAATCGAGGAAGACCATACAAACTGCGTAACCATAATCAAAGGATTTCTCTGCAACATATTAAATTGTAAGAAGGGCATCACTGGGTCCAAGGGCTTAGCAAAAGCCATACTGCTATATAGGGAACAGTTCATTACCTTCAGTATCCTTGTCTAAACATTTTATTAAAAGGTTAAGAAACTTTAGATAATACTAGAGGCTACAATTACTACAATCACTGTACCTTTTGAAGTAACATTATCAATTCTCCTTAAACTACAATTAAAAACTCTTCTCACTAATGCACAGAACTTAAGAGCTAGGAAATCAGCTTTCTTTATAAAAAAAAAGGGGGGGGGGGGAATAGTGTTTGGGATTACACCTACATAAACATATAGGTCCAGTAATAAGTTTTAATTTTACATGACCAAAATGCTAAACTACAAGTTCAGTTTTGGGAAAATGAATGAAAAATAATGAATTTGTGTTATTAAATATGATCGCTGCCTCAGTAGCATCGATTTCGTATTCTATCTTCTCAATAAATCTGATTACTTTCTTTTCAACATTACTGCATTCTGCCATTAACAAGTCAAAATTCATCTTTCATCATGGGTAAGGTAAATCAAAGGTTAGTCAAAATCGGGTTTAATGTAGAGATAACAAAATGGTGCACACAGTAAACAAAGTACAGTTTATAGCGACGCATTTTGAGAGGTATTGCCTTCCATCTTTAAGCTAAAGTGTTTGAAATAGTGGTGGCAACCTCCTTTAATATGGTATTTCTGGCTTGTAAGAAGTGACAGTGAATTTACATTGACCATCTCAAGCGATGGGGACGGAGCACGTGTTGACGTAAGCTGGGCGGTAAATTTTCATTGGCTGATGCGCTCGGCGGGTAAGGCCTAGTTACAGACACACTGATACTCCACTCACTGCTAGGCAATGAGTCGCCATACTATCTGTCGATGGCTGGGTTATGATTGGTGGATGCTGGGATAATTTCCATTATAGACAGGCTGTTCTGTCTCTGATCGTGGTCGTCTTGATTTTAGTATTCACATTCGGTAGGGTCCATGTTCGGTCTTGGGATGTTAGTCCTTCACTGGGAGGGGTATAAGACCATCTCCTACGTTGTATTGAGAAGCGATTTCTTCCATTGTATGAAGAGGGTTTCTAGTATTCTCAGCCTTCTGCTGTCAGGAACACTGACAAATAATTTTGGTGTACTAATAAAATTCTTATTCCTGACCTAGATATTAATCTTTGAAACCATCGTTCAATTAGTTCGTTATGCATGTTGCATAATATTTTTCATAATCCTGGCCATCCTTTACATCCAGATCTTCCTGGACAGTAGCACCATATTTGTAATACTAGGTTTACAGTTAATTCTAATAGCCATGCCTTCTCTGCATGAGGCTCAATACTACACAATATTCTACAAGTTTTATTTCATCTGTGGCCAAGTTGTGGAATGATCTTCCTATTAGGTTAGTTGAATCGGTAAAACTTCCAAAGTGTGTATATATATATATATATATATATATATATATATATATATATATATATATATATATATATATATATATATATATATGTTTGTGTGTATATATATGTAAATCAAAATTGAATTTGATACTATAGGGGGGAGAGAGAGAGAGAGAGAGAGAGAGAGAGAGAGAGGGAGAGAGAGAGAGAGAGAGAGAGAGAGAGAGAGAGAGAGAGTGCTGGACCCTTAAAAGTACATATGAGCACACCTGAACCCTTTGATATTTACCGCCACTCAACCAAGGGCACTTCGCCACACTCGAGCGTTACACCCTACCCAACTGCAATTTCATTCATTCAACACTTGAAAATAACCGAGGTAAGTCTGCAGAAACATTCGGATTGAAAGAAAAACTCGCTACAATTCTTTAAATTACTCTCTGAATTTGGGAGATTTCCTAACTACAATGTAATTGGGAAAGAAATTTATTATAATGTGAAGAAATGACAATACAAAATTAATACCAAAGAACTCACTAAATATAATTATAATCGCAAACGTCATGATATATATATGTGTATGTGTATATATATATATATATATATATATATATATATATATATATATATATATATATATATATATATATATAAAATATATATATATATATATATATATATATATATATATATATATAATATATATATATATATATATACATACATACACTGTATACATATTCACTCTTCATATGTTACATTAAACAACCGTACATTTACAATAATTTTTTCCATAAAACTCCTTTGTTGACTTTCGTAGTGTTAATAAAAAATAAGAATCAAACTAGTCGAATAATGAGCACATAAATGAAAAGACCAATGGGGGAAAAATATGCTTTATCATTAGGGAGCATGACCTACGGCAGTTCCACATATAAACTCTTTTAATTCAGGATTAGGGTAACGAAAGGTCTTTTCTATCTTTTACTTTGTTTTTCTACATACCTCGTTGTCCCAAGAGAGATAAAAATCGCTGCTATATTTCATATTTCTGGTCGAACGAATAATGGGATATTTTAACCTTGAGGCTTTGCCCTTTCACAATAAATATCAGCAACAATATGCGGAACGTAACTCCCTGCCAAAAACGATAATAAAATTCACAAAGAATGGCTCATAGGTTCAGAAATAGCGCATTTTCTCTCACCGATTCGTCTTTAATGATATGCAGTTATATAATATAACAATTTTACCCATGCTAAAATACATGTGACATTCGAACTATTGAGAAAATAAAGATATTTCGAAATCCTTTTATTTCATAAACCAATTTCAGATAAATATGTGAGATGCAATATGATACATCAGCTGATAATACTAACTGTCCAGAATTACTTGTGTTAGAATCATTAGATAAACCCTACATGGAACAATTTCAATTAAAGTTTTAATAAAATAATTATCGTACACGAAAAACAGAAAAAACAACAAAATATTGAAATATAAAAAATAAATCCATGAATTTATGACAAATTAAAATAAATTCAATAATACATTATGTATTGAAGCCTATTTGACAAGTAGCAAAAAAAAAAAAAAAAAAAAAAAAAAAAAAAAAAAAAAAAAAAAAAAAAAGAGAGAGAGAGAGAGAGAGAGAGAGAGAAATATTAAGAAACGCATTAGTGCTAGAATTTACCGTCAAGCAAAGGAACTCAGCCCCACAACGTGTGAGGTGAATCAGTCGTTCCTAAATACTTCTACTGTTAATCAAATTACTCTAAGTTTACTGGATTAGTCTCTAAAACTGCGCTCTTCCACCCAAAAGAAAAGACCAATTTTCTCTCAACTAACTTTTCACTTGGTTATCAACTCAACTATTCCCCGGTTCTTCATTCTCGAGCTATACTTGGAAGGTTCCTAGAGATCCTCATTCTCAAGTTCTATTCGGAAGGTTCCTTAAGCCTTCTCAGTCTCAGGCTATACTTGGAAGGTTCCTAGACATTATCCCTCTCAATTTCTCTTCGAAAGGTTCCTTGAGCCTTCTCATTCTCAGGCTATACTTGGAAGGTTCCTAGCGATTATCATTCACAAGTTCTATTCGGAAGGTTCCTAGACATTATCATCCTCAATTTCTATTCGGAAGGTTCCTTGTGCCTTCTCATTCTCACGCTATACTTTGAAGGTTCCTAGACATTATCATTCTCAATTTCTATTCGAGTGGTTACTTGAGCCTTCTCATTCACAGGCTATACTTGGAAGATTCCTAAAGATTATCATTCTCAATTTCTATTCGGAAGGTTCCTTGTGCCTTCTCATTCTCACGCTATACTTAGAAGGTTCCTAGACATTATCCCTCTCAATTTCTATTCGAAAGGTTCCTTAAGCCTTCTCATTCTAAGGGTATACTTTGATGGTTCCTAGAGATTATCATTCTAAAGTTCTATTCCGAAAGTTCCTCGAGCCTTCTCATATTCAGGCAATATTTGGAAGGTTTCTAGAGATTATCATTCACAAGTTCTATTCCAAAAGTTCCTTGAGCCTTCTCATTCTCAGGCTATACTTGGAAGGTTCCTAGAGATTATCATTCTCAACTTCTATTCCGAAAGTTCCTTGAGCCTTCTCATTCTCACGCTATACTTGGAAGGTTCCTAGACATTATCCCTTTCAATTTGTATTCGAAAGGTTCCTTAAGCCTTCTCACTTTAAGGATATACTTGGAAGGTTCCAAGACATTATCACTCAATTTCTATTCGGAAGGTTCCTTAAACCTTCTCATTCTCAGGCTATACTTGGAAGGTTTCTAGACATTATCCCTCTCAATTTCTCTTCGAAAGATTCCTTGAGCCTTCTCGTCCTCAGGCTATACTTGGAAGGTTCCTAGCGATTATCATTCTCAAGTTCTATTAGGAAGGTTTCTTAAGCCTTCTCATTCTCAGGCTATACTTGGAAGGTTTCTTGAGCCTTCTCATTCTCAATTTCTATTCGGAAAGTTCCTTGAGCCTTCCCATTCTCAGTCTATACTTGGAAGGTTCCTAAACATCATCATTCTCAAGTTCTATTCGGAAGTTTCTTTGAGCCTTCTCATTCTCAGGCTATACTTAGAAGGCTCCTAAATATTATCATTCTTAAGCTCTATTCGTAAGATTCCTTGAACCTTCTCATTCTCAGGCTATACTTGGAAGGTTCCTAAATATCATTCTTAAGCTCTATTCGTAAGGTTCCTTGAACCTTCTCATTCTCAGGCTATACTTGTGAGGTTCCTAAATATTATCATTATCAAGCTCTATTCGTAAGGTTCCTTGAGCCTTCGTATTCTCAGGCTATACTTGGAAGGTTCCTACACATTATCATTCCCAAGTTCTATTGGGAAGATTTCTTAAGCCTTTTCACTCTCAGGCTATACTTTGAAAATTCCTAGAGATTATCATTCTTACTTCTATTTTGAAGATTTCTTAAGCCTTTTCACTATCAGGCTATACTTGGATGCTTCCTGGTGACAAAATTTCTCAAGCTCTATTCGGAAGATTCCAAGATATTCTTATTCTCATCCTCTATTCAAAATGGTACTCGGCGATTCCCTGAGTTTTTCATTCACAAGCTCAACACACAAGGTGAGTTTATAATTCTCAAGCTGTACTCGGAAGGTTCTAGAGATCATCCTTCTTAAAATCTATACATAAGGTTCCTAAATCCTTCTCACTCTCAGGCTATACAAGGATGGTTCCGAGAGATCATCATTCTCAAGTTCTATTCGGAAAGGCCCTTAAGCCTTCTCATTCTCAGGATATACTTGTAGGGATCCGAGAGATCATTATTCTCAAGTTCTATTCATAAGGTTCCTTAAGCCTATTCATTCCCAGGCTATACATGGAAGGTTCCTAGAGATTATCATTCGCAAGTTCTATCAATAAGACTCCTTAATCCTTCTCATTCACAGGCTATACTTGGAAGGTTCCTAGACACTGTCATTCTAAATTTCTGTTCGTAAGGGTCCTTAAGCCTTCTCGTTCTCAGGCTATACTTGGAAGTTTCCTAGAGATCATGATTCTCAAGCTCTATTCGTTCGGTTTCTTAAGCCTTCTCATTCTAAGGCTATACATGAAAGGTTCTTAAGCATTATCATTCTCAAGCTCTACTCGGAAGGATACTTGGAATTTCTCATTCTCAAGCTCAACACATAAGGTTCCTAGAGTTTATACTTCTCAAGTTCTACTCTGAGGGTTCCTAGAGGTTCTTATTCTCAAGCTCATCTCGGAAGTTTCCTAGTAGTTATCATTCTCAAGCTGTACTAAGAAGTTTCCTAGAGCTTCTCATTCTCGAGCTCTACTCAGATGATCCTTAGAGCTCCTCATTCTCAAGCTGTACTCAGTAGGTTCCAGGAGCTTCTCCTTCCCAACCTCTACTCTGAAGGTTCCTTAAGATTCTCATTCTCGTGATCTTTAGGAAGGTTCCTAGAGTTTCTTGATCTCAAGCTCTATTCGGAACTCCAGAAAGTTCCTAGTTTCTTATTCTCAAGCTCTACTCGGAAGGTCCCTGGAACTTCAAATTCTTAAACTTTACTCGGAAGGTTCCTAAAGTCTCATTTTCAAGCTTTACTCAGAAAGTCCCTAGCGTTTTTCATTATCAAGATTAACATGGAATACATGCATACATTAATATATATTATATCCCTATACATTCACATAAACTTACACTCATCCATATCATTCCAAAATTACATAAATATATAAATTTCCTAAAAGATAATAAGTGTTAACATGAGGTATCTATTTCATTAGCAACAGGCAATTATTTGTAGCCTAAACGTTTATGTATGTCTTGACCCACATGAAATGCCAAAATCGTATTGCAAGACTTTCCTACGACATTATGTATTCAATCAGCAATTGTTTGGTGTCTTTAAAAAATATCAATGTTACAAATTGTTGATGAACGCAAGAAAAAATCTTTTAAAAATCCCAAATCCTCCCCACCGACCCTCCCCCTACTAACACCAGCATCCAATTTACTTTCATCCTTTCCCATTAATCATTCTTTTCATCCCGGTCGCTGTCTTCTCTGCATACCTTGATTACAATTTTATAATGGGAGGGTAGGTAATTAATCGCAAACTCTATGAACGACATCAGGAGCAACCCGAGACAAGTTTGTCGGCGAGTTACTGCTGGCAGAAGAAGATTAGATTATCTTTTGAACAAGTTAAGTCAAGGGACGACGTTTCACATCGTTCAGAAGATTACAGAGTTCTTAATGACAACAGACGACCAATTTATAAACTTTCCTTCTCCTCTCTCCTCTATCATCAGACTATCACCCAAACCCACCCTATGGCCCCTTAGTTATCATTAGAGGAATAATTAGCAAACGCCGACGAAGGAATTTGGGGATGTCGTCAAAGTTATGGGAAAAATGAATGTCAAGTCTTGGCCGCATTCGTGTCTTTGGTTCTTGATAGAATTTCCTAAACAATACTATAACATTAATGTTATCCCCAAATGTAAAAATAAAGATTTTTCATGATATAGGAGGAAATGTCTTATCAAAGTTTGACTTCACGGAGCTAAAGATTTAGAAAAGTTTTATTATTATTGTTGTTGTTGTTAATATTATTATTATCATTATCATCATCAATAAAACCTTCCTCACCACTACATAAGTCCCTTTCTCTTTTAAGTTTTTTTTACAATTGATAAAAATATGTTTTGGTTAAAATACAGTCAAACAAACTGCAACTGGGTACTGCTTCACGAGGTATGCACATCAAATACCCATTTGTAAGTTTCGTGTGACCTATACGGTTAAAATCTGGTTAAAATTACTTGTTTTCCTTTCTCTTTGAAATAATTATTTCCAATAAAGAATCAGCTAGCTTTATTTCTTTTAATTTATTACTATCAGATTCATGATTCCACTGGCCTTGACATTTTGTAACTATGAAATGCTTTAACTGGTTATATAATCTTTTACTGGTAGTGTACAACCTTGCTTAAGTAAACTGAAAGAAAATTAGAAGTGTGATATTTTTGTGAAAACGGATATTTCAAATATAATCATAGATAATAGGTTAAAATCCTTCCCATAAGACTGATTTTCACAATACGCATTCCTTTCATTATTTTATCAAAAACAATTGAGGATTTCACTCTGGGAATCCTTACATCAACATGAAGACAGACAGACAAACAGAATTAAATCTTGTTCTTATATCTCCATTTTATCAAATAATAGACCAATGAAGAAGAAGAATAATAATTCAGCAAAATCTTCGCAACCTACAAAATCTACGCTAAAGTTAGAGACGCAACTTCGAAATAATTTAATCCATAATTTTATTTGCTACTGGTTAATGCAAGAAAATAAACATTGTGAGAAAACAAATGAAGGATTAATATTACCATATTCATCATTATTACTATTTGGTATTGCTATCATTATTGTCAAGAGAAGACACTTGCAGGAGTAGAACTTCAAGAAAAGTTTATGGAGTCGGACATCCCTTCTTTATATCATCTTATTCGTAGGATAAATAGAATACAGTAAAACTGGATTTTATGAATAATGCACCTAAGAAGAATAGTTGTATATGGTCAAGAATGATATAATATAATCTTATTGATAAATTTTGATTAGAAAAACCTACAGAAATAATAATTCAATCTCCCTCTTCCTTATATAATTAAGAAATATATATATTTTTTTTACTACCGGACACTTATAGAACCACATTTTTGGTTATTTATGTAGATATAGTCTTTCCCACAAAGAATTACCGATAAGGCATTATTTTTTTTCAAGATCCACACGACTGGAAAGCTTGATTGGCGTAAAAAATAAATTGCTAAAAAAAAACAAATAACATAAGTATATATATATATATATATATATATATATATATATATATATATATATATATATATATATATATATATATATATATATATATATATTTAAATATACACACACAATATGCATACTTTAGAAGAATTCAAAGGCGAAACTAGTCAGGATTCACTCAATGTTTTAATCTTTCCTATATTTTTACATCCAAATTTCATATACACACAGACGTAAATGTTTACATTAAATAGAGCCTAACTGGTTTTGGCTTAAGACATCTTCAGGAAGACTGATTTATTGATAGCGAAATTCACAATATACAGTATATGGAACAGTGAGAGTATGTATTACACACATTATATATATATATATATATATATATATATATATATATATATATATATATATATATATATATATATATATATATATATATTACTCGTATAACTGCCTGTATTTGCCAGACAGCAAGTTTGGCCCTACAAAGGGGAACTCATATCCCATTAGTATGGTGGCATAATCAAAGGGTCAGATCGATGTCAATGTTTTTTCCCCAATTTTCTAGACCTTCGGGCAGTTACCTACATTTCTTATACTAATACGTGTTTGTCCTAATTTTTCAGATCCATGTACAGTATATCCAGAAACACGTGCATAAATATACTTAAACACATATCTATGCACATACTCTGTATACATGTATATACATACATCCATATACATATACACTTGCATGTATTAGGCATAAAAGTACATATATATGAACACCCACATACAAGTAGCGGTAAAACTTATGCATTTACAATTATACATATACATACTTGCAAGTACAGATCAGAAAGAGTGATAATCACACAAACATACACAATTCGAGGTAAATATTTCTCAAGATAAAACCATGTGTTGCTAGTTTCAGGCCTCCTTAAAGATATATTTTTTTTATTTATGAAGCTTGCGGGTATCTACACCTAAATGTCTTGAGTTGGTACATTCCATATCGTATATCTAAATTATCAACCAAATTTTCCTTTATAAACCTGAAATCTATGACATTTCTTCCTAATAGGTTATTGAAATGAACTAATTCCTTTGCACTTGAATAACTTCCACCCTGAGTGAAAAGTAGTAAAAATCCCCCAAAACACACACATTTGGAGAAAAACAAATCTTATATGAAATATGCAGGTTTTCATATACAGTAATACTATAAATTTCGGTTCTTATCAATCACCAACTATATTTGCAGTCAGACTCATTAATCCGTAGCCACTGGCGATACATGAACGAAGGATATCGCTCTTTAGCTGCGCAGCAGTTGCTTATTGCTCAAATTTCCAGAATACTCTATATATAAATTTCCCATTTCCTTAATGTCATTCATTATATATAAGCCTTATATTTCTAATTATAATACAATATGTATACAATAATGGATACGTAAAAACAATTTTTACGTAGGAAATACAACTCATCGTTTATTTTCTTTCCGTTTTTTATACTAACTCCTACGGCAGGTCTGATAAAATATAATTCATATACATAAACATGACTTGTTTCATGAAATATACATTTTGTGATCTCGATAACTATGGGCTATATAACTTTACCAACACACGTCACTCCATATGATCAAACAAAATGGACAAAATTATTCTCTCTCTCTCTCTCTCTCTCTCTCTCTCTCTCTCTCTCTCTCTCTCTCTCTCTCTCTCTCTCTCTCTCTCTCTCTCTCTCTCTCTCTCTCTCTAAATATCCTAGAATTGTATGGTGGAGTGGCATGTTTGAAGTCATAAGGCAAAACCCGAGATCATATCCTGGGCATTATGTCATGTCTGATTTTCTAGACCTGGGCCCTCTTTTGTAACGGAACAAACATAGCAATTTGATCTTTTGACTTGCGTCCTTGGGATGGCATGGAGACCACGTTATGCTTTTGAAGGAATTGGACTGGGTAAATTTCATTTTGCTGGAGAGGCGTTACATTTCTACTTTCTTATGATCTGAATGTTCCGTAGGTTACCAGGGTTTGGTTACAGCATTCAAGGAGAACAGCCGTAGTGACAAAAACATTTGTACTGTTTGTAGGGGTATTATGCATCCAAGAAACATACATCCACTGATTGAAAAAATTTTTCTTAAACAACTTTCAATGATTTAGGAGCACATTCTACCGAATGTATTTGCAATCTGATTTGTTTACAAGACGTACATTTTTCATATCATTAATTCCATCGGGTTTCATATTAAGCCCCCAGTCCTGAAATGCCTTTTACTTTACTTCACAGCTAAGACCAGTTGCCCAGAGATTTTATTCTTCAACTGAAAGGAATAAAATTCTGGTATAACCCAGGGGGCATAAATGGTGGGCTACCCTCAAATTGCACTCTATAGTGTGGACTTAACAGTTTCCCCTTTACTTACACCAGATGACTCTGTCACTCACTGTCCAGAGGAAAATGAAACTCTTTTGGCTGATGTGTTTGATAGTAAAGGTTCAAATGTTTTTCATGTATGGCACAGGCAAGGGACAGGAAAATGTCCAAGAAAGTGACTCATTTACTCATATGATCAATGCCCAAGCCCCTCTAAAAGCTAAGACCAGGGAAGTCATGCAATGCCTGCTGATAACTCATTAAGTAGACTTTAGCCAAAGAAACTATTGGGCTTGAGGGGGTCTCGAACCCCTTCGATTAGATTCCCATGCAGGAAGGTTTCCAATAGGTTACTACACTTAGAGAAACGAAGATAAGAGTGCTTCAATCCGGGTAAAGCACATGGTAGAACTACTATACGCCTTCGAGAAGGATCAAAACATCAGTATATCAGTAGTCCTTTGATAAAGATAAAGAGTTGGTGGAAAAGCTGTAGTGGTAAAATAAAAGAAACAAAATTACAGATTCTATCATTAAGAATCACACTGGAGAATATAAAAAAAAAAAAAAACGCAATCATGAGGATTCCTTTAGAAAACACTTTTACACCACTAAAGCAATTGCCTTTAACAATATATTTATGTAACTTTTACGTGAGTGAGCACACACACACACACACACACACACATATATATAATATATATATATATATATATATATATATATATATATATATATATATATATATATATATATATTCCATCACATACTCAAAGAACACATTTGCCACTGAGCATCCGAACACGATAAGCATATGTTCACAAATCTCCATTTAAAAGAAAAACAGACTATTCTTTAAATAGTTCGGATGAATTCAATGTAAAAAGCATTAAAATTGTCATCCTAACTCTATGAGCTATTATTCATAAATTAAAAAGAGTATGTGACATGACAAAAGGGGCTTAATCATGTATGGAGGACCGACCTTGCATATAACACCAAGGGAATCAGTGAATACTAACTACAAGTTACTGCCTGAATATCTTTAACATTCACATCCGTAACTCAGTCTTAACACACAATGATATCTCCTCCCACCACACGAAATGGTAACAAATTAAAGAATTCTTGGTTTTTTGGAAACCTGAAACAAACAGCGGAATTTCAAAAGTTTTTAAACATGGTTTAAAAATATATTTGACATAGTTTTACACGCTTTTTTATAATCATACTGTTTTTGTAAAGATTAAAATAAGTGATTATTTGATTTACTTGTATATTGGAAAATTTTTAAATCATATCCATGATCCCTCAAGGTCACCCTTAAATTTTAGACTTCACTCATAATGACACACTATCTTGGCCCTTAAATATCTGCACAGTTATACATACTGCACAAACCTTCAATTAAAAGCTTAAAGTTCATAACAAAATTTTCTGAAACTATTCAATACTTCCATAATTAACTCATTCTTGGCAGCAAATATATGTCAACTAATGCTATCAAAAATTTGATTCATTGTTAATTGCTTAAAGGATCAGGCGCAACGAACAACACGAATATTTTGTATCATTCTAATACAAGTCTGGACATTTCATTCAAAATTAATTGGTGGAAACTGCACATTGACACCAGTTGAGTTTTTTCACAAATCCTTTAAGATTAAAAGAGAGGAAAAAGGAAGAAAAGCGGTCACAAAATAAGATATCAAATGCTAACATTTTTTTACGAAAAAAAGAGTAATGAGGAAGGTGATAGTAGTTATATGCGTACTCGGTAAAAAAAAAAAAAAATCAGGTATGTATTAATGTTTCAATCGAAGAAAATACTTATATTTTCAATTGCATTTATTCTCAGTCTGTTGCTTATATCAAAAGCTAATATGATAAAAGGAAACCAAAGCGTTAGATAATATAATAGTATCTTCCTATTTATACGCAAAGACCCATTACCCTACCGATCTTCAGTATCTACAAGAAAATAAAAAAATAAACCCTACAACTAAAACTACTTTAACTGCTTAAACTGCATCGATTCACACACTATTGGACAAATTGCAAATCTCCTCTAACCATCACTAAAGAAACAAACAATAAATAAATGCATAAAGAAAACGAAAGGTAAAAATCCAATAAACGTCACTCTACCTCCACACATCCCAGACGATGGTATCCTTCCACGGCCTTCACAATCCATGACATCAAATCTGCCATCAAGGAATTTGCAAACGACCAACATTTAACACACGTTTGCAGCGCAGAGATGGAGGAATGAGGATGGAGTGGCAGCAACAGATGATGATGATGATGATGACCATTCTCTTCCTACTCCTACTCCCCCTTTTATTCTTCCCCTGCCTCCTCACTCCCTTCCTTCCTCCTTTCCCCCCTCAATCTAGAAGACGAGGGTACCCCCCTCGACTCCTGCAGAAGGAGAAGACGAGGGGCTTGATGGAAGATTGACAGAAAACGCAATTTAGGCGAAAAGGCGTTGGTGTGTGTTGACCAAAGGCTTAACTTTCGACCTTATATAAGTTCTTAGCCTTGAGTGACACGGTTGGTATATTGGCTAACGGAGCAGAGGCGGAGGGTGAAGAGGGTGGGACTGGTTGAGGGATCTCCACGACCGGAGGAAAAGTCCATTGAAGGAGAACAAAAAACCCTTAGAGAGAGAGAGAGAGAGAGAGAGAGAGAGAGAGAGAGAGAGAGAGAGAGAGAGAGAGAGAGAGAGAGAGAGATATCTTTATTGGCCATTGTAACAATAAGAATGTGTTATAAACATTAGTAGTATAGCTCAAGTCCAATAAGCATGAAGCTTTTATATGGACCAGATTTATTTAATATGGAAATAAGGACATGCGAGTTTCATGGCCTAGTTGAATAAACACGCACAAATACAAATACATGTACATACAGACCTACATATGTACATACATAAGCATATACCCCCATACAATATGTACACATATATACACATACTCATACATACATACAGTCCAGCATACAAATACATAAAAAACTACAAATATAAACGTTCGTACAAACACACATACATATCCACACATAAGTACATACTCATACAAATATGCATATACAATAGTTATATAGTATCATTAATAATAATAGTAGAAAAAAATGGTAACGTTAATAGTAATATTGACATACATGACTAAGAATCACAAATTTGCAAAAACGATGATTTAATTTTGCCTTTAAACATATTAATAGAAGTGAGTGATTTGATATCCTGTGGGATGCTGTTCCAATGTGTAACAGTGGATGGAATATGCTGATGGGATACAAATGCAATCCTTTGAACACAAATAAACAAGTCTATAGTGATATGGGATCTGGTATTTTGCGCAGCTTGTAGTCACAAAAGAGAGGGTTGGTGTGCTCTTATTTTGAATTGTACATTACCCAAATAACTTTTTTATGCGCAACAAACAATTGGTCTATACAATAAAGCTGGATAGAGAGAGAGAGAGAGAGGAGAGAGAGAGAGAGAGAGAGAGAGAGAGAGAGAGGAGAGAGAGAGAGAGAGAGAGGTGGTACAAAAATATATGAGAGCAATTAGAGAACACGCTTTCCCATGTAATTGTGTATGCAACATAACTTGTGATAAACGAACAAGTCTTAACAGATCATTGATACAAGTTCGGAAATTCTTTAAAATACTCTGCAATGAGGGTTATTTTCAACAACTTCTTAGTAATGAATACACGTAGAATTTAATTTCGAATGTATATTAAAAAATGAATACAAAATCATTAATGTGATATCGGTAGTTGATCCTTCCCGCTTCGAGAAAAAATCCTAAAATCAATAAGAAAAAATTAACTTTACAATATCTGTAAATATTCATTATTAAGGGATACGTCTTAAGAGAAAACACGGCAATGATAATATATAACATCGCATCAAAAATGTGTCATAATACCACAAGGTAGGATCCGATAAGTTTCAGAAATTCAGAATCCAAACGGGATATAGTGATTTGTTTTCTATTCTTTTTAAATAATAAAAAATGGCTGGAGTACCTTATTGTTAAAAGAAAAGCCAAGTAATAAGAGGCTCCTGGTAGAAATCTTGAAAACAAAACGCTCAGGGTAGATCAAAATAGCCATTAGAATAAATTACAAAGATAATGTTGGGATTTAGACCAAGGAATGCCTTTTAAGAAGAGAGAAGTACGAACCTGTTATAAAATAAGTTTCCTTTAAATCTGATTCACTTTCACCTCTATAGATAAGGAAAGTAGTTCTCGTATAGAGAAGAATCTTTAGGTTTATTGACGGGACAATATTAGAAGAGTAATGAAAGGATATTAATTATCCTTGGCAGTAATAATGATAACAACAACAGTTATATGTCTCTTGGAAGAATAAATGTCACTTGACTGGTTGAAGAAACTCATCCTTTACTGTTCCAGCAGATTGATGGATACTCAGCAATGACATCCACACTACTCTAAGATGACAATTATTAAATTTCAAAGGCTACATTGCCCACACAAGAGAGGCTGCCACATGGGCCAACCTAAAGATTCCTGAAGAGTAGAAATGTCAAAACTCATGGACAAGAATTATAAAGAAAGCACGAGAGATTAACACTGAAGTCAGACGAGAGATCAGATTGTTCAGTTTACTAAACTGGATTGGTAACAATAAACACTAGAGTCATTAACGGCTTAGCTAGTTATTTTCTGTTATATCAAGAATATGGGCTATTTTATTCAGAATCTCTCTTTTCTGTACTATGATCCTTTCCTTTCATGAAACCTTAGGCCGGGGTTGCATCTTGGCAAACAACAATAACAATATCAATGATAATAATAATAAAAGAATGACATCAATAATAATAATAATAATAATAATAATAATAATAATATAGACCAAATCTATTCATGTCGAGATGAATTTAAGGAAACTAAAACTAGTCTCATTGGCCACCTATAATTCACCAACACCACCTGGATATTAATCACTGGCACTATCATTCAATTAGTTTTTCATGTATATTGAATTAGATTTTTCATAATTCTGACCATCATTTAAACTGACATCTTCCACGAGTTCGCCATACTGTATGTAGTACTAGGTATGCGTTAAGTCCAACACTCTTGTCTTCTCCATCACAAGGCTTAATACTACTCGGTATTCTAGAAGTTTTATTACAGCTGTGACGAGGTTGTGGAATGATTTTCCTATTCAGGTAGTTGAATCGGTGAAACTATAGACGTTCAAACTTGCAGTGAATTTTTCGATGTTGAAAACGTTGATATAAATCCCCCTTCCTATTTTATATATTATGACGCTGTTGCTAATCTTAAGATATTTCATATTCTTATTAATTACTTCTCATATAGTTCATTTCATTTCCTCAATGGGCATTTCCAACTATGGTTGTAGCTTAGCTAGTAATAATAATAACAAAAACACCCACTAGGTTAGCCGAACTTTATCAACCCAACCTACAGACTTAAAATCTGACCACCCCAGGAACCGTTCTCCCAGAATACTTATGCATCCAATCCATTCACATGTGGTTATTGTTGTTGTTGTAACCTTTGTATTAGCCAGGTAGTTTGAGATGAGAAAGGGCCAACCAGTCAACACTCAATACATAAGATACATCACGGTGACCACTATTACCTTTAAAAATGTTACACAAATACACTTTTACCCCGTCATCAGGTATCGAAAACTTTTCAGCGATTTAACAAATGCCAAAGACCGTAGTGTAATATCCACACTCTTTTTTTTCTTTTTTTTTTTCTTTTTATAAAATAAGAAGTTACAAGACAGTCTCCAAAAAATTATGAAAACACCCGATGAACATAACAAAGAACAGCTCTTGGACGAATTCAACTAACTATAGAAAGAAAGATTTCTAACTGAAAATCCAATTAACATCGCATGAGGTTACAAATTTATGAATGGG
>NC_090748.1:73767064-73769564 GCF_036898095.1 Palaemon carinicauda
TCATACACCGAATAGACTAGCCTATTCTTTACATAATCTCCTCTATCCTCATATACCGGACAACACTGAGATTACCGAAAAATTCTTCTTCGCTCAAGGGGTTAACTACTGCAATGTAATTGTTCAAATGCTTCAATGGGAAAATAATTCGAAACTTTTACCTTTGCCACTTTTGTCCGACTACTAAAAATTAAAATAAATGTGTTCTCTTGTCCCAGAAAATTCCAAACCACCTCCGCCATATGTCATGAATTAAGATCTACTGCAACTGGGTCAGAGCTCGAACTATCTGTTATTATGAATATTGAAAAGATAATTTAATGGTAATGTTTATTTAGTGCCTTTTATTTATTTCAATAACTTATTTTCCCTCATGGTACGGGGCAAATGTCTGGCATGTTTAGAACAAAATCACAAAATTTGATATGGTATTCAATAATTTCCACTGCAAAAGTAGAGGCTGACTTGTTCATGTGCTACAATAAAATCTGCTTTCATTCAAGTCATGATACAGATTTCATATTTTCATAGTGAAATTTAAAGACAGTTTCCCCCCTTTGAAATATATGTAACGTTAGCAGCAATAATAATAATAATAATAATAATAATAATAATCTATATATCAATACGATACCGTGTGTTATTTATTTTGTGTTACGCTTTAAAGAAAACGGAATTAATTTCAAGGCATACTCTTACAAATTCACGGTTTAAAGAAAACGAAAATAATTTCATGGTATACTCTTACAAATTCACATTAGACTTTAATTACTTAACCAAAGCACGTCTTATATAGTTTTCCCAATTTTGTCTTTAGCACCTGACTTTTTTTTTTTTTCAAATATTAGACAAAAAATTGAGTTCTAGCAATTTCCATAACCTAGATTATAAAATTATCTCGGGACATTTTATTCAAACATGTATAGATTAGGAACAAGATAATTAGTATTGAAAATATAATTTCGTGTAAGTTACACGGGTTCCGCTAGTAATAGTAATAATATAATATATAATAATAATAATAATAATAATAATAATAACAACTCGCAGGTCCAACTATTTTTAGCGTTTGACAATCTGACCACGGCAAAAAGCTGTGGTGCCTATTACTATTTAACAGACTAAACTCTTTTTAAAAAGGGAAGAACTGACAATTGTAACAGTATAATTTCTTTGAAAAATATTTGACCCCAAATCTAACAAATTTAAGGGGCACAAAACCATAGTGTTCCTATGACAAATCAAATAAAGGTTTGCTTTTTCTTACTACTTCTAAGGAAATGGGCAGAGCCTTGTCCAATATCAGCAAAAGAATAAAAATATTACAAATTAGAGTTGCCACATTTCAAACTGTGGTATCATTTACTACAAAAACAACGCACACACACACAAAATATATATATATATATATATATATATATATATATATATATATATATATATATATATATATATATATATATATATATATATATATATATATAATATATATATATATAAGTAATTCTTGATTTTTACTATTTTTCTAAGTAGAAGCCTAATAGACCCTTTCAATGGGAAGGTTAGTAGGGGTTTCCCCTTTCCCCGGGAGTCTGACACTGAGGAAATAAGAAGTCACTTGTATTTTAGGGACATTGTGGAGAGAAGTTAAACAAAGATTCCTGATACATCTCGTAAAATATTGTATCAATGCCTACATTTAATTTGGTAGCCATTAATGTTCTGCCAAATACTGCTTACCTGATTCATTATTTGTTGATTTACAATAGGAATATCAATAGCAGTAGAATAAAGTAGCTGTTATTGGAAAGTTGATTAGTATCGAAATTTAAGAATGAACTTTGCAAAATAGATAATCGATTATGGATACAGTAAATACTGATGACGGCATAGCACGAGTCGAATATGACTTGCATGGTAGTAAATGAGACCACTATTAAATTTTAGCAAAACCTTTGAGAAATCCGCTCTATTGATCAATCAAATATAAAAAAGGTTTCGTATTCTCAGAACGACGTAATTTTTCCGAAAATTTGTCAAGTAAGTAGGATATACTAATTTTCCCAAAATGTATTCTCTAATTTGCCGGAAAAAAATACAAGCGCAGGTGGCATAAACACAAAATGATTCCCTATGCTGCCTGTAAGTTGTCAGCGATTATATAATCACTAGTAGCTTTATCTTGAGAAAATTACATAGCTTGGAGATCAAGCTGACTTCTTATCAATTTCATGCACAACGTTCTCATAATCTTCATTCAAATAGGCTCAAGTCCCCACGATGAAGTACATATTTGTGTTCCTTTCATCGTAAACACTAGAAACCTCTGAAGAAAACGATTTTTTCATTAGTGTCGGGGGACTTTTGAGTCTAAGTGCACATACTGTATATGTTCGTGGTATTAAAAGACCTAATCATCAGCATCTCCTCTTACGCCTATCGACGCAAAGGGCATCGGTTAGATTTCACGATAATTCTCCATCTATCACCTACTTCACTC
>NC_090748.1:73779564-73792064 GCF_036898095.1 Palaemon carinicauda
TAAGCCAGTTTGTGTTTGTTAATATTCCAACTCTCATAAAATTTGGCAACTGACAAGGCAGAGCTACAATAGTATGGATGACATTATATTTGGCAAGGTAAAAGACCCTAGAGATTTACGGTATATACGAATATGCCTCTTTAGTAGCCTAATGATGAATTTACGCTAACCCTACAGATTCTATACGTGGGCAAGGAAAAAAATCTAAGTATGCCTTTCAGGACCTAAGTTTATGTGGTAATGCAACCTTACAGGTTTATGGCCTTGCAATAATATATATATTCAATATTTCATTTATCAACTGCCTACCTAATAATTTTCTTGAACACTGCTTTCTAATAATGATTATCAGTAAATTCCTTCTTTGGTAACCTTTGGTAAAGTTCAATTTTCTTAATGGAAAGGCGACGGAATAAAAAAACGCGTAAGAATAACTTCCCTTCAATTACCGATTACAAATGCAGGGTTGTTCAATCAAGTGATATAAATAGATTTAAATCAGAGTAAAAAAAAAACATTATTTAATTCAAAATTAAATATACTGTCAGAAATTACTTTGGAAAAAAAATAAAACTTACAAAACTAGTTACTATTTACAAGTATTGCAACAAATGAACAAAATCCTAGTTAATATCTATAATATTTGGGGTAAACTTGAACTTCTCAAGAATTAAAGTTGTCGTTGCAATTATACTTATTATAAAGGTCTTGATTTTTTTTTTTAACAGCATTAAGAGAAATTACAAATTTTGTTGCTAGTACAGTACGCACATGGAGAAATTCTTAATATGTTTCCTAGTTTTATTCTTTACTGTTTATAGTAAGTTAAAATAAAATTGCTGTATATCTGATTTTTGTTTAGTTGCATTTTCGCTTATGTTTGTGTATATGTACCAGTAACTATAACTTGTCCCCATCCAATTAAATCATTTGTCTGAATTTTGGTTCTTAAGAGAAAAACCTCATATTGAGTAATGGATATTAAACTATGGTTTCGTTTAACATAGAACAAGTTATATACTAGAAAATACCCTCATAAGACAACCAAATATTCAGCAGCAAAGAAAATTAACTAAAAAAAATCTGAATTTATATCAAATATTCATTTTTTTTAAAGAAAAAATACATTTACCATGTGTAAATGTATATCAATGATGAAAAATTAATCTTGAAACGAAGAAAGGCAAAATTACGGCATCTGTGTGTGATCCTTAAACATATTTCAATGATATTTCGATTAACAATATCTTTACAAAATATATGTTCTTCAGCAACTTTCCAATTAATAGTGAGGTTGCAATCATGTATATGCTGAAAGAGACTGCTAGCAATGTTACCCGTTCTTACACTTTCAATTTGTGGTGTTTTAATCTTAACCCATGTAAACAACGGAGTAATATCTAAAAGGAGTTTTCGATTTCTCCACTTTTCTAACACACAATGTACTCCTTTCTTTGTCTGCATTACTCCACAGAAACCTAAAAAATTATAAAATTTTGAATTATGAAACAAAATATAAAAAGAATCTTTTATTCTTTATTCAAAAGGTAAAATTGAGAGAGAGAGAGAGAGAGAGAGAGAGAGAGAGAGAGAGAGAGAGAGAGAATGCCATCAAACAGCAATTCAGTTCCAAATTAATATAACGATGAACTTTATAATCATTTCCACATTTGCATACCATTTGAAATACGGAGCTAATTTGTGAAGCCTTTATGTTAGCCGAATTGCCGCCTCACCCCTCCCAGTCTCCCTCCCTCCCCCTTTCTTCCCTGGAGTAATCCGTACCTTCAGATTCATTTTTCCCGGAATCGAGCGCTAAGTGAATATTGATTATATAATAAATGTATAAATATTTCACCCAAATTGCCTCATAAATCATGTAGAGGAAGGCCCCCATTCTTTGTTAGCCGGAATCCTTGGGGCGGAGGCTTAGAGTAAGAAAGTGAGAGAAACGAATCAAACGTGGAAAGGAGAATAAATTTGAAGAGAGACAATGGATATGATATATAAGAGGAAGAGATAAAGGCTTCGACGGGCCGAAACGATAATGAAATTCGAATCCCTCTTTATATATCATTTCGATATATTGTGATCGGGACATCTAAATTTGCTCCTATTTAAGTACACTTACTGTAAAATTGAAAAACAATATAATCTTTATGAAACCTTTACTTTTTTCAGAACTTTCCTTGTACATGTTTCACTAGAACATTCGTTTCACATCAAGTTTATCTTTTCACTTTAAATTAAGAAATAATAAACCTATAATATATAACAACTGAATTACAATTGTAGAGATTTCAAGTTGGAAATAACGTTAATCGTCTTTGAAGAAAACTCCCCACCCCCGCCCAATATGAGGAAACTCGCATATGTAAGATCTGAAGTGCTATCTTACATGTAAATATATTGTCTTATGAACATCCGCTATAACAGAAGAATTAATTGATCCGGCCTTCCTATAAGAACTGTTCCAATTTCAATGGTAAGTCCATTCAAAGTTCCGAAAGAGAGACTCTGAATCACGTATAATTTGCTAGTTCAGCATCACTAATCACAGCGCTCTCTCTCTCTCTCTCTCTCTCTCTCTCTCTCTCTCTCTCTCTCTCTCTCTCAAATACTAATTCAGATGCGGACTCAGCCGATTTCTCTTTCTTGTTGGATGTATGCCACAAAACAGGCTGCAGGCCTTTTAGTCCTCTCCTCAAAAAGCGAGATTGGCCATTCTACCAACTAAATAAACTTAAGCTAACCTGTCAGTCTCGGATTCTAAAATACCACAGTAAAGGAAAGCTTACCGGCATTCGGCGTGATATATTAACATTTGATGACATGGATTTTCCAACTAAATAACATACCCAAACAAGTTAAAGGTAACCCAATTTAAACGAAAACTATTTGCCGCGCATAAATGAGATAGGATATTCAACATTAGGGCGACTAAAAAGGATGATAAGGTAACTACCTTTTTGCTAAGATTTTTTTTACTGGAAAGTTAGTGATTTTCGTAAGGAAACCTTTTGGTTTTCATGGAATTGAGTCATTTATATTCTCATGAGAAGGTAAGGACTATTCTGAACGACTGATCGTGATGGTATACATTCATTGACAATTTGAGCAAATATTTTTCATCAAGTTATGTACTTTTTATTAGTGGGAAGTTGACCTTGAGTAAGGTGGAAAAAACTAATCTTTTGTAATTTAGCTCTCATTTGTAGTCGATAGTTCTAAACCAATTTGAAGGTGGGTTAATTAACCTATATACTTGCTGTGAGCAAGTATATAAAGTACAGGACGTCTAACTGAATACTGAAATAGAAAGGGGAAAATCCTCACGATGTCGTCTTTGTAGTGTGATTCTTCAATTATCAACAAGGAGCCCTAAACAAAGCTGAATATATTTCCTTCATTTATTCATCCATTTTATATATATATATATATATATATATATACACACATATACATATGTATATATATATATATATATATACAGTATATACACATATGTGTGTATGTATATGTGTGTGTATGTATATATATATATATATATATATAAGCACACGTTATTTTTCAGGGTTTTAAAAGTCGCCGCAGGGATATGCCCTAGAGATTGAACATATTACATACGATCAACACACAAGCCTCTTCTCCATCCAAGCTAGGACAAGGGAGGGCCAGGAAATGGCTGCTGATGACTCAGTAGGTAAGCTCCCAAAACTCCCATCCTTAGCTCACAAGGATGGTAAGGTTGCATTCTCGAACCTCAGTCCAGCAGATCGTCAGTCAGGCTATAATTGTCAACGACTGTTTTGAAACCATATAAAGATGATTATGAAGAAGACCATCTCGACAGTAATACCTGACTAGTTGACTTCTCAACTCAACAATTATTCTATATTTATTCAAAAATATTTTCTCAAAAGAACAAAAACAATAATCATTTGGGGAAAAATTCTATTATTTCTTTTGGTAACCCTTCATTCATAGTGAAATACTGACAAGTGCATAAGAGCAAAAGAAAAAAAAAAACATTAACAAATGTAATACATCTCAATCACAAAAGCATGATAAGAAGTGTAGCAACAGCACAACAGACCTAAATCTTTTCGATATAAGGATATTTATTTACATCGATTACCAATAGAAAAAAAAATATAAAACCTTTTAGCAAACAGAGTTTATATCCCAAGATATGAACAAGTGGTGTGCACCGTATAACCTTCATATATTCAATAATACCACTATAAATATACTAAACCTGCATTTAATGCTCATTACATCATTTCCATAGCATTGGAGGTCTAGATTCCAAACTTCCTTGTAAAAATCACAATTATAATTTTAAATGTTAATTTTTCTCATTTTAAGATACAATCTGGTACTGAATTATGGAACTCACTTTCGTGCTGTAGTAAAATAATGTACAGTTTAACAGAGAGAGAGAGAGAGAGAGAGAGAGAGAGAGAGAGAGAGAGAATAACAAAAGTGGCGATGTAGAGGTAAAATTGCAGGTACGAACAAATACTAGTTCAGCAATTAAAAGTGCAAGAGACAATAATACAGAGAAGGAAAATTAAATATGACAAAGTCCATCAAAATCCAACCTACATATTTAAAAATACTAATGAGAAATAAAGTGTAAAGTTTACCAACAACCTTTTACACTTTTTTTTTTTAAAAATAAATTTACAAACCTTCCCTACACCTTCACTGTTCCCATCTTATTCTGTGCTAATCTCTCTTATTTAGTTAAACGTTACCCTGATTATACGCGTTGAAGATGACCGATAAAATTCAAAAATAACCGTATGTATTAAGTACATTATGCCGAAAAGCGAAGTATAACCTTCGATAAGACTAAAAAAATTAATAAACATGAAAATTAAAGAGTAATAAAAACCCACCACAAAGCAATGAATATTCCCCAACATTCAGAGGAATGTTAGATTTCTAGGTAAACAATATTTAGACAGTAAAAAGGAAATATCCTAAAAGTCATGGCCGTCAAGAATATTCAAACAAATTAATTATACCTTAAAAACTCTCAGGAAAAAATTAACAAATAAATATATGATTACTGCTTAATAAATGAGTAATCTAATAATAAATTACTACGTTACTGACTCAGTTGAGGAATCACCTGTTAAGACATTCATTCCAAGAAAATGTTAAATGGGGAGTTAAAATCCCTTTTTAATCACTAGAAAATGTGGAGAGTGCATGCATAACATAGGTAAAAGGGTGAATAATACATCAAAAGGTAATTACATACAACACATAAGCAATACAACACACACAGACACGCATACATACACACACGCACACACACACACACATATATATATATATATATAATATATATATATATATATATATATACACATATGTATACATATTTATATACACATATATTTGTCTGTATATATATAGTATATACATATATATATATATATATATATACACACACACACACACAACAACAACTGTAGTCGTTTCCAGTCTATACCATATGTATTGAATATAAATAATATATATATATATATATATATATACATACATATATATATACACGTATATATTCATCATCACCATCACAGAAGTTACAAGTCCACTGTAGAACAAAAGCCTCACACATGTCCTTCCACTCGCGTCTTTTTGTTCGTCAATCCATTGTCTTCTCTTCCTCTCCCTTCGTTTGCAATCTCTAAGGACACATTCTGTTATTCTTAATTTTCAGCTATTATTTGTCATTCTCATTGTATGTCCAGCACATGTCCATTTCTTTTTCTTACATGTTAGCATAGGCCTATCCTCTACTTTATTTTGCTCTCGTATACGTGTTGCTCTTTTTTTGTCTCTTAGTGTTATTCCCATCATTATTCTTTCCATAGCTCTATGAGTTGTAACTAGCTTATGTACTAAGGCTTTAGTAAGGCTCCAAGTTTCTGACGCCTAAGTTAATACTGGTAAGAACATCTCACTAAATAATTTTCTTACTTTGAGAAAACGGCATTTTACTTTTCATAGTTTCATTTTGTTAGCTAAAAGCTCTCCATCCCATGTATATTCTTTTAATTTCCCTCTCGTGTCCTGGGGAAGCAATGTCTATCTAAAATACATATTCATCTAAAAATTTGTTGTCTGCATTTTCATTGTATATTATCTTAAGTTTTACTCATTCATTTTCAGACCTACATTTTTGCTTTCTCTATTCAAATTATCTATAATTTTTTCTAATTCCTCCCTTAATTCACTAAACAGAACTATGTGATCGACAAAACCCCAAGTTATGATATTTCCCATCAATATCAATTCATATATATATATATATATATATATTATATATATGAATATCTAATAGTACTCAAATCATTTTTTATGGCCACAATATTCCTCAGTAGATGATGTATATAGAATGAAGGGTTACAAAGCAAACATGCTCCTACCGACTGGCCCATCGCCAAAGGAACTTGATAATTGACAATGAGAAGATGAGGAAAAGGAACTATCTGCTTGGCTTGCTAAAATATTCGTGTGATACGATGGCTTTGGCACATATATAAAACCTGCACCAAGACCAAACACAATAATGCCAAATGGCATAGAGAAACTTCACCAAGATACAGGTGGCTCTGCCTCAGGGGACTACCGAATAATAACAAAAGTATCCAAACTCTCGCCTCAATGTCTGTCCCAAGTGCCGGCTTCGTCCATAGGGAAGCACCTGTTGCCTTCGTTTCAAGAGACTTACACGAAATGCAGTAGGACTACTTACTTGGTTTAGCACAATAGTCAAGATAGAGAATGTGGTGCTTGGAGACAAGTGAGAGAGGGTTTTAAGCCATCTTCAGATGATATGACAGTTTTATGGATAAAAGAACCATACCTTCTAACGCCCCCCACCCCCCACACACCAAAAAAAAAAACACCCACAAGTTCTAGTACATTATAACAATTGCATCCATCTCCGCTTGCATTCCATAGAGCCCCTTTGACTATCCCACCTGACTTGCATAGAATTTTCCCAGCCCCCTTGAACAATTGATTTTCATCCTCTAACATGTTGCTGTTAAGTGGTATCAATTCCCTCCTTTTAATTCATGTTCGGAGGTCACAGATACGTCAGTCAAGATGAAAACATAAATAAGACTAAACCCTTGGCTATACATCAGATAATGACCATTCTTGGGCGCCACTCCAATAAAACTCCCACATACACATATTTATATATGTATGTACAATGAATGAGATTGCAGCCACCGTTGCAAAGTGATCTAATATTCAGTAAGAGAATTTCTAAGAAAGCTTTCGTGCCAAGAGTGTCGTATAAAAATACATGAACTTTAATACACCATCACTATTTGATTAACTCAGGAAAAAAAGTAATAGGGTCTAAAACACCTCACCATTAGAGACTTGCTGAGATACCAGAATGCTGTCCCATTCTGATACCACACCTGTATTTATTGTTGTTGCATGTATATATGTTTGGTTATATATATATATATATATATATATATATATATATATATATATATATATATATATATATATATATATATATATATATATATATTTACATGGAATAACAACAAATTCAGCCGTTTCTAATCCACTGTAGGACAAAGGCCTCAGACATAAAACTTCATTTCTGGGGTTTCTTCCATTTTCATCACCAAGCTGCCCAACGCAATTGGTAATGGTGGAAGATTTTAATCGCATCGATCACAGCAAATCAAACTAGTATAGGTAGCCTTGACTAGTACAGCTTTGCTGAACATGGCAATGCGCTAATCATTTCTGTATGTGTATGTAAGTATGTACATTATATATATATATATATATATATATATATATATATATACACACACATATGTATGTGTATTATACAAAAATGTGTATTCATATACAGTATATACAAAACAACAACAAATGCAGTCGTTCTAGTCCACTGCAAAAGTTCTTATTTCAACACTAGTCAATGCGAATTGGTGATGGGAAATTTTCGTCTGATCGTTCACGATAAACCAATCTTGTATGGGTAGCCCTGACTAGTATCGTATATACATCTACATTTTATGTAGAATATAATTTTCCCTTAAGAAGACATGAATAAAGATGATGCTAGCCTTCCTGTTTTTGGCAAAACTCCCAAACTTTATCGCCACCAAAAAACAAAAAATAATTAAAAGGATTTTCAAGAAACTATCGTTAATTGCCTCTGCAAACCGCTTTAAATATATTTGGAATATTCCTGGTTAGTAGAGGTGGATACCAAATAAGGCTATGCATATATATATATATATATATATATATATATACATATATATATATATATATATATATATATATATATATATATATAGGTACCAAATAAAAACGGCGATGTGTATATATATATGTCTATATATATATATATATATATATATATATATATATATAAATATATATATATATATATATGTATAAATATATATCTAAATATATATATATATATATATATATATATATATCTAAATATATATATATTTATATATATATATATATAATATATATATATATATATATATATATGGAGTAAGATCGCTCATAGAATTATTAATGAGATCACTATCGGGGAAAAGAAGAAAAAGAATATACCCATCAAAAAGATATATGAATCCACTGTAACAACAGAAGATGAAGAAAGGCATCGTTGGATGGAACACTTTAGTGATGTCATGAATAAGAGATATGAAGGGAATAATTTGATTGAAATACATGAATCGGAGGAAGACCTTGACGTGCCCATGAATGAATTCAGTGCGTTTGAAGTAAAAGCTATCATAAAAAAAAACTCAAGAGGTGGAAATTGGCTGAAAATGAATTGACTCCCAAAATATTCACATTATTTTGTAAAATTTGTTGTGATTAGGCAAAACCTCGTGAACAGGAGTTAGGAGTGATAGTGGGGGGAAAAAAGATCTATGATTGAGCATAATAATTACAGAACCCTCACACATTTGTCAGATGTCATTAGAATATATATTATGTTTATTCTAAAGACACTAGAGGGAATGATCTATGAAAAGCTGAGAGATGTATAAGTAGAATTTATTTCATTTCAAGAAGTACAGCAATGTGTAAAATAAAGAAATCCACTTTTGATGGTATTTTTGGACTATGAAAAAGCCTTTGAAAGTGTAAACCAGCCAATTTTATGGAGAGTCCTGCGTTATTATGGAGCCCTCTTAAAGTATGAAAATTTAATAAAGTCTATTCATGAGACTATCAAGTGCAAAGTAAATGTTAGTGGAGTCCTATCAAATGAATTTCTAGTGAACAATGACGATTTCCAAGGGAATGTGTTGTCACCTATGTTGTTTATCCTCTTCATGGATTTTGTAATGCAGAGAACAGTTTGGGATGGTGAATAATTGGACTGGATTGATAATAAGAAATTAGCTGACCTAAAGTATAATAATGACGCTGTCCTTTTTAGCAGAACATTATTATTATTAGTATTACTTGGTAAGCTATAACCCTCATTGGAAAAGCAGGATGCTATAAGCCCAGGGGCTTCAGTGAGGAAAGGAAACAAGGAAAAATAAAATATTATAAGAACAGTAACAACATTTAAATAAATATCTCCTTTATAAACTATAAAAAGTTTAACAAAACAGGAAGAAGAGAAATAAGATAAAAAAGTGGGCCCGAGTGTACCCTCAAGCAAGAGAACTCTAACCCAAGGCAGTGGAAGACTATGGTACAGAGGCAATAGCAAAAGCCAACACTAGAGAACAATGGTTTGATTTTAGAGTGGTGTTCTCCTAGAAGAGCTGCTTACCATAGCTAAAGTCTCTCTTCTACCGTTACCTAGCGAAAAGTAGCCACTGAACAATGATAGTGCAGTAACCAGTTGGGTAATGAAGAATTGTTTGGTAATCTCATTGTTGTCAGGTATATGGGGATAGAGGAGAATATGTAAAGAATAGGCGATACTATTGTGTGTATATGTAGGCAAAGGGAAAATTAACCGTAACCAGAGAGAAGAATCCAATGTAGTACTGTCGGGCCAAAGGACACCATAGCTCTCTAGCGATAGTATCTCAACGGGTGGCTGGTGCCCTGGCCAACCTACTACTACAAGATTTGCCATGCATGCTTACCAGAATGCATGAAATATACTATGTGGTTGCGCTCAACATAAATAGAAGAAAGACAAAGATGATGAGAACGGAATATGCAATGGAAGATGAAATATCAATGGAAGGAGAAAGGATTACCAAGGTAAAATCTTTTACATATTTATGAACTATGATCTCTAATACAGTCTTCAGAATATAGTGTCTTTAAAATTAGAGTTTAATGAAAGATTGCAAAAAGCAAATCAGACAATTACTAAGTAAGGTAAATTTTGGCAATTAAATCGCCTGAAATTACATATAAAAATCAAGCTATATATCAGTTGAGTGAGATCCGTGTTACTGGATGGACATAATTCGTGTTAAGACAATGAAACAATCTCCAATAATATTTTTTAGTTTTGAGAACAAAGCCATCAAAAGAATAGTGGGAGTTAAATGGCAAGGACAGGACTAGAAATGAAATTTTAAGAGATTACCAAAGTGCCATATGTGGATGAGATCAGGGGGAAGGGTAGATGGAGATGGTTTGGGCATGGTCTACGCATTCCCCAAGAAAGATTAGTTCAACAAACTTTCAACTGGGCTCCACAAGTAACTAGAAGAGTTGGAAGACCAAGGGCTACATGACTGAGGGCGAATCAGCGTTAAGTAAGACGATGAATGGAGAAGTATTGACTTAAAAGCTTAAGATGGAGACGAATGGCGAAATCTAGCAGAGCCCTTGGCGTTAATAGGCGTAGGAGGATATAATGTATGATATATACATACATACATATATATATATATATATATATATATATATATCGATAGATAGAGATAGATAGATAGATAGATAGACTACTAAAGTATTCAATTACTGTATAATGCAATATGTAGATGGATTATCTACTTTAGCAAGATCAGAGTACCAGATCCATTGTTTACCAGCTCATGATTGGCGATGTGCTCTCCTTTTTCATATCAAGTTAAAACAGTCACTTCCCCTTGGATTTAAGACACAAATAAATGAATAATAAAAGGTTAGTCTTCGGTGGTGCCAGTCCTCCCTTCCCCCTATAAAAACTTTGTGAAACGAACAGAAATACAGCCATTCTTCCTGGACACTTTGAGCAAAGACAGCGAACCAAATATGCCTTCCGTATTGAAAAATCCCTACGTTATTTCATGTTTTCTTTGCCCTTTTCCTCATTCCTTTCCTAACACGCACATCTCTTCCTCGCATCTCTACATATCCTGAAACGATCAACGGCCTGTGATAAAGTCGTTCCTTTACTGAAAGCATGGACTGGATGACCATTACTCCCAAAAATACTTTTTTTTTCTTTTTTTATTAAGACTATTTTGATCCGTCTCTAGACTATTATACAGGCTTAAGAGGTGAAAGCAGCTTGTTATTTAAATGAGTGGCAGGCTGAGACCCTTCTGTTGGTGGATAGCCTCTAAGTCCCCCAAAAACTAACCCTGAAATATGCAGAGGAACATACGACCCCAACGATATTTATACACTATGTAACTTGACTGGAGACGCATATTTTCCAGAGATAAAAATGTTTACATACTGAGAGTAACCCATCCTACATGACCCTTCCATATAATTCCCTATTGTGGACCGCTCTCATTATTCATGGCAAGGGAGCCCTTTCTAAAAACACGTGGTTAGCTGGGAAGATATACCATACATACATGACAGTACGTTTACTGCCCAGTACCACGAACACAATCACAATCATCATCATCCTCTTTGGCCAAGGCATTAATGACAACTGATGCACTTGTGATGTACTCTCCATTTACTTCTAACACGGGAAGTGGATTTGCTGCAAGTTTTCTCGATATTTTCTCATTTCTATCCAACATGCAAAAATAATATATTATATATTTCCAAAATATTACTAGAGACAACGGAATGATAATATAAAAATTAAAAATATAAAGATTTTTAAGAATTGCTCTTGCTACTTAAAAAGAAAAGAAAAAAAAATTAAAGTTGGCGTCTCAGAAAAATATGAATTGCATACATTCATCATTTAGCCATTAGACTGATTAATATATTCCAATCCGATATATATATATATATATATATGCAATGGCAAACCATTCAAGGTTTACTGAAACAAAATATTTTAAGCATTCCGTTTTGTTATATTTGCCTTGACTGAAAATTATTTTTTTTTCAGGTACGAGGGTTTCAGGGTCCGAGTTTGGTTTAAAATTTGCAATATTTTATCCTCGTGGCTAAAGAAATTATCCCTGGGGATGGAAAAGAATGATAGAAGAAATATTCAAACGCCAAAGCAAACTAAACCAATACAAACTTCAAGAAAATACTATGAACAATAATTTTATCAATTACATAACATTAATATTGGATTT
>NC_090748.1:73794564-73812064 GCF_036898095.1 Palaemon carinicauda
TCTTCGCCAGTAAATCTGTCTTCTCATTCCCAGACACACCTACATGTGCTGGAACCCAACAAAATCGACCTGTTATACCTCTCCGTCTAATAATAAAAAGCCATTCTAGAATCTTTAAAAGTAGAGGGTTACTAGAATTAAAACTTCTAAAACTTGAAGAACACTCCTTGCATCATTAAAAATTGTAAAATTACCTTCCTTTTCCAAAGCTATTTTCTCAATAGCGGTTAGTATGCCATACGGTTCGACAGTAAATATGGAAGCTGTTAGAGGAAGTGCACCTCTACAATTAAAATCATTACCAGGTACTCCAAATCCAATGCCAGCATCAGATTTGGAGCCATCAGTATATATAAAAGTCGATCCCCTATGTTCTGCAACATGTTCCATAAAAAGAGACCTGGATTCTAAGTCGGTCATATTCTTCTTAACTCCAATAAAGTATTTACAAAAAGATATGTCAGGTAATTTCCATGGAGGCGTTGATGATACCTTGAATGGAAGCACCTTAATTCTAATTATATCCAGCTTGTTTAATATTTGTTTCACCCAAAAGCCATAAGGTTTAGGAGATTTTGGGTGCAACTAGAAGTATGTTGAGTGCCTTACAAGGCTTTCAGACTGAAAGGCTAAATAATTAGGGAGTCTATGATATCTAAACCAATACCAAATCATAGAGGACATTCGGTAAAGGTCTAGAGGCAACTCCCCAGCATCAACAAGGACACTTGTGATAGGTGAGGTTCTAAACGCTCCTGTGGACAATCTAATACTAGCATGATGTATAGAATCTAATATTTTTAACCGGCTTAGGGTGGCTGAGCAGTATATTTCGCATCCATAACTAATTTTGGAATAAATCAAGGGCTTGTATAATTTTAAAATAGTATTGCGGTCTGTCCCCCATGATGTATGGGACAATACTTTTGAAAGGTTCAGAGCCTCAAGACATTTTGCTTTTAATGCTTTTAAGTGAGAAACCAATGTACGCCAACAATCAAATATCAACCCTAAAAATTTAGCTTCAATTGCATTTCATGTATATATCGGGGTCTGGATGTACTCCCAGGATACGACAAGAATGGACAATTCTAGTTTTATTTAACGAGAACTTAAATCCATTCATATTGGCCCATTGGATAATTTTGTCAATAGAGTGTTGTATTTTTATCTCAACCATTGCCATTCTAATTCCAGCAAATGATATGGAGAGATCATCCACAAATAATGTTGCGAGAACATCCCGGGGAATGACTGAGGATATCCCATTAATTGCTAGTGCAAAAAGGGTTACACTCAGCACACTGCTCTCAAGAACTCCTTCTTCCTGGCATTTACTCTCTGAAAAAATTTCCCCAACTCTCACTTGAAAAACTCTAAGTGAAAAAAATGACTGAATAAATAGTGGTAGCTCTCCTCTTAATCCAAACTCATGGATTATTTTAAGTATACCATATCTGCATGTGGTATCATATGTCTTTTCAAGATAAAAAAAAACTGTCACATGGTGCCGTTTGGAAGCAAAGGCTTCACAAATGGAGGATTCAAGTCGTATCAGCACATCAGACGTTGAGTGCCTTTTTCTGAATCCACATTGAATGGGTGATAAAATACCCTTCTTTTCAAGGTGCCACATCAGTCTTACATTGACCATCTTCTCCATGATTTTGCATAAACAATATGTCAATGCAATTGGCCTATAATTTACTGCTAGAAACTTATCCTTACCGGGTTTTAAAAAGACTAAAATAACGGCTAGTTCCCAAACACTTGAATAACTATGATCATGCCATATTCTATTAAAAATGCTTAAAATAAATAACTTTGTATTAAAAGGTACGTGTTTAATCATTGCATATGGAATTCCATCGGGTCCAAGAGCTGTATTGTTACACGTAGCAGGTGCAAAATAAAATTCTCTTTCAGTAAAAGGAGAATTGTATGACTCTTGCTTTCTTGTTGCGAAATTTAAAACTTTCTTTTCTTCAATGCTCCTATACTGGTGACCAGGAGCTGCTTCACACTTGCACGATACATTTGAAAAATGCTCAGCCAGGGCATTGCTAACTTCATATACTGGCCATTTACCCTTAACACTGGTGATGGGCTTGGGGTGAATTTCCCTGCTATCTTTATCACACTCCTCCACACAGATGATGTTGGTGTTCTTCTGTTAATGGAGGAAACAAATGATATCAAGACTGGCGCCTAGCTTCTTTCAGGGCACGACGGAACTGTGCTCTACATTTCTTGAATATAACTAAATTCTCCTCAGTTTGGTGCATGCGCAATCGAGTTAAAGACTTTCTTGTGGCTCCGTGCAGGGCAGTTAGTTCTGATGACCACCAGGGAACTGGTCGTCGTCTGAATGTCCATGTTGTTTTGAGAATGGATTGACTCCTGCTGTGTGAAGAGTTCCATTAACTAAGCCTATGGCATCATCAACACTTTCAAACTGTTCTGCATTACCTTCAATTTCACTTAGCTCCCGAAATCTATCCCAGTCCGCCTTATCAAGATTCCATCGAGGCGATCTCTGTAAAGGTGGACCATTGTTGGTGTTTATAATAATTGGTGCATGATCACTAGTATGTCAATCATCTAATGTTCGCCAATTAAATTCGAGAAGACACTTAGAACTTGCAACTGATAGGTCAATGCAGGACAACATACCTGTCTGAACATGAAAGTGTGAAAGCTCTCCTGTATTAAGGAGTCCTACATCTTCATTCTCAAAAATTGATGATATAATATTACCCCCTGCATTTGCCAAAACATCACCCCATAAAGGATGTCTACTAATAAGATCTCCTAGTAAGAGAAAAGGTTGTGGGAGTTGTTTAATCACCTCTACTATATTATAATATGAGATGTTATCATTTGGAGGCAAGTAAAGAGAAAAGAGTGTATTTTCTCCCGATATCAATCTGTACAACCACTGCCTGCAGAGGGGTACAGATAGACAAAGATACTTAGGGAACATCTCGACGAACGTAAATAAGACTTCCCCCATGGCTCCCTGCTCGTGGATCATATGGTGTCCTATAGCTAACATACTCTTGAGAATAAGGAGTATTAGCATCGAGCTTGCTTTCTTGTAGACATACAGTTATAGGGGAGTGCTCATGTATGAGGGGCTTAAATTGTTCATAATTCGCCCATAAACACTAGCAATTCCATTGCAGAATGAAAGAAAAAACTATGGTTTATTTTTTGGAAGACACCTTAGATGAAGTCTTCCCATTGGCAATATTTGATCTAACAATATTTCCCGGTGGTATCTCTAGAGAGGATCTTGATATAGTGGGTTTTGTGTTCGTCTTTTACTTTGTGTCCTTTTGCTCTAATTGTTGAGGAGGATGGTGGACCTCTACTTGAATTTTTGATTTGGTCAATTCACCTTCCAGTTGATCAGAAACATCAGTAGACAAGACATCAAATTTATTTGAAGTCGTGACTTTAATGTTGCTTATAGAAGGAGGCAAGAGAGATGGTCTCTCTCTTTTTCGATTAAAGGGTTGTGATCTGTCAGGGTTTTGCACCTTCCCCACTACAGGTTCACCAGGTAAATTGGTTTCAAGTGGAACCTCCATCAGATTGGGCAAGGACACGGCCTGAGAGAGGTTTGTACTATTGTTTAGAATGGAAATAGATGGCTTACGAATACCTTTTAGATTTAAGTATCTGTTTTGATTTTTCTACAATTTCTGGATACAGATTTTCGATGGGACTTTCAACCTCTTTAATTACTTTCAAGTTTCTTTATATTAGAAGTGGGAATATAATTTTCGTCCGTGTGCTTTGGCAAGTTTTTCTTCAGAACTATTGAAAAAGGTTGCCCTGGTCTTATCTTTTTTTCAAGAGCTCTTTTACAAAATTCTCTAAAAGTAACCCTTTCCATGGTTCTAATGGCCTGAATTTCTTTTTCAATAAATAAACTTACAGCTTTTAGATGTAGCTGGGTCTGCTTCCCCGCAATGTATGCAATTTGGATTTTCCAAGCATACTCCATGATTACTTTTTCCACTGTTGGCACAAACAGCTGGCTTATTATTTAGTTTTTCCTTGCATTTCTGGCTTAAATGGCCATACATTTAGAAATGATAACATCCCAATGGTGAAGGGATATAAGGTTTCACCTTCAAAGGTAGCCAACCAGCTTATTAAACATTTGGTAATCTACATTGATCAAATGTTATAATCAAAGTAGCAAGAGGAATACGTTGTTCTCCAACTCTCTTTCAACTCCTTGATTTTTCTGTTCATCCTCAATTCCTTTTTCCTCTATATCCAGCACTTCTGGAGCATATATCACACCTCTACTCTGGTTGAAAGTAGGGTGCGAAATGCATTTTACACTATGTCCATACAATGTTGTAAGTGTTTTTAACCTTTCACCTTGTGATGGGGATAGTGTCTCTATCAAGAGATTTCCATTTTCCTGGGGTAGAATTTTTCGCTGCCCTCCACATAGAGTGACTATTTCCCTGTTAGCTTTAAAAACAATTACACGCTCATTTCTTCCGTTTTCAAATTCCAAGATGAAAAAAATGTCATAATTCACTACTTCATAGTGACCAGGTAATATTTCTATTTTTCTATATCTTTCTGTACTGTCATCATTTCTCACTCTCTCTCTCTCTTCTTCACTAGTGTTTTCTTATCATTCTTTCCATAACGCATATAAGGTTTCAACGTTACAATTTTAGAACCCGAGTTGGAGCTGTCTGTACCGAGGTGCATGTTTGTATTTTCCAGATTGTCAACAGAAGGGTGCGTTTTTTTTTTGGTATGAGCAAGCCGGGTTATCCAACTCTTATCGGAAGATGTCAGTCCTCCTATCCCATGTGGCCCAACACGAGAAGAGACATCAAGAAAATAAAGAAAGGGTTTGCTAGCTCCAGATAAGATCAATTGGTTTATACGCTGCGTCTGTCATTTCTTAGTGGTCACATCAATAAATATTAACCAAACATTCATACGGCGATACTCCCGAGCAACAATCGAACTTTTCCCTTCAAGAGTCAAACCATTACCTCAAAATTTTCACTCCAATCTCAAGCTAGAAAAGACTACCATTTGTAAAAAAAAAAAAAATTTCTCTTTCTCTCTCTCTCTCTCTCTCTCTCTCTCTCTCTCTCTCTCTCTCTCTCTCTCTCTCTCCAATATTACAGTACCGATTATCAAAGTGAACTTTCTTATGCTAACGATTCTTGCAGCTGATTATCAAATATTAAAAAATGGGGCTTGTTCAAAAGTTTTAGGCTTCATAAAAAGCCTCATCTTTTCTCTTTGTTTCGTTCCAGTTGCTGAAAAACAGATGATGAAAATATCAGACAAGATAAAATTTTAAAATACTTCAACGTATCCGTTTCTTTTTTTAGAAATAAAAATCTGAAACGTTGCGCATATTCATGCAGTTTTGATAAAACAAATTGCAACTCGTTCTCTCCATCACATTTTTTAACAGAGGATCAAAGGCAAGTACAGAACATCAACGAAAAGGACCATACTATACTATTACCTTAGCATGTCTTCTAGTATTAAGGATGACTATAGTAAAGTTTATAACAAAGAATATTAATATCGAATAACCTGTACACACGTAAAATGCTCACCAAAGTACAAAATGTTTCAACTTAATGTATATCGTCAAAAATTTTAGATCAATACATTTAGTGGTGTTTGCTATACTGCTTTGTAATTAGGGGAATAGACAGGTAAGGAAAGATACAAGATAGAAACTCAAAAGACAAGAGTTAAATTTCTTTTAAAACAGTATATATATAGTGTGTGTGTGTGTGTATGTGTGTGTGCAATAAACTAGTATATATAATTATCATATATACATTTTTAATATATCTATTTGTTTGCATATATGTGTATATATATACATATATATAATATATACATACATACATACATACATACATACATATATATATATATATATATATATATATATATATATATATATATATATATATACACACACACTTGTGTCGTTTCTTAATAAAGTAAAGTTGTTCAAGACATGTCTTCGTATCAATTCCTACTACACTCCCTGCACACTAGTGACCACTTTGCTGTATCCTCCGACAATGACCACCACCGATCCCGATTCAGCTGCCACACAGTGAGGCTCCTGCCTTTTGCCAGCGTATTCATCTGCCTAGTTTCAGTGAGCCAGGCTTCAATTCTGCAACAAGGGTTTGGCCCACTCAAGCAAAGTAGATTATGTCCTCTGTGCAAACCCCGATGACACCTTTCCAGAAATCTCAGATTGGCTTTCCGAGGATAGGGGTGCCCCATACAGTATGATGGCCTCAAATCATACCTCTTGGAGCACTACTTCTTAACTTCCTTGGTAAAGATGATTGGATCAACATTGTGTGCCTAAAAACTGGAATATCCTGCAAGATGACCCGACAACAATACGAGCTAGGACTGGTCGCCCTCTTTCAAATGCATGTCTGCTTGGGGGGGGGGGGCCTCCCCGGGCACGTAATTGCATGTGCAACAAGAAACATATACCAATAAGTATGCCCCACCTGCGTTTTTTTTTCTACACTGCAATCGCCACCGGACTCAAAATAAAGGCCACTGAATGTAACCTAGCTTATTTGAAAAATTATTTCTATTCCATATTACATTATCCATTTTCATGCCAACACCTTATTAATAAAAGGCATAGAATGTAAATATGAAATTGTTACCCCTTATGTGACCCAAATGAGGGCCTATAAATACCTGTGTTGTCTCTAAATCAAGTTAGTTGTTCGGAAACTGTCTAAAATTACTCCTCCACTCCTGTCACAAGTTCATGACAGTGAAAAGAATACTTTTCAATGAAATTGTAAAAAGTATAATTATATACAATGAAATTGTAAAGAAAAGTAACATCTATTGAGATTTATACAAATTATTCTCGTTAATGACATTGAAAAGAGCAATGATGCTAAGGGAAATCGTAAAGAATATTATTCTTTACAGCTACATTAACAAGAATCATTCTTTACAATATCAAGTGTGTATAATAAATTCTTTACAATTTCATTCTGCATAATTGTTCTTTGAAATTTTATCTATAATTTTTTTAATTTTATAAAGGAGTATCATTAACCTTTAAAATGCCATTAACAAAAGTAATTTTTCTTTACAATCTTAAATAGAGAGCATCTCGTTGCAATTACTTTAACGAGTACCATTCATCACTATAATATCATTAACGAGTATCATTGTTTTTACTATTTCATTAACGATTAATATTGGAAAGGATTTGTAAATTTAGGCCTTGGATGCCATTTAACAAGATAGAAGAAAGGAAACAGGAATGGACGTATGGTAAAAGGCTATCAAGGGAGTGCAGGTAAGAGTCGAAAGGACGCAGTAAATACCTTTGAATACCTTTTAGTAATGCGCTGACAGCACTACCTACCTAAGATGAACGAGGGTCAAATGTTCTTTATAATATCGTTAATGAATGTAATTGTTTCTTATTATTATTAGAATATTGCTTCTTTAAGGTCGCCATACCATAGAATCTTAATTTTAGATACTAAGAATTATAGTACACGTTACAATTTACTCAACCTCCCTAAACTCCTACCTCTCAATTATCCTTCTTTTAAATTCCTAGATTGATGAGAATCCCTTACTATTGGAATTAATCGAGTTACATTAATAGATGATTCAACAAAAAATATATATATATATATATATATATATATATATATATATATATATATATATATATATATATATATATAATATAGCTCTCATTTTCTTCTTATTTCGTGCCCTTGTGTCGCCCAAGTAGTCAGTGATATTTAGAGATTACTAGGGATACAAATGTATGGTGTAGTATTTCCAACATTTATTGCTGTGATAAACATTTTTCATGAGTATTATTAAATAATTCATTCATACTATTTAATAATCAATCAGATGATACAAAGGCCATTGACTTATGAACAATCATTCACTTGATATTAAGCGATAGAAAGTTACAAGATGATGATAAAACAAGAATTAAAATTACCTGTATTCCATTAAAGACTGGACCAATATTCACAATTATTAAAAGGCTATTCTTAAATTCTCATGGACATGCCATTGTTCTGTCTATGTCTTTAAATAATGCATCTTGTTAGTAAAGGCCTTTTTTTTCTATACCTGGAGCCTCGAGTAATTTAGATGACTCGCCACCGCCCTATTGTCTTACCTAAAATAAATAAATCATCATTTCCAGTCGAAAATTACTCTCACACACACACACATATATACATATATATATACATATATATATATATATTATATTACATATACATATATATTATATATGTATATGTATATATGTATGTATATATAAATATATATATATATATATATATATATATATATATATATATATATATGATGTATATTATATTATATATACATATACTGTATATTATATTTGTATATGTATATATATGTATGTATATATAAATATATATATACATATATATGTATGTATATATATATATATATATATATATATATATATATATATATATATATATATATATATATATATGTGTGTGTGTGTGTGTATGTATATATATAATATATTATATATATAATATATATATTATATATATATATATAATATATATAATATATATATATATATATATATATATATATATATATATATATATATATATATATATATATATATAGTGCGTGTGTGTGTTAGTAGCTTGAGTGGATATGAGTGTGTTGAGGTGGTTTGGCCACGTAGAGAATGGAAAATAGCCTGCTGCTGACAAAGGTGATGAATGCTAGAGTTGATGGGAAAAGTACAAAAGGAAGGCCAAGGTTTGGTTGGATGGATAAAGTGGAGAAAGCTCTACATGATACGAGGATAGATGCAAGAGAGGCAAAAGAGCATTAGAAATAGGAATGAATAGCAAGCGAGTGTGACGCAGATCCGGCCCTGGTGCTTTCTCCGGTCGCCTTGCTGACCCCTGAGGGATTCAGCATATGAAACTTCATTTGAGGTGGTTAACGGGGTAGGGTGGGTATGGCACCCTAGCAGTTCCAGTCAAACTCGACTAAACCCCTCGCCAGGCGGGGATGAGCTAAGAGAAGAAAAGCAACCCCATCCCCCCTTTCTCTTTTAGGGGGATGTTGACTAACCCCCAAAATGTGTGGAAGTGCCCTGGTAGATAGAATAGAATAGAATGTATGTATATGTGTGTATATATGGTATAATTACTGTATATAACAAGTATATGTATGTATTTAAATAAGCCATATATTTTTGATACATTAATGTCTGGATTCTCTTAACGACCTCAGGATCAGAGCCCCAGGCGAAATCACACAAAGACAAGAGCTTGTGACCGGCCGGGAGTTGAACCCTGGTCCGGCAAACTTGTATAGACAGTGCCTTAACCACTTGACCACGAAGAAAGATGTGTGACTATATATATATATATATATATATATATATATATATATATATATATATATATATATATATATATATAGTATATATATAAATATATATATAATACATTTAAGAATCAAAATTTGGATAATTTCAATTAACTAATTCTGATAACACGTCTGTTAAAAAAAGATGGAAGAGGGAATGTTAAAACAAGGGCTGTATAAATAAGGTTACGGCCTAATGGGTGTCGTCGGAGAGAGTAGGGGATGGGCGGAGGAGGATGGTGGTGCTGGAGCTTCGACCTACTTGCCTGCCTGGGGAAGGGAATTAATGAGGTGCGAATAAAAGAGAACTTGTACACATCAGTGCGTCTTTCATAGGTCATTAGCCTCAGCCTCATGGATCGCACCGCCATCGATCGGCCGATTAACTTCCATCTTCTCTCGAAAGCTAAACATGGAAATAGTTTTATTGTTAAGTTTTTTATGGGTGCTTTGTAGGACACAATTCCGTTTCTTATGAGAATTTACACAAGAGTTGACGTCCTCTGGCTCTTACTCTATGTCACCCATCCACATACAACCAAGTCCAATGGTTAGGACTAAAAGCCAAATGATTGCTATCGCCGTGACTATTACTAAAATACAACACTAAAACCATAATATAAAACCTGTACCTTTATGAAAATGAAATTGTGGCTAAACCATTCTCTTTACAATACTATTACTAATACTTAACCCTCCAAACTATTCCCTACCATGGTTAGGTAGCTAACTGTCCTCATTCCTCTTTCACCCACCTTTCCTATCAGTTAAAAAAAATATATATCGATGATAATGCAAATGATAATCTCAGATAGCAGTGATACAATGAAGAATTGAATGCTCAAATGATTATGACAATGATGAAAATACCAAGCTAAAGGAAACTGGAAATCTATTAACAATAATAACATCATTTCGTTATTAACATTAATATCTCGCGGATACTTCCCTGGAATTAATATATAATTCAGTCGTAGCAGTTAAGGTTGGGGTTATATTACTCATACCAATCTTTTTCCTCTTTTTTCAAAATTCCTATTCAGATTTCAACCTTGATTAACTTTACCAATTTCTAAGACAGGCATCCCCCAGTTCCAAATTGCCACCTACTCAATTGCACTTTCTCTCCCTTCCAGGGAAAAAAAAATTCAAAGGACAAAAATAAATCCCTTATAAATCCTACATAGTTCTGATGCTGCAGGGTTAAGGAAATTCCTTTTCGTAAATTATATATATATATGTATATATATATATATATATATATATATATATATATATATATATATATATATATATATATATATATATATACACATACACATATATATATATATGTATGTGTGTGTGTCTGTGTTTGTAATTACATGATATTAAACATACAAATATCACAAACATACACGTGTGTGTGTATATATATATATATATATATATATATATATATATATATATATATATATATATATATATATATATATATATATATATATATATAAACATATATATGTATATATAAATACATATAATTATATATGTATTATATATAAATATCTATGCATACATATATGTATATATATGTATATATATAATATATATATATATGTATATCATTCGCTGCTAGTCCACTGCAGGACAAAGGCCTCAGACATGTTCTTCAACACACGTGTTTGTGGTCTTTCTGTCAGTCCATACCTGATAATATATATATATATATATATATATATATATATATATATATATATATATATATATATATATATATATATATATATATATATATTATAATATGGCTATTTCAATTATGAGGTCAAAGATATAATTTTCATATCTATTATCATTACTATTATTTATTAAATAATATTGTTGTTACTATATTCCGGTAGTAGAGCTCCAAAATGTTTACGTCAGAAGAAGAGATGTATGCAACATTATTTAGCTATGGATTTTATAAAAAAGATTGAAAATCCTCCATCGATATTCAGGGAAATGTACGGTGGTAACCAAAATGGTCTAACGTTCTCCGTTTCTTTACAGTGTTTTCGCTACTTTTTGAACAGGACACTTCACTTCTTGCAGGCTCAAATTAATTCCATTCAATTTCAGCCAGAGTCCCATAAACTCCAACAAAAAGAACCAAACAGCTCACAGCTTGGGGATTGCCTGGCCTATAAAAACTAGAATACAACTAGGAGACTGAAAGGAAATGCAAATTGTTTGAAACCGCAGGTCGACGCAAATCAATTAAAAAAATAAAACTTGAAAGCGGGATGGCTTTGAAGGAAAATATTCTTTGATAATCATGATTATGTATGTTATTGTTCATTCACTGGAAGGCTGTCCGATATATTTGGAATTGAAGCACAAAAAAAAATAATACATAAGAATATAATATAATTTTGTATTCACACAAACTAGCTAAGAAAAAAAAGTCTCAAAGTCTCATGTGATCAAGAAAACTAGTCTAACATATGGCTGTCAGTATGAATGAGAAAAAAATATGCAGGCGTAAAGAGAGAGAGAGAGAGAGAGAGAGAGAGAGAGAGAGAGAGAGAGAGAGAGAGAGGAGAGAGAGAGAGAGAGAGAGAGAGAGAGGCCGCTATGCTATGGAGTTGTACAGAATATGGATGCCACGAATCTTAATTCACATTCTAAGTGATGTCTCCTTTATCTCTGATCGTCATCGGTGGTATCTGAAACGGGGGATAAGGAGGGATGTCATCATACAATTTGGGAGTAACGGACATTTTTGTTTAAGGGTCGAGTCCTCTGTGAGCAAGTCAGGAGAGTCAAACATCAATCACCTTCCTAGCTTCAACGGAAGAAAAAGCGAGCAAAGCTGCTGCTTCTTCTTCTTCGCTTTAAGTCCAGGGGCTCCAAAAGGAAAAATAGCCCCATGAGAAAAGGAAACAAAGAAAAATAAAAGATTTTAAGGACAGTAACATTAAAATAAATATCTCCTACATAAACTATTAAAACTTTAACAAAACAAGACGAAGAGAAATAAGATAGGATAGTGCCCCGAGTGTACCCTCAAACAAGTGAACTCTAACCCAAGTCAGTGGAATACCAGGGTACAGAGGCTATGGCACTACCCAAGACTAGAAAACAATGGTGTGATTTTGGAGTGTCCTTCACATAGAAGAGCTGCTTACCATAGCTAAATAGTCTCTTCTACCCTTACCAAGAGGAAAGTTAGCTAGTGATTCCTCCCCCGAAATGTGGCAACAATTTCTCTTCTGGGTTCAGATTAGTGCATCGCCAAGGGCCCAACATCTTCCGAGCTAAAAGGTAATATATCATAATGCTCTCAAATGCAACAGAACTCTCTGCTCCGCATCTGATTGAAACAAGAGAAGCGTGCCTCGGTGTCAAACGGTAGCAGCTGAAGTGCAAATAGGCGATCATTCTAACGTGGTAAGCAATAAAACCATCAATAGGCGATGGTGGAATAGAATCCAGTTGAGACCCAGTGGAGTCTCTAAATCTGGTAAAAGGTTTGAAGTGCTTGGAAACTACCATAAGGGTCCACAGTATATTGCTACAAATGACGGAGTGTACGGCTATAGGTGACTGGGCATGGAATCTGATGGCTGGACTCTAGGAGCAGACTACATGGAGCGGCTCCTGAGAACAAATTAACCAGTGGAAATAATCCATTCTGACAAGGAGCTTCAGATAGGATATGCCAAAACAACAGAAAAAAAAAAATAAGTTGGCAATATGGCATCAATTATGTCTTTTCCCATGGGAAGAGATAAAAAACTTCATCAAAATACACAAGTTCTGAATCAACCCTAATGAATCCTAGTATCTGTGATCCATACACAGAGGATAACCTACAGTGAAGGGACAGAACAAAATGCACTGAATAACCATCACCTGTTGATGAAGAGCCAAGAGTAATTTCAGAGTTCAAATTCTGGAGAGTTTCTGAATATGGTAAGACTTCTAGGTTTCATCTGTTATGTAGGGAGAACATCATGTCAATTGCCTCCTATAGACAGGGGACTTATGCAAAGTAGCAACTGCAATTTATGGGTTGATCAATTAGGCAAGCTCCTTCTACTCTTTTACAAGGCAGTGCTTCAACCATTCTCTCTCTCTCTCTCTCTCTCTCTCTCTCTCTCTCTCTCTCTCTCTCTCTCTCTCTCTCTCTCCTCTCTCTCTCTCTCTCTTTCTCTCTCTCTCTCTTTCTCTCTCTCTCTCTCTCTCTCTCTCTCTCTCTCTCTCTTTCTCTCTCTCTCTCTCTCTCTCTCTCTCTCTCTCTCTCTCTCTCTCTCTCTCTCTCTCTCTCTCCTCTCTCTCTCTCTCTCTCTCTCTGTATGTGGGCTCCAAGTACTCAGAAGGATATAGATAGACTGGAAGCAGTACAAGCTAGGGCCACCGAACTAATTCCAACACAAGGAATTTGGATATAGACGGAGGATGGAACGTTTGAACTTATTTGATCTACAAACTCGACGAATAAGGCGACAGTTAACAAAGGCATTCAAAATTCTTAAAGGAAAAACAAATGTAGATTACAACAATCTATTCACGTTCAGCACAAATCAGTCCAGTGGTAACGGATACTAACTGGAATTGAAAAGATACAACACCACTCAAGGTGACAATTTATTTACATACAAAATAGAAAATACTTGCAATAGACTTCCAGCGGATGTAGAAATCAATAACACGGTAAACGCATTCAAAATGAACTTACTTAAGACCATAAGAACTCTAAATGCAACTAAATCGCTATATCAAAGAGCAAATGGAGTCTCCACAGATGTACTAAAAAATCTTTGAGACATCCAAAATCCTTGTAACTCCTTGTAACTCTCTCTCTCTCTCTCTCTCTCTCTCTCTCTCTCTCTCTCTCTCTCTCTCTCTCTCTCTCTCTCCTCTCTCTCCTCTCTCTCTCTCTCTGGCATTAAATGTCAAAGCTACCTTGGGAAGTGGATATTGTGACATACACATGGGCCTATGGTTCTGACAGGATGATCAATTTATGAGCCTGGCCCTGACCAGGAATAACTTCATTAAGAACGGCCCACAGAAAATTTCTACTGGTATCAAAAGTAAAAATTAATGCAGACCATTGTTCTTGTTTACAATGAAACAAAAAAGGATTGAGAGAGAGCATACATGAGAAATAGAGATGTTTCCATAAGTATAATTGCCGATTTTTTATCGGCAAAGGAGACTTGGCTCCATATCCGAAAATTCGATACACATACTTCTTTCCTTTACATCTTAAGGAATTGTACTGACAAAAATAGCTTGTATGGTTGGAGTTTATATGTGAAATTCTTCCATTAAAAACCTATGATATTTATGATACAGTATTTCACCTTACATGATCTAGCTGACATTTGTGAAACGACTAGTTCACGACAAATGCAAAATATGAAACTTCCATAATGACTATAATAGATCTAAAAATAACAAGGTATGGTACCATAATAGATACGCAAAATTTCAAACTTCATGATTTCCCATTGTTTTAAATAAGAATTCTATAAGGAAAAACCAGAACATGAGGGGAAAATTACTTAAATGTTGACAATATTGCAATGAAACTTTAGATCAGCATCTCACAGACCAACCTTGAGAATAATTTCCATAAATAAAGTATTTTTCATAAATTATATTCCTTTAACCTTAACCATAAAAATAACATCGATAAGAACTACTTACCTACTCAAAACTTCCCGTAATTTGGCTCACTTTGAGGTTCATCCCAATATAACTGCAAACCAAATTGTCCTTTAGAATATCCTCTGAAATAAATATGAAAACGTTATGTAAACCTGTAGGTTGAGGTATAGTCAAAATCAAATATTACATCGAGTTCGTTCATCATCATGCTTAAAATGTCTGAATATACAGGTAGCAATGATTAAAACGTTCTGCTCCTGTGACATATTATACAATACAATAGATTAATATTTCATAAAATAAGGATTCCTTACCTTATTTTCCACTGGTTTTGAAACATTTCCTAGTTATATTCCTACTTCTTGGCCAGGCTTTTCCATCCTTAAAGCGCCAATCTGCTTCAACCTAAAACACAATAGAAAATTAAATTAGTATTATGTTTCATCCTGCTCATCTTCATGGGAAAACCACTGATGTCACATATAACCGGTCGAAAAAAAAAAAATCTGCAATGTCAGGACGTCGATGCTATCAACAAATTCTGGTAGATATTCACCTGCGGTTCTTCAGCTGCGGTATACGAGATTTTAGCGAACGAAAGTGACATACAATGGTTCCCCATGCTACTGAGCGTGACTGGTCAACCCAATACCCAGGAGACCAAAACCATTGGGAGGAGATGAAGAGAGGAAAATTCCGCGTACGAGGCGAAGTAATACTGTATCTACACGGAACAAATTTCATGATTTTTAAGTCTGTATTGAAAAACGAACAATCACATACCTTTAAGGATCCCTTTTAATGATCCTTTATTGATGCTGGAGATTATAGTTGACATATCCAGAAAAAAATTAACTATATTAGCATTATACAATGGTATATTATTTCCTGATGATACCTTCAGTCTCTGAGGCTCTAAAATGTACACCTTCCTTAGTTTTAATAGGAAAAGGTTTAATAATTCTGAAGTAAAGGTTATTCTATAGTTTCAGATTAGGTTGGCCAAATCCATTTGAAATAAATCAAATCTGGGTAAGAAGCACTTCAGTATTATGATTAGCTTAAGATAGGTTAGGCAACCACTGCTGAATAGGTTAGGTTAGGCAACCACTGCAGAATAGGTTAGGTTAGGCAACCACTGCAGAATAGGTTAGGTTAGGCAACCACTGCAGAATAGGTTAGGTTAGGCAACCACTGCAGAATAGGTTAGGTTAGGCAACCACTGCAGAATAGGTTAGGTTAGGCAACCATTTCTCTTGATAGGTCAGGTTAGGTATTCATAACTCCAAATTACTTCAGATTATTTCACCATAATTCCAAGATAGATCAGGATTACAACATCATAACCCCAGACTAGATTAGGTTAGGCTAACAGTATTCCAGAATAGCTTTATTTGCGTTAACACTGTTGCACGAGGCCCAGAAACAGATTACTATAATCTTAGGATAGGTGAAGACTAGGTGCCATACTAAGGTCAGGTTAGGTTCGATTAGACTTCTGCAACAAATATCAACGCGCATCATTGCAATATTCTAATTCAACACTGTCACTTCCAAACCTAGTGACTATAAAAAAAAAAAAAAACTAATATTTTCAAAACAGCAGAAACTGAAGGATATCACTCAGGAATATTTAGCCATTGTTTATTGTATTACAGCTCTTTTTATTATTAACAAAATGTATCATTTGAATATCTAATTTCTGCATTTAGCAATTGTTTATAGTACAACTCTCTTTAAAAATTACTATTTGAATATCTAATTTCTGCATTCAGCAACTGTTTATAGTACAAAAACTTTCTTTAAAAATTATTATTTGATTATCTAATTTCTGGATATGTTTGTGAGTACCACCATAATTCATAGGCCACAAGCAATTACAATAATATATACAGTAAATAAATCATATACAATTATAATAAACATGGTACAAAAATAAATCGTATAAAAGATTTAACATCAATTAAATGTATACGTAACTACTGAATTAAACAATGCATTAACCCAAATATAGAAAATAAAATCATCAAACGCAAAAAAACATTCAACATCAATAAAATGTGAAAAAAATGCGTACAAAGCATAAACCTAAACATGCACGATCAAATAATTCAACGCAAATAATTGACAAATTATCTTCATGCCCAAATTTTATCTACCCCTAAAATAGACGAGGGTTTGTATTCTCATCGGAACAAACTGTAATTATATGAACAAGGTAAGTTTAACAAACTGTAATTATAAGAACAAGATGAGTTTAACAAACTGTAATTATATGAACAAGATGAGTTTCACAAACAGTAATTATAAGAGCAAAATAAGTTTGGCCAATGTAAGATGGTGGACTCAACAACCCTACCTGGATGCAAAGAACACT
>NC_090748.1:73817064-73824564 GCF_036898095.1 Palaemon carinicauda
GGAAATATTACTCCAACAGTAGATCTAACTCTTCAAATTCCATACCATTTTCTGAATAGTCCCATACTAATGAAAGTTTCCGAGTATTCGTTGGGCAATCATCTGAATAAACATTCTGACAGTAATCACTTGTTACTTAGTTTGCCGTATGGATTTTTAGAAGTATGTAGGTCCTTGTCATATATTTCATTAAAATGCCATTGTTGCAGCGATCCTTGGAACATGGCCGTAAAATTCATTTGAATGATCATCAGTGCTGCTTTTGACGGTTTAAAAAATGAGACCTTAGTTCTCAAATATTTACGGATGGGACTCGGTCAAAGGATATACTGCACAGGCATCTAATCTCCAGAGTTCCACAAGGTAATGCTAGTGGCATTAAAATTTGTTGCTTATATCTTTTAGTTTACCGGGTTGACCAGCGTCATTTTATTGTTTAACTGTTACTTAACTTTTTTTCTATAATTTTTTTTTTTTTTTTTATTGAGGCAAATGAGCTTTTCGTAATCCACTTTTTCATCTTGAGTTTGCTGCTTGATTTCAAATAACATACACACACACATTATATATACATATATATATATATATATATATATATATATATATATATATATATATATATATATATATATATATATATATATATATATATATATATATATATGCATATTCTAGCTGTTAGAATGACCTTATATCATCACTGTAGCTTGAATACAATACATTAATATTCTTGACATTTCATTAAATATATCGAATACCCAATAACAGATAACAGGAATGACTTAGCCTACGCCATTGAAGAAAAAATATCTACTGATTATTTTTCTTTTAGTGTGTGTCGGGTCACGCGCCCACAAGATTCTTCCAGGCCAACAATCTTCAAAATGTTTGCTTTTTCATGCCAATCTTACATAGTATGGCATCTTATATTTTATATAACATACTTCTGCATAATTCCTTAATCTATAGTCATGAATTTATCGTGGTAATTCTATATTCAATCACTTTAGCATAAGATAACTTATGACGCGGGCACACGCACAAAACACAACCATACTTTCTCCTTTTTCCCTTTCCTGCATAAAATTCTTGTGCACATTCTATTTACCACTTATCATGATGTAATAAGACATTAATCATTGTGTTTATTTACAATAGCCACAATAACCCATTGCCTTTTTAGACTTCGTCTCTGTGTTTTAGATTCGCTAATTATTACCATTACCAGCCTAAGACTTAATTCGCATGAATTAATCCAACAAAAAAGAGGTCCCTAAGGGTACGTACTACCATAATTTGCTATACGACAATAATAAAGATATCCTTGTTGCATTAACATTACTTAATTAACAAGTAAAAAACTGAACAGTAGATTACAATAATGAGGATATTAGAGAATACAAAAGTGTATGAGGATGTATTAAATCTATTATTTCATTGAGGCCATTTTGAATAGGCTTGTATCCAGTACTGAACTCCACAAAGCATTAGAAGAGTTGGAAGACCCAAACTTACAAGGCTTAGGACTATGAAGCGTGAAGTAGGAAATAATGAATGGAGAAGTATTGAGACCAATGCCCTTTGCGTCAATAGGCGTAGATGATGATGATGATGATATTTACAAGGTCTATAGACCTTGGAGATTATATATATATATATATATATATATATATATATATATATATATATATATATGTGTGTGTGTATGTATATATGTATATATATGTGTATATATATGTGTGTATATATATATATATATATATATATATATATATATATATATATATATATATATATATATATACACACCTCTCAATGTGGAGATGCATCAACGGGGTGAAAGTGTTTGTGTATCGTCATGATCAGTAAAACAGTACTAGGCACGGCCACCCATTCCATATTCGTTTGCTGTGAACGATCATACAAAAATCTCCCACCATCACCTATCCACAGTAACCAGCATGGTGAAGAAAATGTTCAAACCCCAGACATGACTAAGGAAATGTTTGAGGCCTTTGTCCTGCTGTGGACTAAAAACGGCTGCATTTGTTGTTCTTGTTGCTAGTCGTTTATACACACACACACACACACACGTGTATATATATATATATAATATATATATATATATATATATATATATATATATATTATTTATACATATATATATATTATATATACATATATATATATTATTTATATATATATATAAATATATATATATGTATATATATATATATATATATATATATATATATATGTATGTATAATGTGTGCGTGTGTAAAAACTGTCATCATATTGTAGTGTAAATATGCTTGGGTCCCACTGACGAATAAACATATTGCGAGGTCAGAAGAAACTTGAATAAACCGTTATGCTTTCTTAGATAAAAAAAAAAATACCACAAGGCAAAGAGAGCAATATTGCAATTTCTCTTTCGAAATTCACATAGGAAAGACTATAATTCTTCATGATATTTTTTATTGACGACCCCAAAATAAGATTAGAAAATCCGCAACTATTAGAATTAAGAGTGGAAAGGAATGGTGGAAAATTATTTTTGATCAACAAAATTATGAGGGAAATTAAAGGATAGAAAATGACTAATAAAGAAAGAAGAACTTCGGCCGAGCGAGAAAACAAAGAAAAGAGAAATAACCAAGAAGGAAACAACAAAAATAAAAAGGCAACCCAGTTCCATTTTTCTCTCTACTGATTCCTTAGAGAGCCATCGTGCCGTAGCTTTCCCCGTGAAATAAGACGGGGAATACACACTCGCATCTGCACAGTATCAATTTGTATGCTTTCATGTGCGGGTACGGTCTGTTTCATGCAGTTGAAAATAAGGCCCAAAGTGAAAAGGGAAATAAAATAAAGAGCTTCGAAGAAGCTTCCAAGAAAATGAAAGTCGCATCGCTCTTCCTCCTCTGGAGCAACGGCGATCCTCCTCCACTTCAAAGCTTGACTTTAATACTGGAATGGTTAATCTGTTAAAAGCAAACCATTATCCCCAGACTAACGAAACACTCAGGAGAAATATCACGATAACTGCGGATTTGCACATTATAGCCTCTTGCACTTCTCCAGTTTTCTCTACAAATACAGAGAGAGAGAGAGAGAGAGAGAGAGAGAGAGAGAGAGAGAGAGAGAGAGAGAGAGAGAGAGAGAGAGAGAGAGAGAAAGAGAGAGAGAGCATTGCAATTCCAAATATCAATTGTAGATTTTATTCGAATTGCAACATTCTACTTGCAAGAGAAAATGACTCTGCCGACAAGTTGAATTTAAATGAAATAACCGGAGCTACATGAATTTTTGACAAATAAATAGAAATCTAATATAATTCTAATCAAGCCATATATTTAAAACGATTTCTCGGCTATACTTCTTTAATTTCTCCTGAGCAGAGCATATTCATACATGGATGGATGCACTCTAGTACACTCGCTTATGATAAAATGTGGCGAGGAGAAATCTTGTCTACCTTCCCACTTCGAAAACGTAAAAATCATTGTTGTTTCAAGGCCGGTCATGAAAGGCAGATGCAAGGGACAGTGGCATTGCCCTAGCAAGTACGACAATGCCTAGAGACTGACCCTATATACATGAAATCAGCGACCAAGACTCCTCTCTACACAAGCTAGGACCATGGAGGACCAGGCTACGGCTGCTGAGGACTCAGCAGGTAGATCTGTAGGGCCTCTCAAAGCTCCCATCCTTAGCTTACAAGGATGGTGAGGTTGCAGCCGCTAAAGGAACAAACGAGTTTGAGCGGGGCTCAAACCCAAGTCTGGCAATCACCAGGCGGGGACGTTACCAATAGTCCACCGCAACCCTTTGCCAATAAGACTCCACATAATTTACTAAACAAAGAGAACTGAATAATTTCTTCGCAGATCTTGCTTACTTCAGTTTACTCGGTAAACTGAATAAAAAGAGCATCACTGAGTGGTCAGAATTTTGCTTTAATCAGAAAATAACATATAAAACTTCTAGGCATCATAACAACAACAGCGAATGCCTCTTAATGAAGGTCTTGAAAGTTTCATGTAAATTAAAGAAATGGAGAAGAGACCTCCTTAACCCAAAATAAAATAAAAGGGTCAAGTTAACTTAATAATGTATTTTCAATTAAAACAAATATCCGAGACTATTCTAACATAGTACCGGCACGTCGTAGATCATTTAAAATGGAGGACATCTGAAAGATCGGCATAAAATACTGTAAATCCTCACCAAAATCGAGATTTTTATGAAACCTAAATTCTGAATATTTAGAGAAAACCCATAATTATATATTTTGTATGACCTAAAATTTTAAAGAACATATAAGATGTTAATTTTCTAAATTGCTCAGGTTTATTTTGAACTGTTGCTCTTCACAGTGTCCACATCCATTTAGGGTTGTTGTGGCCAATTGGTAACGTCTCTGCCTGGTAATCACAAGACTGGGATTCGAGTTTCACTTAAACTCCTTAGTTCCTTTAGTGTCTGCAACCTCACCATCCTTGTGAGGTAAGCATGGGGGGTTTGGGGGAGACTATAGGTAGTAGGTTCCCGTTTACTGCGCACGGGAGGTGATAGTAAATCCTTTTCTACAATCGAATTGGTGCAAACAAGATCTATCTGTCCCGATTTCCGGGGAGTAAATGATGCCATCGAATTTTTACACGCAAAAATACATGTTACTTTATATCATAATATAGTATATATAAGGCGTTCCGTCCTTTCAGACATCAACCTGTAGTCCCAATAATAAAAATTAGAAAATTTCTCTAATCTGATCAATAGAACAAATCTTATATATGTTCACATTCGGAATTTAGTACCGTTGAACAACTGTGAAATGTATAACAAAGTTACTCTTTACCTTTACGTACAACTTTGATCATGCCCATGTGGCATTGGTTCAGGTTTATGATAGACCCTAAACTGGAAAATAACTTTTTTATACCAATAAACTTTTATATTTCTTTATTAAAAAATATGACCCAGCCTAAAATTAATTTTGTTTTTTTTTGTTTTTTTTAGTGATACTGAAATTCTAAAAAAACAAAAAACAACAACAAAGACCTAAGAAATGGCCGTCAAGTCTCAATTCAATAACAGAAGATCCCAGGTACATCTTACTAAAATGATTAAATATCTCTTCTTATTTTTGGTTATTCTAGGATCTGCTGCATAATTAGCAAAATCATCATTTTTGGGTATCATGATTCATATATATCATCATAACAACTGAACTCTCATAGCAGATAATCTCCAAAGGTAATATCAATAAATACAACAGGATTTGTACATATCAACGCGACACTAATGCGTGTTATAATGGTATGCGGTCTACAGCCACATTCGGTATATACCTAAGATATAGTTTATGACCCAAGATGAGAATGTGTTCTAAAATAAATATGCTAATTATGACAGGTAATTTCACACTCCCAAACTATGTACATGCACATAAATTTTCATTGTATTGAAAATGGCACTCCTGTCAAAATTCTGAGCAAGGCCTTCAAGGCAAAGCAATAGCAGTAGTAATTTTTAATCCAATATATTAATTTCATGAACATGAAATTTTTATCGATCATGTTCAACTAGCAGTGAAAAAAAAACAACTTTCTCCGTCGAGTGACAAATTGTTAGTTCTTTGGAAAACTAGTTATAAAGTAGCTATACAAATGCAAGAGAAGTTTTTAATGCTAGGGAATAATGAAGTTTACCTTCTAAATCTAAGTCTTAGGTATGCCAGTTCTCTAAGTTGTGTGTCGTCAACTTAGCATTGATAAGGGCAAACATTTCTTAATCACTTAAAAACTATTTAAGAAATTACAAATCTAGGATTGGCCAACAATCAGACAATCATTGTATTCGAAAAAAATAACCAATTAAAAAAGGCGAGTTTCTGAGATGTGGTTGATGTGCGAGTGCAGTCATAAACTTCACTCAATACACATAGGTAAAATCGCAGAACTTTACTCCAAATGGTTTTCCATATATGCTTCATTACGCTGCAATAGAAATGGATACATTGTCCCCAAAGATGTAGCTTGCCAAGCAGAATGATTTAAACACGGATTCCACTATGTTAATCAAACTGTTAATTATCATACTTGATTAATTGTGGTTCTAATTTAGAAACCAATTATTCCAGGAGGATAAATATGAACTAATGGTCCCTCTGTCGGCTGTTGAAATTAACACACACACACACACACACACACACACACACACACACACACACACACACACACACACACACACACACACACACACACTCTCTCTCTCTCTCTCTCTCTCTCTCTCTCTCTCTCTCTCTCTCTCTCTCTCTCTCTCTCTCTCTACTGAAATGATCATGTCTTAAGAAATAAATCATCTACAAAAACCCACACTAACTGGAATAAACACTGAGATTTCTTAGCCATAACGTGCACTCCATTGTATTTCAGATATAGAACTGCAGTGATTGGAGGAAAAAAAAAACATAAAAATGGAAATTTGCCATAATAATTACGGTTGCAATTTTTTTCTTAGGGGGGAAGGTGTTAATCTCTATTTCAGATATTTTATATGTCGGTACAATATTAGAGGACTTTACGAATTCATACATAATTTTATAATGACAATCGTGAGATGTGAACATTCGGTGTAATTGTCTTCATTTCGTCACCGCCAAGTGAATTATCGCATTCGTTTCAACTTTCATTATAAAAGATATAATATACATACATACATACATATATATATATATATATATATATATATATATATATATATATATATATATATATATATATATATATACATATATATACACAACACATACACAAACACAAACTCAGTAATCAGCCGCAAGTGAGCCAGGTTAAATCAAATTTATGAGGCAACAAAAAAAAAATTATAAAAAGAAAAAAATAAACAAACATAGATTTCAAGTCGTAAGGTATTTCAGTGAATTGCCAATGCGTTGTCATTGTTTAACGGGACCCTTTTTTCCCTTTGACGGTTTGTGTATTTTCTATAGTTACTTCTCTGAAACTTTTAGCTTGCTCAGATGTACCCTTATGCCAAAAAATATCGGTAATTCTTTTAAATGATCAAAACAATTACATTCTTAATCAATTCACACTCAAAACATTTTTTTATTAAAATTTATGACAAGAATTAGTCCCATTAACACGACTATGTAGACCTAAAATTATGTAATTAAAATAGTGTTGCAACCCTATTGCCAGACTAGAACTTTTTATAGTGTAAGAAACTTCTTCGGTTCCAAAGCAATAAATCTGGGGTTATATATGAAATAAAATTCTACACACAACCATTCAGCAAACTACTCAAATATCTTTAAATTCGTTTCATTCAATCTCGCATTGCACTACCTTTGGATACCACAACATTCAACATCCACTGCGCTAAGAAATATAAGAATATCTTCTTTACATACATTACGCAAATCTGGATGTAATTCGATTTACTTACGGAGAGAAAATAGAAACAGAATT